>NC_040917.2:18592764-18910264 GCF_004126475.2 Phyllostomus discolor | reverse complement strand
CCAGGAAAGCAGGAACAAAAGGAAAGTCGATCTGGGGACGGCTGGGCTTTGAGATCACCCTGCTGTGCAGGTGATGATCGGATTCCTGGTGGTGAGTGGAGGCGGGGTGGGAAATATTTAAGTTATCCCGTTCATTTGCCGGTCGTTCTAATGAAAGGTTAAGCTCTATAACTATACTAACAAATAAATGTTAAACAGTTTTTCTTTTTTTTTTAAAGTGATACTGCTGATTTTTTTTTTAATTTTTTAAAATTTATATTTAGAGAGGGAAGGGAGGGAGAGAGAGAGAGAGAGAGAGAGAGAGAAACATCAATGTGCCGTTGCTGGGGGCCGTGGCCTGCAACCCAGGCATGTGCCCTGACTGGGAATCGAACCTGCGATGCTTTGGTTTGCAGCCTGAACTCAATCTGCTGAGCTATGCCAGCTAGGGCTTAAACAGTTTTTCATTAAAAATCATGGAAATCTTAAGCCCTCTGACATGTTGGTGTGGCTGTGAGGATTACACAGGAAGTAAGAGCAGGGCAGGCTGTCGACCAGTCTGTGAGTTCAGTCTCACCACCCGAAGCATCCGCAACAGGAGAGACAGCACCCCAAGGGGGCAGCAACTGGCTCTTCGGGCGTGAAAGTCTTAAAACATTCACAATGTTTTGTATTTGATTTTTTAACATTCATTTTTATCCTTGACATTCTAAAGCTACTGTTTGACTAGTTCATGAATGCTAAGTTTGTCTTTCAGAAATACACTTTCTTTAGAATACACAGGTATACATATGTGTATATGTATACACATACTCTATATATATTTTAAATAGATACATATTTTTAATATTCCTGTTCATCAAATGTCTCTCCAAGAAGCCCATGCCTGTGATTACGGAAAGATGAAAAGGTTCCACAAATTTTTTAACGAGAGCTACAGAGATGCAAAATTAACCAAGAACTGCTTTCCCAGATAGAACACTTGCATGGTAGAGGCTGTCTGCCTGAGAGAGAGCACCAGAGCATTGGCTATCAGATGCACAGGGGAGTTCAAGGGCTCCTGAAATCTCAGCAGTGCAGCCCAACCCAAGAACACTTCCCACACGTCCTCACAGGAATGCGGCGGATTTCTCTTCTGTTCTTCTCTAGGCAGAGAATTCAAAAGGGGGATATTGCTTCAGATGTTTGTCAGGCACTCAACCAAACACCCTAAATATTTGCAATGTGCAAAACAACATGCTAATCTAGGTTCTCCCATATTTAGTCTTGCCCCTTGGATCACAAATCACAAAGAGGTAGCCCTGACCGGGCAGCTCATTTGGTTCAAGTATCATCCTGACACGCCAAGGCTGTGGGCTCAATCTTCAGTCAGGGCGCATGCAAGAATCAACCAGTGAATGCACAAATAAGTGGAACAATAAATCGATGTTTCTCTTTTTCTTTCTCTATCTCTCTTCTCTCCCACCCCCTTCCTCTCCCTCTCTAAAAAAAAATCAATACAAAATCACAAAGATAATTGATTCTTTGAATAAAATATGCCTTCAAAATACAGAAAGCTAGCAACAAGGGGAAATTATTATGGTATTTAATGGGTGAAAACAAAGGAGAACACAGTAAGTAGTAGTGGAAGATAATGTAATATGGTGATTAAGAGCATTCACAATCCCTCAAGTTTCAATTCCCCTTCTCCCACTGACTGCCGTGTGACATCAGACAAGCCCCTATTCCCTCTGTGCCACAATTTGCATATCTGTTCAATGGACACCATGATAGGACCTGCCACAGAATTCTTCTGAGGATGAAATGACTGCATTAATGTGCCGAAAGTACCTGAGTATCAGGCATAGAATAGCATGCAGTCAATGGTAGCCATTATTACTATTATGTTTCACAATGAAACCTAGAGAAAGGTGACTCTCAAATGTGATTTGTGCTTGAATCAGAACGCGAGATGCTCATTTAAACTGCGGCCTGGATCGCAAAGCGAGCTTGTTCCTCTTTTAGGAGAATCTGGCCCTCTCAACAAACTGCATTTCTTAAAGAAACTCCAATTCTCAGTTCTTAATCATAGTTAGAGTCAATAATATGGTTCCACTTAAAACCTCTTTCCTCTTGGGTAACATAGCATTTCCCCTACAGTAGAATGGCTAAATGAATATGTATATATTTAAGTTGATTACACCGGCTTTTTTACTTTTCTTTTCACTAAAATGATGTGAGGACTGAATACATAAGTTACAGAGATAATACAGAGTTTAAAATTCAAGCCTGTTAAATTCAATTACTGCCTCCTCTTAGATTTTAATGGAACTGCAAGAATCCCTTAATCAGCATTTGAAGTTGGGTGCTAGGCCCACAGAATTTCCCGGTTCCCTTGTACTTAGCATTGCACTGGGAAATTATTATATTTCAGTGGGCTCCGGTTCTTTGTATCTGCCACAATGAAAGGAAAAGGGAGCTGGGTCAAGGGTACAGGGGTTTGGAATACGAATCAGGAGGCCTGGGAATCTGGGTCACGTTTGCTACCCACTTGGCAAATCTCCGTACCAGAGGCAAACGGCTCCGCCCTCCCAGGTTTTAGTTCTCTCCTTGTAGGCAGCAGTGAACTTGGGCAACACTAGCTTTCACTGGCAGCTGCAAAGTTCTGACAGTCACAGTGCTCCTGCAGATACTTTCTACCAGTTAGAAAAATCATCATATTTGTAGCAGAGACCAATATAAATGCACATTTGACCCTTGAGCAACAGAGGGGTTAAGGGCTCTGAACCCTCCTCCACAAACACTTGTGTATAACTTTTGACACCCCCCCCCGAAACTTAACTACTAAGAACTTACTGTTGACCAGAAAGTGTGTTGATAATATAGTTAATTAACATATAGTTTTTGTATTATATGTGTTATATACTGCAGTCTTACAATAAAGTGAGACAGAGATTTTCTCTACCTTATTGAGAAAGCCATAAGGAAGAAAAACTAAATTTACAGCATTTATTTAAAAATATATTTGCATATAAATGGGCCTGCCTGCACAGGGGGAAATTCGTGTTGCCCAGCTACAGCACTGTTGTAGGTTTCTGTAAATTACAGCCCAAACGTACTGAATGCTTCCTGTGTACGCATCTTACAAATACGTCCTCAGTGAACAATGCTGGGAGGTTATTTTGCTCACTTCATAGACAAGAAAATTGAGACAAACAGCAGTGAAATACAGTGACAAAAATAAACAGATATCCCATACCCACAATTCCTTACTCCCCAGTAAAACCTGACTTTTAGCAGACTCCTTAAAAACAAAACCAACAACCAGCACGTCTTCCCAGCTTCCCTTGTAGTTAGGTGCTATCGTGTGACAGTGTCCTGATCCATGGGGCATACATGACCAGAGTGTGGCAGTTTTAGGGAACCTTCCTTAGGGATACTCCTGCTCCCCCTGTGAACTCTTTGTTTTTCTGTCCTGCTGGAAAGGCAGCCCAGAGGCCTGAGACCCAGGGTGCCCTCCTGAGGGGGGCCCCACCCTGGGGGTGCTGATGCTGTCCCACGTCACTGTGACGCTGAGCTTCTTCCTAGCCCCTTACTAACCAAGTCCAGACTTTCAGACAAGAGAGAAACAGTTTTCTAGTTGATGCCACAAATACTTGGGGTTAAGATCAAACCCAACCTTAACTGACCTGCGTATCGCCCAAGGTCACACATCTCGGGAATGGCAGAGCTGGTGTTCGAACCCTGGGTTGCCCGACTCGGAACACAAGAGCATCGCTGTAGCATCACATGACAGGGTATATGTGTCCTGGGTCAAGTTGACCTTTTGTAGCCAGATAGCCTGTCTTTCTAATTACATTGGACTCTGGCTGACAGTAATGCTGAGTTTGATACCCTAAGTACATACACACAGTTTTGGGCAAGAGGAAAGGTCTCCTGAAGGCCAGCTGGACCTTCAAGTTTTGAGGCAGATGCTTAGAGGAAGTGGACCATGCACACCAAAGTGAAAATTAGACTCACATAGCAATGACTTCCACCCACCCCCTCTATTGGCAGGGAGGGAGGCCGGCCTGAAGGGCTTGCTCTGTGACATGCTGCCGTCTGTGTCTGCACCTGAATGTCACTGTTTTGCGGGGCCCCACAGGCTGTCCCCACAATCCGAACAACACAGTCACTTAGCGTTTCTTTGGTTGTCTTAAATAAATGGATTTTGGATCTCAATTATCTGCCAAATACCTCGATTCTACACTCAACATTGCAAATACAGTGGCTAGCAAACTCTCCTTTCTCCTTGGAGATGATGACGGCAGGGAAGTGAGAAAATGAACATCATTTGTAGGTCAGTTAATTCCACTGCTCGACATCTCAAGAGCATGAATGGAGAAGTCGGTCAATTCATTCAGAGTTCATTAGGTGGACAAATAAGATACACAGTTAGAAATATTGGGAGTTTCTTGTATAACAGGCATAAACATAAATCATATGACACGAAAAAATGTATTCATGTGAGCAATCAAAAAACAAAACAAAACAAAGCAATTAAACTTAAGAGGAACCTTAACAATAAATACACTGGACTTTTCGGAAGAAAACTTGAAGTTTTATGAGCATTAAAGGATGATTTAAATTAATGAGAAGACTTTACATTCTTCTGTGGGACAACTAAACACCACAGAAGTAATTTGAAAAGCCTTCTCCAAATTGATTTAGAGGTTATGACATTCTGATCAAAATTATGTGGGAATTTTACAAGAGCAAAATAATTCTAGAGTTCACCTGGAATAATAAATTAATGGAAAAAAAACTAATAAAATTTTGAAGATTTAGAATAATGAGGGCTTCAAATTTTAAAATATATTAGAAAAATAAAATGAATCATGCAGAATGATATACATAAAAATACAGATGGGCCAAGTATATGTAATGACTCAATAAATAAAAAAAAATAAGGGAGTAATAGATTCTTTAATAAATTAGGAGATATGCTATTTGAATACAAGTTAATTTTGACAGTAGCCATACATCTTACATTAACATAAATTCTGGGCTTACCAAAAATTCAGTGTCAAATTAGGAAAACATAAATACAGATGAATATATGTCAGCTTTCTGGATGGGGATGAACTTCCAAGCATAAAAGCAGTAGAAGAAATAACAGAAGAAAAAATGAACAGATTTGACTCTGTAAGAATTTATGACTTTCCCCTGTCACACAAACAGGGAAAAGGGCGCATAGAGTTCAAAGGACAGGGGGGAGTTCCCATTCTGGAATGGCAGCCCAGGAGCCCTGTGGGCCCTGTCTCCAGTGAAGCTAGCATAACTGTTGAAAATTATACATATAATAAAAAAAAACCCCAACCATTGAAAGTCTCTGGCAATTGTCCTAAACACATATAGCAAATGAAGAAATATTTGTTCAAGAGAATCCACGGATGTCAGGATGAACAGCAAGAGCCTGTGGGATTTGGTCTGTGGCCTTCTCTCTGCTCTCGCTTTCCGGGCTCAGTGTGCTGGAAGCTGCAGCCTGGGCGGGAGCAGCCAGGCAGACGTGACGCCCTCTCCCCTCGGCTCCCCATCGAGAAGCACGGAATCTCACCAAGGGTGGGTTGTAGCATCTCTCATTCCCTTCCACCCTTAGATGAAGAGGCTTGATTCCTGGTATGTGTACTGAGGGGTAGTGGGCTACCTTCCCCCACTCAGCCCGGGCTCTTAGGATGGAGGCTGTAGCTCAGATGTGGCGAGAAGAGAAACTGGGGTGCCCACTGCCCTCACCTCAGCTCACCTGTCCTTGTGAAGAAGGCATGTGACAGGAGAGGAAGCCATCAAGACCAGAGGCTACATGTTCCCCCAGGTCCCCCAAGAGTGGCTCAGAAATTTTGCCAAGGGTGATGGGGAGGACCTTTGAGGCTTTCCCCAAAGGCATTGATTTTATTGCACACGGAGTGTTGGGAAGTTCAAGTCTATGGGGCACTCTTGCAAACAACAGGTCCTCTGAATTAAAAACAATAAGCAGAACCATGGCTCAGCTCATTCTCTGGAGAGGACTAAGGAGGGAGACAGCAGAGGACATAGAGCTCTCTTGGGCCCAGAGGAGTCTCAGAGATTGGCATCAAACACTTTCTGTGCCCGCATATAATTGGATCAGGCCACAGAGCAATTTATGCCTCCAGGCATTGTGGGAAACAAGGGAGTCACCAGCCAGCAGGGAGTGAGGCCCAGCCACTGCGGGTGACACTACCTGGGACAGCTTAACAGAGGGGTCAGGGAGAGAGATGGTGTCCTATTCCTACGAGGTGGGTACCCCCAAATACACAAGCCATGAATGTCGTCTCAAGTCCTCTTGATGGGTAATCCTTCTCGAGTCTTAACAAAAGTCAGCGCCAAGTCTCTCTGGAGGTAGGCACCTTTTCTCTCGGCCTCCACAGAGTTTCAAACATCCTTTTTCAAAGAGACAGGACATCTTACAGTCCAAAATGACTAAGCACTCCCAGTGCCCACATCTGTTTCTAAATGCACTTCCTCTCTTACAGGAAACAGGATTTGGTGGGGGCAATAGCTGGTCCCAGGCCTGGCGCTGGGAAAGTAAACATTGATTCTGCAATATCTTTTTGTGTAAAAAAAAAAAATTCAGAAAGTGACCCATTGAAAATGTCACTAAAGCCAGCTTAAGTGAGTTTCCATCGGTTGGAACAGAAGGAAAATTGAGCATCAAAATGATCATTCATGGTAATATGTGATAATACACTGAATAAGATAATCCAGAGTTCATGTTGATGCTGAAAAATATAAATAAGCTAATACAGTGGACAAGAAGCTTTACTCATTTTTGTTCATTGGTTTATATTCCAGAACTGCCAGGTAACTAGTAAATATAGACAGAATGACTGACTTAGAAAATCACCATTTTGCAACCATCATAAGAATAATTGATTTGGGCAAGAATCATCCGTGGTTGCTAAAGCTACTGAGTGACAGTTTGCTGGGTAATTAGATAATCTCAGAGCATCTTCCCACAGATTATTTATTAATTAAAAAGTTGCAAAAGGTAACTGTAGACTGGAGAAATTCCAAAAACACCACCTCAATGGAGGGATCAAAATCAACATCTCTACAAATATGACCAGCGGAAGTCCCGTGCCTCTTCGATGAAGGATACAGATGACTTATGTCCTTTTCCTGCCGAAAATGCATAGCCTGAAACCAGCCGAGGGGAACCTACCAGACAGAGGCAAATTGAGGGACATTCAACACCACCATTAGACGGCACTCTCCCGTGAATTCCACTTCCTTCTCATCTCCCCCGTTCAATAAATCATCGAGTTCTGGGGATTTCGCCTCCTCAATACCACTCGAATTCATCTACTTCTCTCCGTTCTCTGGTGCATCGTGTCCCCTAATTGCTAAAACAGCCGCTGGCCAAGCTGCCCTGGAGTCCCCGTTCCACAGGTTAGCCCCCCGATCTGGATCTGGTTACAGTCTGAACCTGACCCCGTCACCTCCTGGCTGAGACGAGCTCGGTGGCTGTGAGAATAAAGGCAGACTCTCAGATCTGTTTCTTACGGCCCATCCCTGTCTGGTGCCCACTGTGCTCTCTGGCTGTACCCTTGCCACTTCTCCCCTGCCAGTCACCCTAGTCTTTGCACGTGCCACTTCCCTTAATTTTCGGGTGGAGGAACGTTCTGTTTCACGCAGGCTTTTATCCACGTGGAGAAGTCCTTTCTACACTTCCTGCCCCACTTCTCCCTGGTTGAGACTGAACCCTCTTCATCCTTTGGGCCTCGGCTCAGATATAATATGTTCTGAGAAGTGGCCTCTATCCCACCTCCCTGACCTCACCCAGAGTGACCGAGTCCATCTTGTCCCTGTTTTATTACCCAGGAGCCATTGCAGAAGCTGGGCCACAGCGGAACTGTGATTGAATACATGGGCAATGTAGTCGCAGCAGGGAGAGAAAACCGGCATGTGAGGAACTAGTAGCAAATGTTCTAAACAGCGCAAACTGTGTGACGCTAACCTTAGGCATTCTGGCTGAAGACGAGAGTGAGAGGCTGAGGAGCCACTTTCTGAACTTGTAATCAAAAAATTATTGTTAGTATCCAGGTCTTCATTTCTAAATCCCATTCTCTGATAATACCAGGGATCCTTGGAGAAGTGGCTGATTCCAGGGCAGGGACACGAAAGTATAAGATGAGCCAAGACATCTTATAAAGCCTGACTGCAAAGAAGTGCTAGAACAAACGAGGTGACGGGATTCAGTACCAATTATAAGTTATAAAAACAGTCAACGAGATATAAAGTACAGCACAGGGAACAGAGTTGATAATATTATAATAATTACATGTGGTGCCAGGTGGGCATTGGGCTTACTGAGGTGATCACTTCCTAAGTTATAGAAATGTCAAGTGTGGGCTTTGAACCAAAGTGTCACAGGTTCGATTCCCAGTCAGGGTACATGCCTGGGTTGCAGGCCATGACCCCCAGCAACCGCACATTGATGTCTCTCTCTCTCTCTCTCTCTCTCTCTCTCTCTCTCTCTCTCTCTCTCTCTCTCTCTCTCCCTCTCCCTCTCTCCCTTCCCTCTCTAAAAATAAATAAAATCTTTAAAAAAGAAGAAATGTCAATTATATTGTACAACTGAAACTAATATAATAGCATATGTCAGCTGTAGTTGAAAAAGAATCTCACAAAATTTTAAATGAGTTCCTGTTGAAAGGACAGAGCGGCCCCATGAAAGAGATCCCACTGGCTAAAGCTGGAGCAATCTGAGCAACAAAATAAATAGGACTGCATTGTGGCCCCAAGAATAAAATAAATATCCAGAAATCCACGCTGATATGAATTGACTGAATGAATAAATGCTTAGGGAGAAGACATGTTTCCAAAGAATACAGAAGCAATGAGGGAAAGAGGAAATCACCATTAGGCAAACACTAGAGAAATCATTGTAGCAGGTAATTGTTTAGAAGTCACCAAAGAATTCTAAAATCAGTGGGCAACTGTTGGAGGAGGAACAGAATATTTGTATAGCCTCACATTATCTTCCCTAACACGTACATTCATTCACAGGAGACTTTATAGTCAAGAAGTTTGGCCAACACCACCTCACCCAAGTGATCCAGTTTAACAAGGCCAGCAATAAGGTATGTGGACCTCATGTACCCCAATATGATACACTGAGGGGCATAAAACCACCTGGATGCTTTTGTTGTTGTTGTTAAAAATGAATAAACTCAATCTAATTGTGAGAAAATATCAAACTGAAATTGAGGGACATTCTGTAAAACAAGTGACCAATACTTTCTCAAAGTGTCAATATCACAAAAGAAAAGAAAATGACGGAGAGTCACAGAGTAGAGGAAACTAAGGAGACAAATTTAAAGCAATTCTGGATCCTGTATTAGATTCTGGCACCAAAAAAATGACATGAGTGGAAAGTGAAATCCAAATAAAGTCTGTAGGTAGGTTACCAGTACAGGGAAAAGGGTCATCTTAGCGACCAGATTATTGTAGAAGAAAGCAACCATTTGCAAACCCATTGAAGTACATTATATGTGGAACAGTTATGAAATGAAACATAATATTCAAGGTGTTGAAATGTCTGTCCACTTACTTCTAAATCGAAACAAATCTTTCACGGTGCCTGCCACTGGCCCAAGGGCTGGGAAGGCCAACAATGGTCTTTTTGAGCCCTGCCGTTCTCGCCCTCCCTTGGCTTATGCCAGGACCGTGGTTTGCACGGCTCAGTGTATCTGTTTGCTGTGGACTGTGGGTCCTTTCAGCTCACAATGCCCCTGCAGTATGCTGAGTCCCCAGATTTGGCGAGGCGGGGCTCGCTTCTGAGGATGGGTTAGCACGGGCTCGCTGCAGCACTTGGGGTGCAGCAATGACCCATGGGAACACTGTCCATCCAGGGGCCTGCTTGGGTCCAGGCCCCTGGGTGCAAATAACATATAAATTGTGCAATAAGCCCATGCATCACCCCCCTCCCTACTGTCTGGCATGTTACCTCCTCTTAGGAAATGTCCCTAAGGGCACAGCCACTAGCCTGTAGCTCAGCTTCCAACTGCCCCTCTTTGCAGACCCCGGAGCGGGGGGGCGGGGGTTGTGGTTGTAAGGGACATGTGATGATTGCTTTCATACGTCAGCTTGCCTGGGCCACCCCATGCCCAGACGTTCTGCTGAACATTGCCCCAGACGTGTCCATGAGGGTGTTTCTGGGTAAGACCGCACTGGAGCTGGAAACTGAGGAAAAGAGACTGCCCTCCCCGAGGGCGGGCATACCGCACCCGGTCCAGCGGAGGCCTGCATGGGACAACAGGCGCAGCAAGAAGAAACTCTCTCTCTGCCTGACTCTCTTGGATCTGGGACTGGAACTGAGACTATTGGGTCTCTTGGTCTCCAGCCTGATGAACTTGGATGGCCATGTGAGTCAATTCCTTCATATATATGTATACGTAATTCCTTTACATACTGAATGTATATGTATGTATGTACATACACACACATGCACACACACACCCTCTTGGCTCCATGTCTTGGGAGAACCCACGCCAACATGGTGGCACTTACGGGACAGGCTTGCCTCTACGAAACTAAAGAAAGCCTATCAAGTGCTCCCTGGGGCCCAAGTTCCTAGAGTTCAGGGAATACTAAGCTGTCCTCATGGGAAAACTAAATAGGAATTTCACGTTATAAAGTTTGAATTTCAAATTACAAAGTGCAGCCTCACATGCACAATGGAAAGAGAATAATACGCAAACATCCAACTAAAAATGTTACTATTTGCTTTAGTAGAAAATTTCCAATTCATCTTTTCGCCAAGAAGCAAACATCAACAAAACATGAAGTGATTAAATTATAATATATGGGTCTGTTGGACCAGCTTTCCTCTCCGTGCACACGACTTCGTTTTATCCTCAGGTATGTTTTTTTTTTAATAACACATTCACAAAAGAACTGGATTAAGAACAACTTTGAAGTCATCACACTTAAAAGAACCAGAAGTCACAAGTGATATTTCTTGTCAAAATAATTTCAACTCAGATTTTTCAAGTTTATCTTCCCACTAATTAATGAGGTTTTTAAAAAAAATTTTTCCCCCAAACTCTAGATGCCGCAGGAGGTCCTTTCTATGACTCATTTCCTGCACCTCGACTGCTCTGCAAAGGTTATTTGAATTTATAATATTTTACTCACAGGAAAATCAGGGCAGCGCTTTGTTCAGGGACCGGTGTCACTTGGCCCATGGGCCTCCCGAGTTTCTGGAAAGAGGCTGGCCTCTGCGAGGAGTCCTTTGAAGGGAAACCACCCTGGGCGGCCCATGACTAAGGCTGGGCCCACTTCAGACTTTTTTCCTAAGAGAACCCAGTCAAGTTGATTTACTCACCAAAATATGATCAACCCCATCCAACATGTTGCTCTGATATGTTGCTGCTGACTGGCCGAGGGTTTGACAGAGACAGACTGGCTCGCCCTCAGTGAAATGATTAATGCGCGCCACCCCGGCGAGTCACGGGGGGTGTGGGGGGGTGTTCCTGTCCCTCATCCCTCGGATACACTGGGAAGCCCTGGGCAGAGGTGGTCAGCCAGGAGGATTACCTGCTGGTAGCACCAGCGACAGAAGGAGGACCCCTCTCTGAGACCGATGGAAAACACAATGATTGCCTGAACCCTAAGTCCTTGGCTGTTTCCTGGAGCAAAACCTTCATTATAACTCAGATCTGCTTCCCCCCGACACCCCAGACGGGGCTGACTGTAAAGGTTGCCACACGGTTGACTAATGTCCCCGAATCTTGTCATTATCTAATTGTGCAAGGAGGGCAGCGAATTTCCCGGACTCCTTTCTCATTCCCTCCCCTTCCTGAGCTTCATTCATTCATAAAGCCCACACAGCTGCTCTGTGATGGGGGGTGTCACGTGTCCGCTGGGCCGGGCTTGCTGCTGGGTCCAACGCTGGTTTGGAGGTTGCTGTGAAGGATGTCTGTAAACGGGATTAACGTTTACAATCCCTTCACCGTAAGTAAGTAAGCAAGAGAGATTACTGTCTAGGAAGCCGTTGGCCTCCTCCAATCAGAGGAAGGCTGTAAAAGCAAAGACAAAAAAAAAAAATCTCCTGCAAATTTCCAGGAAAAGAAATCCTCCCT
This sequence comes from Phyllostomus discolor, assembly GCF_004126475.2. NCBI lineage: Eukaryota > Metazoa > Chordata > Mammalia > Chiroptera > Phyllostomidae > Phyllostomus > Phyllostomus discolor. Next base: position 18,898,163 of record NC_040917.2, on the reverse strand, counting down.
CAACCTACAACATTGAAATCCTGCCTGGGTTTGCAGCTTGCTGGCCTGCCTGGGGAGATTCCAGACCTGCCAGCCTCCAGGCCGTGCGAGCCAACATCGGTGAAATCAGTCTTTTCCCTGAAAATAAGTATCCACCTTCTATTGACCCACCTTCTTCCTTTCCGTCTTTCTCTCTCTGTGTCTGTCTATCATCTATCACGTACGTGTGTCTCTCTCTCACTCCTGTGGGTTCTGATTCTCTGGAGAATCCTGACTAATACCATCCATTCAAGGCATCTTTTTTCTTTTTCTTTTTAAAAACTCTCTATTTCCATCTAGCCAAAAAAGGAAAAAAACAAAACAAAACAAAAGCTAAACAAAACTAAACCTTTTGCCTTTGCCACCAAGAAGTAATGCAATTCTACCTGAAAACAGATACTTTTCCCATTCATGTGTGTGACGTCTAGATTGCCGTGAGGCTGAAAGGTCACTCATATTTTGATAGAACCTCCCCACCCCCCAGCCATGTCCATTATGTCAGGGCATCGGCCTGAAAGAACAGCATATGTGACTGATCTTTTGGGGGAAAATGCCCTGCAGCATGTCAGATTTGTGATAGAGTGAGAAAAAAGTCAACACTCACGGCTATCGTTTACAAGGTGTGAGGGGGTGAGACCTGGGGACAAAGGACTCAAACACCTGAGTGGTGAGAGCAGGAGGGGCCAGGACCCTTCCTCTTGGAGTGACTCCCAGCAAGATTTAAGAGGCCTGTAAGTGGGTAAAGGCTGTGCTCTGAAAAAGAACCAGAAATCGCAGTACTCCCTTTACTGACTTCCCTGAGTGTAAAAATAGTCACTATGACTATTGTACATGATGACCATAAAAAGAGTCCCTATTTTTCAACATCTCTAAGTAAAGTGCTTGGTGTCAAGACAACGCCACGAAGCCAGGCTGTGGATCCTTGAAGAGAAGAGCGTCTGTGGAGACGTGTGCAGAACGCTGGTGCGTTAGCAAGAGAGGGAGGTCAGCGCTGTGCCTGGGAGTCGATTTTCCTCGTCATTCTTCTGGTCGTAGTTGCAATACAATGGAAATTATTCCCACACACGTGCAACCTCCTTGTTTGCAGTTGTTGAACATGCTACTTCCCAGCAGCATCCCCTGCCCCCGCAATTGGGCGAATCGTGAAGAGCACATTTGAATGTGGGAACAGGCATCTTAACCTGGAAGCATTTATTAGGGACACGCATTGTTTCAGCGAATGGCCCACCTTCGAGGAGCAAGCATGGCCTCTATCTAGCTCTTCTGCCTGCCCTGACGCCCTGTTTGAAGCAGAACGGAGTACTCATGGGAAGCATGGATTCAGGAAACCAGCACCTCGTGGGGGCTCCCCACCAGCTGTGCCCACGACACGGAAGGGCTCTCAGATGAGGAAGCCAGCGATCATCCATCCAAGTGTCATCTTACACACCAGGCCGGTTCTTTTTGCCCCTTCCTCAAACGGACACTTTTCAGGGATTGTGTTTGGAGGCATCTATTGGGCTGAGCTGCTTGGATGGGTATCACGGAGGAGACCCATTGTAATTTCCTAAAAATCACAGCATCAGGGCAGCCAAGTGTATTGGCTGAGAAGGAATCAGAGCATTTATTTGTGTGTGTGTCTATAAACACACACACACACACACACACCCCAAACACCCCCATTCCCAACAGCCTAACAACAAGTCAGCATGTGAAGCCTATGACTTCAACTTTAAAAATTTATGGCAGCCTCTATTTTTTTCTTGGCCATTTTAAGAGTTAATGCAATCTCTTGAAAAAAAAATCGTTTAAGGGCATTGCGGTAAAACACGGGTATGTCTCGAGGCCGAAACGTGAGATGTACTCGCATACAAAATCAAAACGGACCATAAACCAGCCACTGAAACCCTCTGCCAATTGTCTGTAAAGGGAGACCCCCGATGACCTACAGCGGGAGCATAAACGCGAAGTTGTACTTTGCCTCATGCCCTGGGGAAGGTGTTGGCTTTCGGATTTTTGTCTCCTTGCAGCCAAATGCAAAAGCCAAGTGCGTTGCAAAAGCTTTAGACACATTTTCATCAATAAAATTTCTTATAAAACAGATCCTGCAAATGCGGAGCTTATCTGCCAAAGAGCCAATTAATGACTTGACATCCTTGTTGAACAATGAAATAGTTTATGATGGGTAGAGGTTTTACCATCACCAGTTCGTGTTCTGGAAACCACAAGGCCTTGCTTGCAATTAGCGAGAGGCATCACAGTTAGGGATGAGAAGAGGTAACGCTGTGTGTTGGAAATTCTCCCCATAGAGGAATAAGACTCCTGAGGGACAAGGACCCAACTAATTTGAGAGAGTTGGGCTTTTTAGAAAAACAGAGCCTTTTTTTTAAAGGGAAAAGTTCAAGTTCTACTCAGATGCCTAGAGCCTTCGGTCTTTCCCCTCCCCAATGGCCCTTTCTTTTCAGAAACTGCAGCCGTTGAATTTGGACCGCACTCGTGAACACTCACGAATGTGTGTTAATCCCAGTTCAGACATTGTGTGAGAGTTCACTCTATGGCTGATGGTCAGAATGTCCTGCCTTGGGTCCATGGGGAACGTGGTGTCTCCGGTTCCTTGAATTTTCCCGAGAAGAGGGAAATCCGGGCTGAAATAGCACTCACACAGTTGACCATGTTTTCTCAAGTTCAGGCCAGGTCTGGCATTAGAAGGACAGGTTCTACAGGGGAGCGTGCTCTGGATTCCAGATGGCTGGTCCGGACCTCCCTGCCAGCCACCTCTAAACGATGATGTCGCTCTGAATGGGCATGTCCATCAGTGCCATGCTTGTCTGCCCAGCCAGGTTGAACTCTACAACCTGCAGGGGGACACAAGACGTAGGCCACTGGGTCATGGAATAAGAGATTGTCCTCCAGGTTATAGTCCATAGAGGGAGACTGGAAAATAAATTTTCATTTGGGAATGAAATTCTCAAACCTTTTGGCACCCTTGGCTGTTTAAGCAGAGAGGGTAGAGGGGAAAAAAATTACAAAATCTCTTGAATCTATTTCAAATGATATAATTGGATGGATCTTGAACTGAGACGTGACTTCTTGAGTGTCTTAATATTCCCAATATTGTCTGTGGACTGGTTTACTTCCATAACTCTAACAACTCCTAGGAAGTGAATGAAACTACCCCCTTAGAAGCCCCCACTGTCCGCTGGCTTTGCTTGAACAGAAGTCCCCGAGTTAGGGATTTGGGCCCTGGAGTCATGGGGACAGCTCCTGTTGGAATTCCTGGAAGCTGCACATTCACATCAGAGGGAAAAAATTGTCATTTCCTCTTTACCCAGTCCCAGTTAAAATTCCCACTGTTTCAGAAACTTGCAAGTGAAATGTGCTGGCAGGCCTTGGTATGAATAGATGTGCTCACCTTCTCCTGTCACTGTGAATGAATGCTTAACTCTGACCTTGGGCAAGTTTTCTCTCTGTTACTGGCCAAGTGAAGGTCATCCATACTACTTTGTAATCAGCCACGACAAAAGGATCCCCAGAGGAACCTGGGTACAGTTCTCTAGGTACCAGCCCACCTGGTAGGACAGCCTCACTCTAAGATGGTCCAGCGTGTAAAAGGAATTCGCATTTATAAATAAGAGGAAAGAGGTGGACTATCTTTTTCTTTCTTGAAGAAAAGAGTTTTCATTTTATTGGTAGAGTAACAACTGGCTCCCTTAATGAGGTACTGCTTTAATGCTTAATTAAACATGACTCTGATTTCTCGGAGTCTGCCTTCTAGAAAAAAGTTCAGACACACACCAAGGATGGGTCAGTCCTTGGTTAGTAATCATTCTTTATGAGTCAGCCACAAAGTCCTTGAAGCACATTGCTCATAAAAGTGTCACTGAAATTCAAATGTCTGGAAGACAAATCAAACCAAACCAAATAGAAACACATACTATGAGAAGACGGTGTTTCCGGAGAAATGAAAACATGAGGAAATCTCTGATTTGTTCCAGCGCTGCCTCCCTAGTCTCAAACCCTCCCTAGGTTGACGGGAAGCTTCTCAGGTGGGAGGGGATTTCTGCACACGGGTGCCCGGTTTCCCTTGGGTCTGGGAAGTCAGTCCAAACACCTCCCTGTCCCCACCTACACTGTAGAAGCTGGTGCTAAAAGCGAGCTGTGCTTCCCCTACACACCCCTTCCACCCGGATGTACTTCCCGTCACCATGGCCAGAGTGAGGTTCCCACAGTCGGGTGCACAGCTGCCTACCTGGGGAGGGCGCTCTCTTCGAGGCTGGGGCTAGAACTAGAAAGCTGAAGCAGAGAGGAGGTTGAGAGGTAGCTCACGAGGGACTGATAGCCCCACTTACGTCACATATAAGCCCCCCAACTTAAAAGAGTTCTGCCTCCCCAGCTTTGCTAGAGTGGGTGTTTCCTCTCCAGCAAACACACATAAGGTTTTTGGTGTTCTGGAAGTAGAGAGCGTATCTAAAAAGATACACGATTAATGATAAAACGTCTCTGCGGCCTCACAGACCCCACCCACCTTCCCTTGAAGCGGATGAAAGGAAAGGTCGAGGCAGCCATCTCCAGGGTGGTGAAGGAGGGCCCAGTCATCCCCAGGGTGGGGAAGGAGGGCCGAGGAGCTATTTCCTGACTCTGGTGACTCCGGGCAAGTGTTCTTGTCTCGGTGCGTCTCAGCTCCCTCCCCCTTCCTCGGAGGAAGGGCCTGCCTGCCTCAACGGATTGCTAAGAGATGATGCGTGGGAAAGCACCTACTATACTTCTTGGCACCTAGTACGGCCTAAAAATAACCACCGCTTCTGACAAACTGGTGTTACCACATGGGATTTCAGAATGGGTCCTTTTGTCTTGCTCACCAGGCCCGGTTACCTCGCAGACACTGAGCTCTGGTCTGCATTCCGTTCTGGGTGTTTGTGGGGGAAAAGGGTGGGGATGAGGGAGAAGAGGACACAAACCCCAACAACGCCCCCGATGGCCTCTCGTACTTCCTGGGCCTCTAGTTCAGTTCCGGTGAGCACCGTAAGCAGCGTATCTTCATTTGCGCCCCATCTTGTGACTTGGGGTTGGGGCTCTGAGAAGTGGGAACCCCATCTTGTAGGAGCCATCCCCCAGGAAAGCCTAAAAAAAGATGGGCACCTCTGAGAGACACCCACAGCTGAGAGGGATGGCCGGGTGGTCAGGCCTGAGGAAGAGCCATTCCCAAGTCCCCCAGGGCTTGCGCAAGGAATACAAGCATCCAGAAGTTTCCGGTATGAAACACAGAAGACAGCTGTGGGTGAGTGTTCACTAAAGGGTGTGTCCTCCAGGGGGGACACAGGGCCACTGAGAAGTGGCTCTGTGGGTGGGGGACGTGGGGCGGGCCACACAGGCCAAAAAGGCTACAGTCAGGCATTGGGGACAAGGGGAACCAGGGCCCCAGTGACAACCAAGGGAGGGTCCCTGCTACACTGGAACACAGCAACTCCAACTGGGACTCTCACGCGAGACCCACTCGCTCTACAAACTACGGCCACCCCGAGGAGGCCGAGGCCATGAGAAGGGGCAGCGGGCCCTTCCCCGCCCATCACAGTGCCCTGCGGAAGAGGAGACGCTTGATTCTGGAGTAACACCGTCTTCTGGGGACCTGGCCAGTCCCCTGGGGCGAGGAGCTGGGGGAGGCTGCGTGGCTTGTACAGGATCACAGAGAAAGGACCCAGGGCCGACCAGAGCCACTCCCACTCGAAACCCATCTGGCTCAGTCACACGAAGAACTCATTCTGAGCTTCAGTAACAACGGCCATGAACCAGTATCTAATTGTGATGAATCTGTGCCTTCAACACTGAGGAGCTTCGTAAAGTCAAGGCACACAAAGATATCGCCAACAAAAACAAAACCATAAGCTGGAATAAGAAGACATACTTTGACTTGATATGTTTCTTTAGTTTTGAAAGTTCCCCATTATTTCTTCAATATGGCTTCTTACACTCTCTCTTCTTTCCTTTTGGGATTCAAATTGGGCTTTTTAGATCTACTAACTGTGTCTCATACGTTTCTCCTTGTTTTCCTTTCTGTATTTTCTGTCCTTCTTGGTTTTCTGCTTTCACCTGGCTGTTTGATTTTGCTGCTGACCTGACCTCCAGTCCGTTACCCTCTCCTCTGCTGTGTCCGCTCTGCTCCACACCCCACCTGAGGCCTTCGTTTCAGTCACTGCATCTTCTGATGCTGGCATTTGCATTCGGGTCCTCTTATTTCCCTTAAATCCAGATTCCAGTTTCTCAAATGAAATGATCAACTGTACCCATGTCTGGTAACTCAAAAAATTGGATCCTATCTACGTTTGTTTTTTATTTTATGTTTTTCTCTTTTTTAAAATATTTTATTTATTTTATTAATAGAGAGAGGGGTAAGGAGGGAGAAAGAGAGGGAAAGGAACATCAATGTGTGGCTGCCTCTCACCAGGCTCCCACTGGGGACCTGGCCTGCAACCCAGACATGTGCCCTGACTGGGAATCGAACTCGTGACCCTTTGATTCACAGCCCATGCTCAATCCACTGAGCTACACCAGTTAGGGCTCTTTTTCTCTTTATAGTGATGCCATGGGCCCGTTACTTTTCAACAGTGTGGACGGGTTACGTGCAGTAGGTCGCTCCAACCAGGGAGCGAGCTGATTTGGGGCTGGGCTGCAATTCTCAGCCAGTTCTATTTGCCGTTCATCCCCGCGTCTGGAGTAGCCCCTGCGGGGGCCCCAGCAGAAAGCCTGGGGTGTTTGCTAAGGCCACTAGTTCTTGGTGAATCCTAAGGTGCAGTATTTGTCTCACTTTACCATGTGACCCTAGAAAACTCTGCTTTTATCTCTTTTCTTTTGTTTTGTCTTGTTTCTGTTTAGCTACTCAGCCTAGAACTTAGAGCAGCATAAGGATTCAACAAATGTCTTGAGGGGAAAAAACCCTCCGTCTTCCTTCTCATTCAACTGTGGCCTCTTGATTCCTGGCTGCCTTGCAGACCCCACTCTAACTCGAGTCTCTCTGGCCCCAGGTATCGATGAAGTCGGGTTCCGCCAGCCCCTACCAGCAGTCACTTGCCAAGATTCTCAGCCTCTTGTTCGCTACCAAGAATCAGAAAATGCTCCACCAGGAGGAAGACACCTTAGCAAATCTAAGCTGATCTGTCTGAGCTTCCTTTGGCTCCAGGATCTTAACTCCCCAAATCTTGCTTGCTTTTGCAACTCACCAATGACCTCAAGAAAAACCACCACAACAATTTTCCCCCCCATTTTATCAGGCTTTTTCTAGCTCTTCTGGGCTGAAGCATTGGTCTGCTACAAACTCTTTTATTATAACTCAATGTCAGAATCAGGCTGGAGACTCCTTAAATTACATGTGGGCATGTTCGAAAATTTGAAACCTAGTCTTTTTCTTTGTCCTTTTCTCTTCACTGTTGGGCTTCCTTGGTACTATTGATTTGCACAACACTCAAAGAGAAAGTTAAAAAGTTGTGAGCTTAGCCCTTGTTCAAGGAGACCAGGGTCCAGCCAGACCTTTTGTCTCGTTGGTCTAACTCCACGCTCACACACCACCCTCCTTGCCCTGCCGCCCTCTATCTTGAGGCCCCTTCCGCCCCGACTCCTGATTTCTGCCTCATCACCAGCCAGACTCTTGCTCTTTGCACATTAGCTTCTCCAGTTTGGTCCAAGGTTCACGAATGGTATTGGTTTAGAGTTACCCCTTGGGGTGGGCTCATCAAATGTTATGAAATTTGTTAAAAAAACATTTAGGTTTCTAGGTTTTGGCCATAGATCTGGAATCACCGTTATTCTGATGAACCCCAATGATTGGTATTTTTAGTAAGCACTCCAGCACCCAAAAACCACAGCGAGGGGCATGTGGGGTACCCCGCCCAGGCTCCTACCCCCGGAGCCTCCCACTCCAGCAGCGGCTGGCTCCACTGTGACTCTCAGGCAAGGGACCACACTCACTGAGAGTTTAACTAATGTGATTTTTGGCTCTTTGAGGTGATCCCTGTTCTCTGGGGAGAAATAATCAGAGGATTATATAGAATTATCTCCCCCAAAGGCTACGAGGACATAGACCGCTCTCCCGGCGAGGTGGCAGCGTGGCGGATTATGTGACATTTCGTCTTTGCTACCCTCTCAGCCTATTTAGCATGTAACGTTACACTCAGTATAACACCTGCCGTCGGTTGTCTGAACTGTTCGTGGGCAATCTGGAAAACCCTTTCTCATCTGATACACGTCATCCCCCAACATCTGAAGCTATTATTCGGGACGTTTCTATTCTTCATTTTATACGTGGGGGCCGAGAGCCAAGCCAAGAAGACATTTTTGCATTCCCCCGTCTCCTCCCTACCAGGGCTGGAGGAATGTCAACATAAAAGAAAAGGGAATATTATTTAGGGTGGCCTGAGGGGTAATAAGTCGGATTAATGGGATGAAATTGAGCAAAGGAAAACGTAAAGCGGACATCAGGAACATTTTTCCGAAGACTGAGATCAATGATCCTGTGGAATTAAGGTCCCAGGGGAGGGTGTAGGAGCCCCATTACTTGAATCGGTTCAGACCAGACTGGACCAAATATTTGAATATAATCCCACCTTGGCAAAGAGTAAACCTGCAACGGCTGGGAGATGGAAAAAATGACCTAATAGGTCTTTTCCATCCCTGACTCCGATGAGTCATCCAATGTATGCTGTTGTGCGTCACACAGCCGGCCAGACCCGGGTCGCCCGCTATACATTTCAGCCACAAAATCCTCGGGTTCTGACTGTGTCCCCGGCAAATGGCTACCTCAGCAGGGGCTGAGGGCTCCTGGGGGATTTCTGGTCAGTTCCTAATCAGTGACATGTCGGCAGCGACGGCAGACAGCAGTCCCCAGCGAGCGGAGGGCGGTGAGTAACCAACCGAGTGCTTTCCCTGCCCTCTGGGACGCTCACGCTCAACCCGTCGCAGACAGACAGAAATCTTTCCACTGCCGGTGTCGTCTGTGAGCCGCCTCTCACTCAGGCTGGCGGGCCTGTGGGCCGTGCTGGGACCGCCCCCTGCTGCCACTCCAGTCTGCTGTGGCCTCAGCAGCCCGCCCTCCCCCCTCCCGTTCAGCTGTGTTGCCGTGAGACTCTGTGTCCGTCCCCCCCCCCCCCCCCCCCCCCCCCCCCCCCCCCCCCCCCCCGCCGCAGGCTGGCTTCAGGGCTGTCACTGACCCAAGCCCCAGAGCATCTCCTTAAACAGTATAATTAGCATTCCCTGCACTTGGATCTCAAGGACAATGGCAGCAGAACACCTGAAGCTGATCAAAGCCAAACTTGTCTGGATTCCACAGGGAGGGGCACCCGGGACCCACAGGAACTGTCCTTGCTGCCACCCTGCCCCCTCTGTCCTTCCCTAGGCTTCAGAGAGCAACGCTCGGGAGTCTCGGAATCACACACGGACTCCAGACCACGTCTCCAGGCCCTTCTCTGTGCTTTCCTGCCATTTCACGGTCAGTGGGAGCCACAAAAGGCCCATGGAATACATGTGGCAATTCCAGGCCTGGCAGGGCCCGGTGAGACAAGGCAGCAGCCCCAGGCCGTGGCTGCATGTCCCACCCACTCCCCCTCCACCGGTCCCCAGCCTCGCCTGCTGCTGGTGGCCGGGCAGGGACTGGAGACAAGGAAGGGCAGACACTGCTAATGAGGACTTGCATTTCTGGTTAACTACACGGACCTTCACCATTGCTTTTCCTGGCACGAAAGAGAAGCAGGAGACATCACCTGGTCACCTGTTTCCCCTTTCTCTCCTCTCCTCTCTCTCAAATGCTGCTTTTGTCATTTCAAGTCTGCTTGCATATGCGCATGACAACTCCTGTCTGTGAGGCACACAGGGAAGGTGGAGGAGCAAGTGCCAAGGCCAGCCCCGGCCCTGCAGCTGCAGGAAGTCCAGGCAGCATCCCCCGCTTCCCCTCAGGGATGCCTCAGGCTCACCCGCTGGCCTGGCTCCCCTATCTGATCTTTCCACCTCTGGTTGCTGAAGTATCCTTAGCTAAAAGGCTACGTCTTTCTATCCAGCCAGGAGAGAAGGAAGTGGATTCGAACTCACAGCCGTCTGCTTATCCCAGCCCAAACCTGAAAGCCCTGTGCATGCCACTCCATGCCCTGCCAGCAGCTGGGGTACTTCATTCTGCGTTTCGGGCTCCAGCCCGCTCCGTGCAGACCTTTGGCGGTGCAGCCGTGTCCGGAACGGAGCTGGGCTTGTGACTGTTTCCTGTCCCCTACCCCCACCCTTCTCCCCCAGTGCTTCGCTGTCAAACAGGCCATGGCGGGAAGGGGGCGAAGTCACCTGTCCTTCCCCCAGCCCGCTGGTTAACCTTCTCCCCCTTCACTGTCTTGAAGCAGAGACGAGAGCTCCCTGAATAGAACCTAAGGCTCCTTACTTCTTTTGTGGACCAAAAAAAGCGATCAGTGATTTCCTACATTCATAACACGGGAAGCGCTGGATTAGGAGCAAGTTCAAAACCAGTCCGGACGTCCCTGAGGCTCACCTGGGCAGGAGGCATTCAAACCAGAAGGGCTGGGAGACGACCTTTGGTCCTTCCTTCTCCTCCCGCCTTTTCCTGAGGGAGAAGAGCCACCTAAGGGGTCTATGTTACTGTCCAAAGCCCCCACGGCCTGCAGCAGAGAGCTGGGAGTGAACTGAGGCTGGACTTCGAAGCCCACCCATTCTGGTTTACTTCTAAGTATGACTTCTCACTGAATGTTGTCAAGAGGTTCTTGGAAACAGCAACTTTCAGAGAAAGGACGTACAAGGAGGCCGATGTTACCGCAGGCTAATACATAGAAACAAGAGTTCAATTTCTTCGGCCTGTTTCTCATCACAAAAATGTCCCCAAACTTCTAAATCAAGACCCAAAACACTTCTAATGTTAAATATCATGAGCTATGCATACATTGTAGAAAGATGAATAAATAAAGACAGGTACGATAACGATTCTCTAACCCTCTGATGACAGTTCAAGGTCAGGGTGGCTGGACCCTCTCCCGGCAGCTCAGGGGACAGGCAGGACCACATTGGACAGGGTGCTCTTCCAACACAGGGCCACACTCACGCCCCCACACTCACGCACCCTGGGGTGATGCAGACATGCCCACGGACCTCTGTCCCTGCCACGTGCACATCTTAGGGATGTGGGAGAAAACTGGAGTCCCTGCAGGAAACCCGCACAGGCAGGGACAACACGCCGACCCCACGCAGACAGTGGTCCTGGCCCTTTTCTCGTCCACATTACAGGGAAGGGACGTGGAATGAAAGGGTGTTTTTCCAGGCCCTGCTGCACTCCTAGAAAAGTGGGGTGAAGGGTTTGGGCACGAGCCTGCGCAAAACGTGGCCACTCTTAGAGAAAAGGTTTGCGCAGGAATCTGCTCAAAGGGCAATCTTTCACAAGCCAGTCCTCGGAGGGTCTTTTGTGAGCACATCAGAGACGCAGGGATTACACACATTTAAAATCCATATGGGTCCAAGAATGGGGGCAGGAAAGATTTTGGCAAACACACTTGCTTTCTGAATATGTGTGTGTGTGTCTATATATGTATATATATTATCAAATTTAAAACACTTGAAAAGCAATCCCAGGCGTTTCAGCCGAAACCACAGAGCGGTTCATCCATCCCCATTAATAAGTTCCAACCCTTCTGTTGTGTGGTCTCTCCGTTCCACGGGTTAGGACCCCACGGAGTCTGTTCTGCTTCAACCTGAATTCTGCCTGTTTTATCCATTTCTAAGAGAGGTCCACAGAGAGCCAATCTCAGGCTCCCATCCGGGAGTCCAGCTCCCCCGGGGGGTCAGCCTTTAGCCGAATGGTTTCCTTGTATTTTCAAGTGTTTTAAGTTCACTTATAAATAAATGGGGCTATACCGGTGCTTTTGTAATGCACATCGTGAAAAATGAACAGTCGGCTTAAAATAGATTTTCTTTCACTGCCAAGTGCATTATGTGAAAAATGTGCTCCATCTGGCAGGACAGACCACGGAGCCGTGTGGCTGGAGCTCTGATAAGGGGGCAGTCCTCCGGGTTAGGGGGACGCTGCTCAGACCCGGATCTCTCTCGGGACGGACGCCATGATCCATGTCGAGCTCCACAATGGGACAAGCTGCCCTGTCCCCCTGACACGCACAGACCCCGCCCCCCTTCCTTTAAACGGCAGCAGCCAGTGTTCGGGAGCCTGGAGTTAATCACCCTCCGCCTCGTCTCCCCTCTCAGTTTTCAATGGGCCCAGATCAAGAACCTGCAGAGGGTCCCCCTGAACCCCACAGCCTGTATCCCGAGTCCTGAATTCAATTTCACTGTGGCTGATACCTCTTGGGGCCTTGAACTACACATTTTTTCACTCCTGTTGAGTTGATCTTGCACCCAGTTCCTTTCGCTTCTTTAATTGTTGCCCCAGAAACTTTGCTCATTGACTGTCCAACCTGATGTGTCCTTCCGGTCTCTTTCCATGAGTTCATTGCCCTCGTTTTCTCCCAAGTCCATGGCAATGTCCAGTGTCTTAAAGATGCCATCCCTGACCCCATCCAAATGCCAAAGTCTTATTCTTCGAATAGAAGCCCTTTCATATTCGCAAGCTTTTCTCTCCTTGGCTTTCCTTGTTCCTTCCTTCATATTTAACAGACACTAATGCGGGAGGAGCTGGCAACTTAAACATGGCTGCTAATCGGAGTCGTCCCAGGGAGTGCTTGGGCCCTTCCTGAAGTGTCTTGGTGTCCTTTCTAGGAACACTGTCTAGGAATAGCTATGTGTCTGCCTTGAGTACTATTCCCACCAGAACTCTGCTGATTAACACTCTCGTTCCTGCTGCACCAATACTTAATTAGACCCTGGAGAATCCTATGAGTACTTGCACGTCAGTAGAGAACCTTCGAATGAGCCAGTGCTCCCTCGAGCCTTTAGCCAGAGCCACCCCACCAGCAGGGCCTGCCACCCAGCCGGCCCTACTCATGGTCAAAGGCCTGGAGCTATTCCCCTACTCCTGCAACACTGTCCAATCTGTTTGTTTTTTTTTTAAATTGACTTTAGAGAGAGGAAGGAGGGAGAGAGAAACACTGATTTGTTGCTCTACTTATTCATGCACTCCCTGGTTGCTTCTACTCTGTGCCCTGACTGGGGATCGAACCCACATCCTTGGTGTATCAGGACGGTACTCTAACCAACTGAGCTACCTGGCCAGGGCGACCACTGTCCAATTCGCTCTGTGCTTTACCCTCCTGGAGGTAAAGCTCTGACTCACAAGGCAGACAGAAACAACTTGGAATCCTGAATTCGAATTCAAGCTGTGGCCCTTATCAGCTGTGCGGTTTATCACCAAGGGAGGGATTTCAACAGATTTCTTTGTTATACGTGATAGTACATAGACTGCTGTGGTAGGCAGAATAATGTGCCCCCCCCCCCCCCCGCCCCAGCCAGATGTATGTGCAGTAATCCCCGGAACCTGTGAATGTGTTACTTACACAGCAAAAGGGACTTTGCAGATGCAACTGAGTTAAGGATCTTGAGACGGGGAGATTAGCCTGCCTTATCCTGCTGCGCCTGATGTATTCACCAGAGTTCTTACACAGGAAACAAACAGGAGCACGAGTAAGAGACAGATTTTAAGATGCTGGCCTTGGAGACTGAAAAGACCCCCACGTCCAGGAACTCAGGTGCTCCCGGAAGCTGGGGAAGGCAGGGCGGTGGCAGGCGGGGGGGGGGGGGGGGTCCTCCTCCGGAGCCTCCAGGAGGGATGCCACCTTGCCAGACTGTCTCTCTTTGCCTTCCAATATTCCCCAATGTCTACAAACAGTAATTGATTTCATAACTAGAGATAACCAAACATTGTCTTGTTTTAAACCACCATAAGCTATAATAAAAAGAAGCTAGAAATAGCATTTCGAGGAGATTTTGCGAAGTCTATGGAAAAGCCAGGAGTAGGAAGAGACGTTACTTGAAAACAACGGAGGGGGGGACACCCTTCTGTGAGGGGAGGTGAGATGAACCCATGCTCTAACCATCTGCAACGCTCGTGGTTGGACTGATAACCTCCTAGAAAGCTGGAGGAGGCCGACCAAGAAGTGCCCCTGATAAGAAGGCCCCCCCCATCTTACGACAACAAAGCTAGTCTTAGCAAGCACTGGAGGACCGAACACGGCCTACTCTCCAGGGAGAAGAGGTTGGGGAGGTTGGCGGAGGCGTGGCTTCCGATGGGTCTGGGACCGGCCAGGACTTGTTCCTGCAGGCCCCGCCCACAGTGGGGAGCAGAGAAGAGGTCACGATGCTCTTATTGCCCCCCACGGGCGGGACCCGGGGGAATCAGAGGATACAAGCCTGAGCTCCCTGCGTGGGAAGAACCACTCTAAAGAAAGAATTTCCAGGACCTGGGATTGCTGGAAGGGAGGGGTCAGGAAAGAAAGGTAAAAAAAGGACTACCTTTCTGAGCCAGAGGGCGTCACCAATACAATGGGATGTCCCTCAGAAATACAGTTATGAGTGAGAGTTGGTCTAGAGGGAAGACTGCAGATGTGGCGTTTGATGCAGAAGGTGAGCCAATGGCAAGAGGGTTTAGTGCAAGATGCTGAAGGAGAACACGGGACAGAGGTTGGGACTGGGCACAGCACATGTAATCATAAACTCTGCGGAGGGCTCCCATGCAGATGGAGACTGGGCACCCATCTCCCTCACAAACGAAGTCATACTCAGGTCACCAGTGATTGATAAAGGCACAGTCCTCCTTTGTATTACGTACGAATTCCATTTCACAAGTGCGTCAGGTTTCCAGGAGCACAATGCCGAGTTTCTTCTTCTTCTTGGGCGGTTAAAACCACTGACTTTGGTCTTGGACATTTATAACCTGGCTTGTGACGGGTTATCATAGGCTGGAAATGAGTTTTATACAATAAGGAAAGGTTTCTAGTACAGAAGAAAGCAAAATCCACTAAGTCATATCACCGACCTGTAATGTATTCTGGTGTGGGAGAAGTTCCTTCCATCAGCATCTCTAACAAGGCATTTGATTAGGTTGAACCCAAATGGATAAAATCCAATGGGTAATTCCATCATTTTCCAGTTGTGCAATTTCACAGAACGACAGAGTGCTCGTGTTGTGAATATTTGTATCTCACAGGAAGTTTACTGCTGTATTTTGTTTGATTTAAGTGGCAAGAAAGCGGGTCTCTAGTCCTGGTCTCTCCCCTCACAGATTCTGTGAGGGTAGACATATTCTTTATCTTTCTTGGGCCTTCTTTTTCACCAATAAAATAGCAATGGTCCTAACCCAAAGTGCTAGCATAAAATAAGGTAATATATGTTAAATTACAGTGGGGTCCATTTGAAATGTTAGCCAAATTTAATTTTTGGTACACATTCTATTTGCAAAAAAACCCTCCTTAAAACAAGTGTTAAAAATTATATACCAGGCAACCTACTTGGTAATGTTTTATTTGAATATTATGTTTTCTTAAAAAAGTTACCAATCACATTCAAAGCTGGTTTTGCCATGTATATATGCACACACATGTGCATTGCAGCTCACGCTCTCACTCTCACACACACACACACAGTGTGACTATGCAGATAGAGTTTCTGGTACTGACTGCCACCTGCGATCGATCACTTATCAGACAGTTGTGAAATGTGAAGGTAACAAAACGATCACAGCTAATTTGAACTGAGTCAATAAACAGGAGCCTGAGACATTCTTAGCAAAGATTTACATTTTCGTCGGGGTGTTTCTCATTCCAGGATATCAGACCTTTTTCTATGATGTACCTTCTAGCTCTGTAAGTTATCTTTATTTTCTGGAATTGGGTAGAGCCCTTTACATTTATCGTTGTGTCCAGGGTCGATATGCAAAAAGCATCGCCTGTACTAACTCTTACAGGCTGAATCATGTGCCGCCCACATGCCTGTCCTGACCCCAGCATCTCAGAATGGGACCTGATGTGGAGATTGGGGTGCTTACAAAGGTGATCCAGCTGAAAGAAGACTGTGAGCATGGGTACTAATCTCTCTTTTAAAAGAGAGAACTGTGGAGACCGACTGACATGCACACGGAGAGAGAGTTCCGTGAAGATGAGGGCGGGGAACAAGGTGAGGCCTCCCCAAGCCACAGAACACGCAGTCGCCGGCAAACCCCCAGAAGTGGGGCAGAGGCAAACGGCAGACTCTCCCCCGCAGACATCAGAAGGAACCCACCCTGCAGACACTTTGATCTTGAACTTCTAGCCTCCAGAACTGTGACACAATGCATTTCTGCTGTGGAAGCCGTTGATTTGTGGCGCTTTGTTATGGCAGCCCCCCTAGAAACTGAAACAAACAAACCTCCTCCTCCCATTTGCAAACCTACTGACCCAGCGAACGGAAGACTTTGAAGAGCATGTGTTTAAGAAAAGCAATGTTGTATGGGTATTCAAAGCCAGTTACTAAAAAAATAAAGAAATCTATTACCAAAAAGATATTATTTTTATTCAAAGGCTGGCAGTGAAATTACTTGGAGTATTTTGGTTAGAACAGATTTCTTCTTCGACAGAATTCCAGCCAAGTAGTGTGAGCACGGGCTGCAAGCCAGGGTGTAGAAATGGCTTCATGATGGAGAACAGAAGCTTACAATAGGATTAAATTAAAGCTACCTCCATCTTTATTTAGCTTTTAAATGTGATAATGCAGTGAACACAGCCAGCTCCAAGGCTGGGACCTAGTAAATGCTCAGTAAATAAATCTAAAAGCGGAAACCTTTGAAGTCCAGATAGTCCCTGAGTTTGATCTTACGGGGATAAATGGTTTTTAAAAAGGCTGTTACATGAACTCTGCTGTGATCAATATTTGCTATGAGTATCGCTCCTGAATGGTTCGCACCAGAACAGGGAGGGGAACTTGGGGACATTCTCCCCCAGCTCCATGAGAGAGCACGCAAGGCTCTGAACTCAAGCTTTGGGGGGTTGCCAGTATCCACGTAAACATGCACTGCTAAGGATGGGTTACATCAGGATGTCCGACCCTCCTTCCGTTGCGTGTCTGTCCCCCATGCTGCATTATCTCAATTGTAGTTCCTCACATAGGTCCGTGTGACTGTCTTCTGTGTGTTTTTTCCTACCAGACTGTAACTCCCTCCAGGCACCGGGGGTCCGTCTGTCTTTGTGAGTCCAGGGCTGAGCTGCGTGCCTGCCATGGAGAGGCACTCAGCGCCAATGGCAAACATGTGTCTGTGCCGAGCAAACTTGTGCAGGATGGAATTACATCACATAAAACTTGAGCCGGTTTACTTTCCTGCTGCACAGTGGTTTCAGAATTGGAGCCACATTAACATTGAAAACGTTAAAACTGCTAGAGCCTTTCCATATCGTCTCTTATCTGGTTTCTAAAAGAGCCCCCAAAGATAGGGCAGGTATTGTTGTTGATATTATTCCCATTTGAAAAGTGACGGAACTGATCCAGAGAAGAAAACTATTGTAGCGGATGATAACAGATAGTTATCAGTCCAAACACGCTCAAAGAGGGTCCACACAATGGGGTCACCTCCAATCCAGCCATCCTGCGTGGGCCATTCTGCTTCCCACTGCTGTCACGTGACATCATTGATCCTATGGTAATCAATACCATTGATGATGTGATTTGCTAAAGCAGCCACTGAGACCGCTAACAATTTGGGATCTGCTGAAGCCCACCCAACGAGTTTTGGTTGTCTACACAAAGACAGAGACTCCCCCCAAATGGACGAGATACAGGCAGTTTCTGAAGGAAGGATCGCACTGCAGGGGGTGATGCCGCCAGAGACAGCACACAATGGGGTCAGAATAGGCTGGGCAGTGGGACACGGTGTATACCAAATACCCTTGTCAGTAGAATTCTCCCCCCAAAACAGGCCAGAAGTGGTAGAAATAGGGGATGTACCAGTCCGCTTGACTTAGGTATCCCACCTCTGCATCCCCTCAGGGTTTGTAGGTTAACCTCCAGATGTTGCTTGTAAACCTGGGCCAGGCCAACAGCGAAAGTCACTGACCCGAGAGTTAGCACAATTATCTATCAGTTCATGCATCTTCCTAGTTAACACTATTTTATATATAGCACATACATGTGTGTATATATATTCCTCCTCCTCCTTCCCCTCCTCCTCTTCCTTTCTTCCTCCTCCTTCCTCCCTGGAATAAGGCATTTTAAAGACAACAAAGGCAACATTTTCAATGGTTCTAGGAAATTTGGCTGGCCATCTTCTTTTCACTCCCATTGCCCTCCGCTCCCACCTGAGCTACAGAACTCCTCCCAGTGAGTGTCTCAGCCTCCTCTTCCTCCCGCTCGCCCACAGCAGGGACGTTCTATCTAACACACCCCCACCCTGGCACGCAGTTGATTCCCTACCGTTTTTTAAAAATAAAGTAATGAAAACATTGTACTGAGCCGGCATGACAGAGCACAGAAGTTCTCAAACATTCACAAAGGGTTCTGGGAGTTTAAGATGACGGTTCCGTGCTGTTTGGTCAGGGAGGCGGTGCTGTGTGAGAGTCTGTGTTTTTCAGTGACTTCGACCTCCCCAGTCACAGGTTCTCATTGTTGGGCCACCCTCCCCCTTCCCGGGGGGCTCAGCTGCCGCTTGGCATTTCTCCAGGCTAGGGCCGTCACTATCAGTACACGACTGCGCAAACTTTCTGGACCAAAAGCGCCAATTCTGTTTGATATCGTATATATATATATATATATATATATATATCATATATCATTTGATATCATCTATATCATTTGAGATATATACATATATCTTCCATCAGAGTACCTTTTCATGGAAGGCCGAGCAATCCTCCGTGCCATGGGGCTGTAGCTACTAGAGACAGGATTTCCAGGGATGGAGCGTCACTGGCCAGCAATTCCTTCGTCTCCCAACCCCTGGGAAAGTGCAAAAAGTAAGGTTACTAAGTGACAACTCAAACTCGTCCAAGGAGGACACTCTCCTTCAGAGACATTTAAAAAAACAAGAGCACCCTCCTCTTACAAAACACCCTTCAGAAACATGTTTTGTCAAATCATAACCGGATGTCAAATGCAGTCATTTCTGGCCTTTCTAATTATCCAACATTGCTCCTTGGGATCGTGGCTGCCCGACACAACTTTTTCCCTCCTCCGAATTTCTCCGCTGGGTACACACAGCTCTGCTGAGACCTGCTGGGCTAGGTAACCCGAAGGGAACTTTCCTACGTGGTGGGGCCCCCGCCCATCCTGCCCCACACTTCCTAGTGGAATTTTGGAAAGCACCGACGGCCTTTGTAAGGGTACCACACCTCAAATTCTCATTTTTCCACTCCGTGGGCAGCTCCTCCTCTTGGACTGTGTTCTCCGGCAAAGCCGACACAACAACGCCAGCCGCTTCCCTTAAATACTTTAGCACCTGGACGTCGGCACCTGCAGCCGATCAGGGGAGGCAAGATCACCTTGGGTGTGTTCTCACAAACCACTGATTCTGATTAGTCGGAGGAAAAGCACAAATGACTTCCAGCTGAAGCGAAGCACATCCCCCATCCAACTGGCTCCGGCCGGGGAGAGCTTCCTGTCGGCTCCCGGAACGGACCTACTGCCTTCTGACCAGGCCTTGGTTGGAGTTCAGGGAGCAGTCATGTGAGGAAACGCCCTTCTTAGGCAATCGCTGGAGAGGGGATTTGGATAATCAGGTTCTCTAGTGCCATTCCAGCACCAGACAGATGCGTTCTTGTCATCGTGGGGTATAAATAGAGCTGGAGATGCCTGTAAACAGGACACGACAGCTAAGCTCCCTCTCTGATGGGTTGCCAGTATTTTGAAAATGTTCCCTTGCTCTTTCATGAAGGAGCATCCCCGATTCGGCGGATATTTTGGTTGAGGACTCAGACGGGTCCTCGTTTTACAGATCCATCGCTCCTGGTTAAGAAAGCGAAGTCACCTGCACAGTGACCGCTTCTGCTGCGTAACATCTTCTCTGAACCCGAGCCTGGCAATTCTCTCTTCCACAGCGTGGCTTACAAGGAACTGGAGGGTCCCCCACAGACACACTCTCGCTGGGGGAGTCTCTTGGACCCATTTGGGACTGTTACATAGTTCAAGATCAAACCAGCGGAGGTGTTGGGTAGGAACTGATCATAGGCTGCCGTTCTTGGGTGCAAATAAAAGTGTGACTCAGTTTGGCTTACCACCATCCCCAGAAGTGTCAGCACACTGTCGGGGAGAGCAGCATGTAGGGGACTAGAATCGCTACATGGGATCCTGAGAAACCCTCCGAATTTTTAGTTTGCTTTTAGGCAATATCCTCTTTCCCCTTGCTGGATCTCTGTGCTGAAAAAAGCATGGGAAGTAGGCTCCTCTCCCCCACTGACTGCATTTGTATCATCCAGTTTACTGTCCCCATCAGTACCTTCTTGGGGAGGCAAGGCATTCAGGGAGGACATTGGTGCACTCAGATGTTAGATCTGCACTGGTTTTGCCTGAGAAGAGCGATGGTGTGTTACATAGCTTATTACTTAAGTATGCAGCCTTTGGAAATAAAACTCACGATGAATGAATGCACAGAAATTAAACAAAAAAGCATAGACTATCAAAGAATGGATATAATTTAGAAATCTATTCCAATTCCTTTATTTTACTGGGGCATAAACTAAGTCCCGGACAAACGAATTGACTAACAAATATCTCAGAGGACATCAGCAGTGAAGGGGGTTGGATTATGCCACCCCAACATATGTCACCTCGAGATATGTGGCGTATGGATTATTTCGAGCTGAAGGCAATGGAGAATCAACTAATGTATAAAGAACACAACTAATGTATTCTTAAAGTATCCCTAGTCTGACCCAAAGCTGAAACTTCTCCGGGATGAGGATGGCCATGAACCCTCTTCCCAGACAACTCTGACGGCCATGCAGCAGGTGGGGAGTCAGCATTGAGATGAGTCTCCGCCAGTGAACCTCACTAACAACCCTCCTTTCCCACTAGTTTCCCCGTCTGCACGCCTTCCCACCAGTCACGGCCTCCAGAGCCGCGAGGCCCCTTTCCCTTTGTCCAGTCTCTTCCCCCAGTTTGCTGCCCTTTACGACAATGGCCTATGAGCTTCCAAGTGTGACTGCTTCTGTGGGTCTTCACTTCTCTTTTGTGAAGTCTCATAATAATGTACTTTTTCTTCCATGAATCTATCTTTGTTGGTTTAATTCACACGCACCAGCTACAGAATCTAAGAGGGTGGAGGAAAAGTGTTTTCCTCTCTTACACAGGGGCGAAATTAAGACCAAGACTCCCTGGTCTTTTGATACCCTGTTTGGCAGCCACAAGGAATTTTTTAAAAAAGCCCAAAGTCATATTCTGTTTATGAAAGTGTATTAATACCTTAAACATGTGTTTATCATGTTTATACTTACATTTCTATTTCCTGTTGAGAACATTTGGAGAAATAAGAAGGAAAGAATTTAACATTAAGATTAGGGTCTACTTAAAATGATTGAGGATACTGTTTTCTTTGAATTCACTAGGCCACTTTTTTAAAAGATTTTATTTATTCTATTTTTTAGAGAGGGAAGGGAGGGAGAAAGAGAGAGAGAGATCAATGTGCGGTTGCTGGGGGCCATGGCCTGCAACCCAGGCATGTGCCCTGACTGGGAATCAAACCTGCAACACTTTGGTTCGCAGCCCGCGCTCAATCCACTGAGCTATGCCAGCCAGGACTAGGTCATTTTCATATAATGATCAACTCAGAAAAAAATTCTGGGGTGCCTGCCCCACCTCCCCTATCACCCCCAGCTGGCAAGTGTTTGTGCGAATGCATATGGGATGGTATGCAAAAGTTCAAGCTTTACAGTCATGTAAAGCTGGGTTAATCCATTGATTTATTGCAGATAGACCGGTTATCAGAGCTTTGACAATATTCTTTGCTGTGTGTATGGTCCCAGCAGACAAACCGCTTGAGGGCCCTGAAATGTCAACCTGAGATTCCTCTCAGTCCTTTGAAAAGTGGCATAGTGTCCGCAGCGACATTCAAGGGAACGTAGACAATCCAAAAGCAATCGAGCAGGGTGCGCCTCAACGCGAGGGTTTCTGCACTCGTCAATGGAAGCCAGCCCGTGCTCTAGAGAAAGCCGTGCAGTTCTTCAGAACCAGCACAAGGAGCTGATGGAATCCCATTGGAACGGCCCAGCGGAGGGGAACAGACTTGAGAAGGCTACGCACGCTGCTTATTTATGTGTAGAGTTCGATGCTAAAAGGTGCCATTGAAGGTGAAGACCACATCTAGTGTCAAAGCAGTTAAAATATTAAACGTCCCTAATGACTGCTTTTAAGTCACTGCTATTCCTTACAAAAACAAACCCGTGCTAGATTAAGTGCGGGGCACTCACGGGACAAATGATACCAGTCATCTGGATTTCTCATTACGGAGCTTCTGCCAAGTTCAGGCTCTGCCAAGGATGATTTAACCATTCGGAGTGTCAGACTGACCTTGCACTTGGGGACGAGGGTGGGGAGAAGCCTCACCGCCCGAGCATTGTTTTCTTGAGTTCCAAAATACTGAGGAGCTGAAACTGTGAGTCTTATTACCTTCCTTCACCCTCATAGTTAAAATCTACACCCGGCACAATCGTGCTATGAAAAACTACAAGTGCTGGAGCCCTCTTCGTCTTCCACATACTCAATCAAACAAGGACTTCTAAGGAAGGTTTTAGAGGACAGTGTGGGGGGGGGGGCGGGGGGGGGGACAGAGATAAAGAGATGAGAACTCCAGAGCTGGCAAAATGAGAAACAATGGCCCTTTAATTGGAGGTGTCTGTTTATGTGTGGGGTTTTTTTTAGCTTCCTGAGAAATATTAGGCTGCAGCGAAAGGCCTGTGTAACAAGGCAGGAACTATTTTGTCTGAGCTGTGCAGGCCTGCAGTTCTGAGTGCACTGGAAAAAGAAGGCCCTAAGTGCCTCTAGACCACAGGTAGCAAACACAAGGACTGTGGGCCAAGCCCGGCCCTCCGCCTTGTTTTTTATCCAGCCCGGCACCTTATTTCTACCCTGCGGCAGCACTGAGCTCTCACTTAACTATTAAGGAGTAGTCACATGTATACAGTCCTACCATTACATTTGGCCCCTTGAAAGCAACTGAGAGGCTGATGTGGCCCCCGGTGAAAACGAAATTGACACCCCTGCTCTAAACACAAGTAAGCACAAACAGTTTTTTGAAAAGATTTTTATTTATTTATTTTCAGAGAGAGGGGCGTAAAGAAAAACTGTTCTCCAGGAAGGAGTTGGTGGTCCATGAGAAGTGAAGTTCATGAGAATTTCTCACTTATCCAAACTGTTTTACAAGTCACGTGGAAACAGGTTCTCCATCTAGACCTGGCATTCACTGACAAGAAGTTTTCTACCTGCTCTGGAGGTCCCGTTTGTGGGTTACACAGGGGGAAGCTTTCCCCACACATTCTGACTTCCCCTGAAGCCCCTGAAGTCCCAGCAAGACATTTGGGGCAATTCCATTAGTAATAATTGAGCTCTTTTTCGGGAACATGTATCTATCACCTGCCAGGTATTGCTTTATGTGATATCAAGTTTAATTTATTATCCATGCAAAATTTACAAGGAAGGGTTTAAGCCCGTTTACCAATTCGGTCTGAAAGAATGAGAGGATGTTGCTTATGATTGCTAGTACTCAGTGGGAATGAGGTTCCAGTCGGCTTTGCCTCACTAGGAAGCCCAGTTCCTGAGGACACGCCGCCCGTGCCTGTCCAGGCCTGTCCCAGTAAACGCCCTGCTGGGTAGGGGTGGCTATGAGTTAGTATTTTCCTCACTATGCCTCATTTCTTTACTCATGTGGGTATGAATTTAAAAGACGCTGTAGAATCTTTCATTAGATAATTTTTGGAGGGGAGGGGTCTGTTTTTAAAATAAAAGCTAATTTGGAAGAATGGCTTGTATGCAGTCTTACTCAGAAGCTGCTGGGGGACCCTAGGAAGCAGCAATGAACTTGACATTCGTTCATTTGTAAGTTCCTTGCTCGGGAAGAGGCTTGAGAGCCTGATTAAAAGTGGTCCCTCCTTGGTCACAACCAGATGATAACATTTATTGGACAAATTAATTACCCTCAGGTTCTACGTGTGATTTTCAAGTGGTCCAGAGAGGAAAGGTTAAAAAAGAATGAGCTATGTTGCTTTTGAATAGTCAGGAAAATTCGAGATCTCAACAGGGCTTTAGAAATTCTGGATGCGCACAGCCTCCACTCATTTCAGAGTTGGCCCTTTCCTCTGGATTCTCAGTCTACGTGCCCCGACACTTCTTGTTTATTTTGGTGCTGAAAAAGTTTGCAACTCATTGTTGATACTGAGAAGAGTCACTTCTTTGAATTGCCTTCCCCTGGTTGAAGGGTAAAACTATGCCAGGGGCAAAACTGTAAAAAAAAGCGAAGGTTTACCCTTGGCTGGTTCTCTTCTGCCCCACCCCAGCCCCCACGCTTGGCCTTTTAATTAGTTTCTATTACCAGCGCCCCGTGGTGTCAGGTTCCCCCATCTCCTCTCCGGCATGAAATACTCAATAAACTCATTCATACTAAAGGATCCCTAAATTAATACTATATTTTCCAGAAGCCTTAAAAAAAATCTAAAAAGGAAAGAAAACCTAGGGAGTGGATCAATGATTTTAAAGGACTCATTATAGTGGACAAATGGTGTGTGTGTGTGGTATGTACAATACATGTTATTCACACAATCACACCCTTAGGGGAAGCACACTCACCCAGGGGTGCCAGAGACAGGGACGTGAGTCACAACCACTGCGTCTCCCAGTTACAATGAATCGTAAACCGCCAATTTTCATCCCCCTTTTTTTTGTGGGGGGGCAGCTGAGGTTGGGTCTTCAGCTAGGCTGATCCAAGTTTTTTTGGTACTTAGAATGAAAAGGCTCCTGACCGACATACTAATGGCCCGATTTAAAATAGCGTTTTGGGCGGGCCATATTCCGGTTTTTGCTCTTCTACCCAGGGAATGTTGCTTTGCTATAAATTTTGAAAAGTAACGCCGTGTGGACATTGTAACCTGCAGTGATTCGCCAGGAGGCGGCTGTGGCATTTCTCGCCATTTCTTGTTGGTATCTTTGATGCGACTCCGTTCAGTTCAGTTTCATTAACCTAGACCAGGCGCTTGGTGAGGTGCTTATCCCGAAGGTGAGCAGTAAACCACTGAGCTACCCCTTTGTAGCGGAACAGCTCTGCCCCTTACAGGGGTTTGGAAAGTGTACACTACCATTTCAGGTTCTGTATACCATCCTCTTAGACCATCTGTGGAGAATTGATAAAAATCAATGACCTCTCTCTGTTTTGACCTTGGATGCGACGAAGCTCAGGTCTTTGGTACACAGAAGATGGGGCTGGTGATTACAAGCTGATGCTTGACAAGTTCCCTGAAAGGAAAGAGACCACTTACATTTATATTTCTAGCCCTGGGTGGTCATACGCGCTTTTCAGCAACACTGCCAACACTCCAATTAATGAAAGACTACACAGACACGAGATGAAAGTATGAATCCCCCGGGGTCTTGTTTTCAATGTCTATTTATTCGAGGTGATTATGATTGTGTATTTATTTATATGTGTGTATGTAAACTCACACAATTCTTCATAGAAGAGTCTATAAATAGCTATCCTACCCATCCTCTCATTAAATATCACATGGATTGCAGGGGAAGAAGAGTTCAAACTGGTGGGGCTGTCACCACGCTCTTCCTGTCACTTCCTTGCTAATTGTTTCATGTGAGTTTGTTTTTGGCTCCTGGACTGGCGACATGGAGTGTGACTAAGCCTTTGCCCCAAGGACCCCCCTTTCTCCAAGTCACTGACTGTTGCTTTCCATCTGGGAGCTGGGGTCCTCTTTGCACCCCCAGCTTGCTCGGGGCTCACGGTGCAGTGAGGGGTCCCGTGGGGGCAGCAGCTCCAGTCGAGAGGGCAGATCTGCCCAGGGGTCACTCCTGCTCCCCGGGTGCCAGGTTGGTGTCTGAACATGTCAGCTGGGGACATTCCCCTCGTGGGGATTGGGCTGAATGGTACAAACCAACTGCATGAAAAAGTCAGACTGTCAACTCACACTTTTGTCTGTAGATCTGTGAATAACCAGTTTGAATGACTGTTTTTTTTTTTAAATGACTTTTGTTTAGGGACATATCTTATACAACAAAACCCAGCATGCTTTCTCTGATTAGCTTGACTGGTTAAGAAAAATTATATGGCAAAATAGTGAATTAATTTGGTGTGTTAACACAAATGAACTTAAACGGCTTCGTTTTCTTTAGTGACTGACTTGATACTATTAAATCTTAAGTTTTATGTCATCCATACCGAGAGGAGATAAAGTCTTTGGTGATACAAATTACTTTAGTACTAAGAGCCTTTAAAGTGTTTACTGTCTCAGCCGGATCTGTGTTCATTGGCTCAAAGGTTGCATCTTTTATGAGTTGTATATTAGACTGTGACTATATATGTAAACTTTATTGGTTAGTTTGATTATAATGACCCGTCTATGTATGGAAAAAAACAGGAATTATCTGAGTTAAAAACCCATTATTTTCCTTTCTCCAAAATGACAACAACATTATTTAAATTGTAACGTTTCAATGAGTTATTCAACTTTATAAAATAGAGGTTTACGCACAGAAATCTGTCTTTTCCAATGACTAGATCGAGTTGACTAGTAATCATTCATTATGATGCTTCAAAATGGAAACTGGCTACCAAAATGGTATATCTGGCAATTTAGCATGGAATTATATAAAATGCTATGCTACAGTTCAATGGGAGATAACATTATAAAAACTGGGAAATGTGGTTCTTGATATTGAAGAACTTATAATCTACCTGAGAGGACACCCCAACCCCCCACACACCCACCCACGTATGTACACACATACGCAGACACGTAGACTCCACACAACCAGCAAGTGCCGTAGCCAGAAGGGCAGAGAAACCTGGAGGAGGTGGTCGCAGAGGGCTAAAGTGACCAGGGACTTGAAATAGGGTTGGAAGAATGAAACAATTCATGTAGCTGAAGAGGGAGGAAAAATGCTATGGGGAAAAAAAAAATACCATAAAATGAGTCCTTATTCCTCTCACAAAGGAACAGTGTAGCAACATGAGAAAAGTCAAGAAGGACACGTTTTAATAAAAGGTCAGAATGGTGACACGATGTCTCTGATTAAATCCACATGATTCATGACCTCTTTCTCTCTGCATACCTGGGTCCATGGTTTTCATCGACCAAATTAACAAGCTATTTCATTAAATTAGCAGGTCAACAGGCGCCCTGATTATTGATAGACAATAAATCACCCCAAAACTTAGTAGCTTAAAACAACAACACATATTTTTAATCTCTGGTGGTTTCTATGGGTGAGGATTTGGGGAAGGGCTGACCCTTGGGGGTGCTTCCGGGTCAGAGTCGGATCTGGTTGCGGGCAGGTGTTGGCTGGAGCTGAGGAAGTGGGGTGAGGGGTGCTAATGGGCTCAGCCAGGCTCTTCCTTTCACGGGTTCTCAGAGCCGCTCCCTGTGT
This sequence comes from Phyllostomus discolor, assembly GCF_004126475.2. Lineage (NCBI taxonomy): Eukaryota > Metazoa > Chordata > Mammalia > Chiroptera > Phyllostomidae > Phyllostomus > Phyllostomus discolor. Next base: position 18,870,656 of record NC_040917.2, on the reverse strand, counting down.
CTGTCCCACACAGGGGAGTCTGGGCTTCCTCGCCTCGCAGTGGCCTCGGGACGGTCGGACGGCTTAAGTGTGGCTGCTGCATGAGTGAGAATTCTCACAACCCAGAAGCTCACTGCTTGCTTTTGCTGCCCTGGCCCTGAAAGTCCCACTAGGTCGCCAGCGTCATCGAGTCACACTGTGTCCAGCTTCAAGGGGAGGAAACATAGACCTCCATCTTTCCACACCCGAGTTCTGGTGTGAGGAGCTATGGCTCTGGCCATTCTGGAAACATCATTGGCCGCCATGGGTGCTTCTGAGCATTTTGTTTGATTAGGGGCTGTCCTCGAGGAAGACATTGGTAGAAAAACCTCAAACAAGTGATGCCTGTGTTTATTGGCTGAAGAGTGTAATTCGCACTTGAAAGAGTGGATAGTCTTCATTCAGACACCGGTATAATCAGGCACCTACTGATGACTCAAATATCCCATCCTCAGCTCACGGCTACTAGTTTATAAAAACAGAAGGACATGTAGTGATTGGCTTTATTAATAACACATGAAAAGTCATCTTCCAAATGCCACACAGGGGTTTCACAGTTTGTTTTCTTATCTCTCCTTCTTTTGAACCAAAGCCCAGCCTGGTAGTATTTCACACCAGCTTTCCTTGGGCTGGGTTTAATTGCGGAGAGGTGTCTTTTCGCTAATGAGGTTGAGCAACCTAAACCGTAACCTGCATTCCTGAGACCTGGGCTCATGTATTTTAAAACATAGCTAAGGGTTAAATATTAAATAGGCTTTTGAAACAGAATAGCCTTTTTGTGACTGTTGTTGTTATTGCTATTATTCCGAACATGAAGCTTCATGTTCCAAAGGTATTTATGCCCTTTCAGAGGGAAGGGCAGTCCTCCTTGAAACTGTCGAGCATGCGCCAGGAGCTACATTACTGAATATCAACCTCTCACCTCCACGACAGAGTTTCTCTTCATTCCCTAGTGCTGTCCCCCCCCCCCCCCCCCCGAGAAAATTCTCTTACCTCTGCTTTGGGCTTCTTTGCCTTGTTTTCTGTTCCCTCATGGATGAAACATCACCAGGAGAACATCAATTACAACTGCACATATTAACTAGCAGGCAACCAATCCCATTTTACAGGGACCTCTGGACTGATGAGAACGCTTCTAAATGCTTCTCAACTACTTCTACACCAAGGGTGTCAAACTCATTTTCACCGAGGGCCACATCAGCCTCAAAGTTGCCTTCAAAGGGCCGAATGTAATGTTAGGACTGTGTACATGTAACTACTCCTTAACAGTTAAATGAGAGCTCTACACTGCCGCCAGGTAGAAACAAGGTGCCGGGCCGGATAAAGCAAGGCGGAGGGCTGGTTCGGCCCGTGGGCCTTGTGTTTGCCACCTTTGCTCTAAACGTTTCTCAACTACCTACAGTTGCCGCCAACTGAAACACATGTTTGCACCTTGTCCAGTAGGGTCCCACTACGAGAAGGACACTAGTGTTTTATCAAGGGGACAGTCCATGTAATATAAACTGTTGTCTACCCGAGGGAAGCTGAAGAGACTTCACATAAGGTCCATGGCATCGACCTTCACCTGTTATTATTGTCACCTGTGAGATGTTACTATCCGGAGTCTAGATGGTATCCCAGGAGTTGCAATTTGGAATGAGAGCCGGTTTGGTTTGATATCAAGAATACAGAACTTGGAAACCACAATTTTCTAAGCAGTCCACTTTTTTAACTCAGCATTTCCAATCACCAAGTTAGATTTGATGGCAACCAGCTTAACTATTTAACCAGTAACCCCTTTAAGTATTTCTCCATGGGTCTACATGCGATTAGGGCTGCAACAAGCAAGTAGTAAAATAACTAGGAGTTTTGGTTAATTCATAAAAAAGGCATGACATGATACCTTCATTTCTGAGTATGACAAAGCACTGAAGCTCTTGCAAATTTCATTTCAGTTTCCATTTCCTGACTCTAGGCAAGCATCCTGAAGCTTTTATTGGTGTCCTCCATAAGGATTAAAGAAAAGGTTGTCAATGAACCTTACCCTAGACATTACACCTTCCATAAAAATCAGTTCCAAGCCCTGGCTGGCGTAGCTCAGTGGGTCGAGCGCAGGCTGCGAACCAAAGTGTCGCAGGTTCGATTCCCAGTCAGGGCACATGCCTGAGTTGCAGGCCACGGCCCCCAGCAACCTCACATTGATGTTTCTCTCTCTCTCTCTTTCTCCCTCCCTTCCCTCTCTAAAAATAAATAAATAAAAAATCTTTAAAAAATCAGTTCCAAGTGGGTCATGGGTGTTCCAGTGTAAAAAGAAAATGACCCAGAATTTATAAAAAAAAAAAAAAAAACAAAAAACACAGGAGAAAAATCCTTGGGAGCTAGGACTATGTAAAAGGGTATTTAGACTTGACACCAAAAGCACAATAAAACAAAAAATTAACAAATTTGACCTCATCAAAATTAACTTTTGTTCTGCAAAAGACCCTGTGAGGAAGAGAAAAAATCAAGCTACTTATTGGGGGAAAAAAACCTTTGCAAACCACATACCCAACAAACGCCTCATATCTGGAACATGTATATATAAAAAAAACCCTCTCAAAACTCAACAGTAATAACACAAACAATCCAATTAGAGAATGAGCAAAGACAAGAACAGGCATTTCACCAAAAAGGACATACAGATGGTAAATAAGCACACGGACCAGTGTTCACCATCAGCAGCTATTAGGCAGATGCAAATTAACACCGCGAGATAGAACTGCATGCCTGGCAGGGCTCAAACACATCTCAGTGCCAACAGCACATGCTGGTGAGAACCCAGAGAAACGAGAGCGCTCAGGCGCGCGGAGCGACAGGGGTGCAGCTGCTCTGGGAGTTTGGCAGTTTCTTTATAAAACTCACCATGCACTTACCATATAATTCAACAACTGTAGCCTTGGGCATCTATCCCGGAGACATGAAAACTAATATTCACACGAAAACCTGTACGTGAATGTGCATAGAGGCTTTCTTGGTAACAGCGCCAAGCGGGAAACAACCCAAAGAGCCTTCAACAGGTGAGGGCCTAAGCAAGCTGTGGCACCTCCGCCCCAGAAACGCTACATCGCAATAGAACTGTTCATACAGGCAGGAGCCGGGATCCGACTTAAAGGATTTGTTACTGAGCTTGAAAAACCGATCTCAAAATGCTGCACTGTGTGATCCCATTGACGCAACCGTCTTGGAATAACAAAAACTGCGGAGACAGAGCGGAGTTTCACGGTGGACAGCGGTTCAGGAAGGGAGGGGGGGTGTGGAGGTTGCTCCTGGCCCTTAACAGGAATGAATACCTCCTTCTTCACGACACAGTGTTAGACTTTACATTGAGTCCAGCATGTGGATTTTTCATTGTGACTCTTGAAGTAATTATATATTCACAGAACGTTGCAGGAAAGTGGGTTAACACGAGAGGTCTTGGGAGAAAGGACAGTTTTGTATTTTAATTTGTGATAGTAATTACATAAGCCTATACATGTGATCAGATTGTATAGAATAGGTAGATATAAATGTGCTTACATACCCCCCCACACACACACACAAATGAGTGTATGAGTGCCCATAAAACTTGGGTCCTGTGAGTAAGCTCCCTAGATTGCACCACTGTGAGTTTCCTGGTTGTGTCACTGTCCTGTAGCTTTGCAGGATGGTACTACCGAGGGACAGTGGGTGAAGGGCACATGCAAATCTCGTACCCTTTACCTGCAACTTTCTGTGACTATATAATTACCTCAAGAATAAAAAATTAAAACCTCATGTGCTGGATTCAGTGTAAGGTCTAAGCCTGTATCATTAGGAAGGAGGTATTTATTTCTGTTAAGAGCTAGGAGTAGAAGAGATATGCATCAGAACAATGCAAGAAGCTAGGAACATGGATAAGACTGTAGCTGAAATGATTAGTAATCATTTAGAAACTCATGAGCAGTAGAGGTGTTTGAGAAGTATTAAGTTTGCTTATCTATTTTTTAAAAGATTTCATTTATTTATTTTTAGAGAGGGAAGGGAGGGAGATAGATAGAGAGAGAGAAACATCAATGTGCGGTTGCTGGGGGCCATGGCCTGCAACCCAGGCATGTGCCCTGACTGGGAATTGAGTCTGCGATGCTTTGGTTCGCAGCCCGTGCTCAATCCACTGAGCTATGGCAGCCAGGGCTGCTCACCTATTTTTTTTCGTGAGTATAGTCGTACGAGAATGAGGAGAACAGAGGTAAATGCTGCAAAGGATGACGTGGAAACGATGTCCTGGGCTCCCACTCCCACGCGCTCAGCTCCTGGAGTGGCAACAGCAGTGTATCCCAGATCTAAGCCCCGAAAAGACAATAAAACAATTAAAAATATGCAAAGTAATGGATGTATTTGCTCCCCAAATAGTTTGGCTCATATTTTTAAATTTCCCATTTTATCCTTTTCCTTGTAGGATGTCTTTTGGGAAAAGAAAAGCAGTTTTGAGATGCTGTCTCCTCTTACTCTTTGACACGAATAGATAAGCAAATTTTGAAACTTCTTTTTCACACAAATAGATAAGCAAATTATGTGCTTTTTTCCACACAGATAAGCAAATTTTGAAACTTTGTTTTTCACACAGACAAGCAAATTTTGAAAACTTTCTATAGCCTTTCAGCAATGGTAGTATGTACGATATATATCATCCAAATTTATATACATATAAATATATATTTATATATGTATAAATATTCTACATGTAAATACATATATAAAAACATTGGATGGTGCCAAAGAAAATATCATGCCTTATGAAGAACCTTCCAAAAAGTGCAGAAGTTATGTGATTTAGTTTTTGAAAATCACCATTCATTATAGCAGTAGGGGACTGCTTTAAAAATAATAAAACATCCGCACTGAGTATTATGCTGGAAACTGGGTGTACGACACTTCAATATATTACTAGGGAGGATCTCTAGAAAACACTGTTAAGTAAAATACTCAGACTGGAGATAAGTATGTAAAGCATCCACCATCTAGCTAAAATCGGACATAGAAAATATGTATAAATATTTGCTTATATATTTTTAAAGATTTTATTTATTTATTTTTAGAGAGGGAAGGGAGGGAGAAAGAGAGAGAGAGAAACATCAATGTGCGGTTGCTGGGGGCCGTGGCCTGCAACCCAGGCATGTACCCTGACTGGGAATCAAACCTGCGACACTTTGGTTCGCAGCCCGAGCTCAATCCACTGAGCTACGCCAGCCAGGTTATATTTTTGGAAAAACATAAACATTTAAAAATGATTCCTTGGAGGGCAGGTAGGGAAGAAGTGAAGGTCACAGGGACAGGAAGTCAACTTGTCTCAGTGTACCTTATTTTGAGATCTGGCATTGAAACCATACACAGACTTAATTTTAAAATAAATATAATTTTAACATAATTTTAAAATAAAATGAAATTATAGAGCACTCCCTAAAACGTGACAGGAAAGTGAAGCACGTGGACCTAGCTAACCATGCACAGCGTCGGTGGTGCCACCTCACAGGCGCTCTCTAAACGGCTGTAAAGCACAGTCGGTTTACAGTACATCCAAGGGGGGGTATGCTGGAAAGACGAAGTAAAGCTGAAAGACATCTTACACTTTGCACGCTATATTTTTGATGTTAGGGTTAGCCTTGTTATGGAGCAATGATTGGATATTTGACATAAGAAATTATTAGTTTCTTTTAGATGTGACAATGTTATGAGTATGTTTGAAAAGAGTCATTATCTTTTGGAGCAACATGCTGAACTGTTTACAAATGATGCGAAGGTTTCTTTCACACAATCCAGGGTAGGGCGGTGGGTGCCGTGTGGTGGAAGGAGGCCACGAGTTCATAACTCTGGGAGCCGGGTGATGAGCATCTAAGATTCTTTTCCTTATTCCCTGCGTTTTTGTATAAACTTGAAAATTTTCAAATTAAAATATTAAAAAAAAAACAATTCTTGTTTGATGGACCAACTTCAACTCTTCAAACTTCCGAGTAGATAGGGTTTGGTTGGTTGGAGGGATGAAGGTGTTCTGGGACAGTGAAAGTTTTCTCCATGAACTGAAAGTTTTTTTCTTTCTTTTTTTTTTTATTTGCAAGAAGTTGCTAAACATGACAGATTTAAAGGGTGTAAGTTTGGCCTTCGAGGCTCCCAACACTAAATCTGAAGCCCCATTCAGGCTCATCAGCCCGTTCCCTCCAAGGCACCAGCGAGGTGCCTGCATGCCCACGCGGCCGTTTCTGGGCCTCAACAGATGCATGTGCTTTCCAAGAAAAGACGCAAACGAAACACTCCATTTGCTGCGCCCTGCAGAGTGTGGAAACCTAGCTGACATTCCCGCTCACTCATCACCTGCCTCCCTCAGCGTGTCGTCCTCCGTGAGCTCCCACAGCCCTCACGAGCTTGTGAAAAGCTTAAGTGCAAATGGTCGAGCCATTGGATGCCTTCCACGGCTCCTCCGACGGGACCAGGAGGGAAGTCAAGGTCCTTAGGCAGCAGGGGCTGACGCAGGGCAGAGTCTTGAGGCTGGCGGAACAGGAACTTGACTTTGAACCTGTGGCGAAGTACTCGTTCGGGAGGGCACTACCATGATGGCTGGCAGTTGGGTACCACTCTGTGTCGGGCCAGGGATGCCTGTGTTTGGAAACACGGGGCTGCGGACCAACCATCCCAGGAGGGAGGCCATCTGTCCGCGCTGCCCGCAATCTGAGCATGCGTCCGGGGGAGGGGGCCCAGACGCCTTCCCCCGGAATCCTAAAAAGGTAAACTCAGAATTAATCCTGGGGGCCCCCGTGCCAAAAACATAGGTGTGGGAAGTGACAGAATATATTTTCAAGCCATGAAAAGGAAATGATAGATGACTATTTTCTCCTACAGGGATGGAGGAGTCAAAGAAGAATGCAATATTTTAAAAATGCGACCAACACTGTGTCCTTGTGTAACTGTTATTTAACAGTTAATGCCGTAGGTGTCAGCGACGTTTGGAGCGGAAGGAGTCAAGTTCAATTCTCAGGGCCCCTGACTGTCTACAGATCCCCGTAACCCGATGACTAACTTGCCTTTTGAGTGGGCTGTTTTTCCACTTGTGGTTTTTTCCGGGGAATTTTGGGGGGTTAGTATGAGGTGGAGATAAAGATAAAATTCACAAGTGTTTATGCTGTATACCCTGTACCTATTTGGAAATATCTGAATCAACCTCGTCAGAGGTAACGTGTTCTAAAATTTAAGACTTCTCAGAATTGACTATAGGAACATTCCAATGACCAACATAAAGGCACAGAATTAATTCCATGAGTTTACATTAAGGGCTGAATGGTTAATAAAAAGTCACTATGCTGTGTGTCACGGGGGATGTGAATAGAGACATTATATGCATCCTTTGAGAAGTGCCAATCTTACTAATAATGTTCAAGAAGGTGTAAAAGAAGCAACAAAACCCCGCCATTTTTGTAAAACTTTAGTGGCTGTGTCTGTACACACATATTGGTTTCAGAAACCCTATCAGCGTCCAATGCAGTTAAATGAGATTTTCTATCAGAGAGCCCCTGTTACCGGAAAGTCAGAGGAAAAGTGAAAATAGCAGAATCCCATTTTGTCTCAAGTTGTGCACCCTCCCACCTTCTCATAATACAACCAACACAACCACATTTCCTTCCAGCGCTGGAAAAAGTCGTTGGGGCTTGCTGTGTCCAGCAATAAGAGCTGGTGTGTGTTTTTTTGGGGGGGGAGGGGTGTCTTAGGCAGCTTTGCCCTTAGACTTGAGCAAGAGAGCCCCTGTCATAAGCCATTGATTGGAGGCCACCTCTGTCACTGAGGATCCAGGGTCCAGTGCTGGTCCAGCATGCTCCATTACCAGGTTTGGCTATACAATCTGTGAGGCTAAGTGCAAAATAAAAATACCCATTTTACAAAGAAACAGGAAAAAGTGCTGTGAAAGATACCTAAAATTTTTCCTTCTTCCACCAGTCTCTTTCTTGAACTCGAAATGGTGTTTATGATGTTTTTATTTGGTCTTTTATGGCATCCCAAGCAAAGACATTCAAAATTTTGAATCATTGGCATGCATCTTGCGTTCATCCTTAAGTTGTGCAACGCCAGTTGTAAATGTAAACACTGAAGCATTTAGCTTGGGTGCAGAATCACTGAAATTACACAATCTGCATTTTGTTGCTCAAGCCCTGGAGCTGGCCAGGAAAGGCGAAGCTCCAGCCAGACTCAGAGAGGTGAGAGGAAGGAAGAGAGGATTCCCCCCGAGGCGGGGAGCCAGCCCAGGGAATGCTGGGTATGGCCATCCTGGAGGGAGAGCTGCATCTTCCCCTCCGATAACCGGGAAGGAAGGGCATCTTGCCTGGAGAAGTGCTGTTTCCCAGGAGCACTCAGCATCCATGGTCGTGCTTCTGTTCCCATCACAATTTAGGATTCTGGGGACACTTAAGAATGAGTGGGGCACCTGTGGCAGTTGGACACAGTGGCTTGGACACAGGTTGCCATCATTAAACATTCGCTTGGCTTTTACATCTGTAAGATGGAGGTAGGGATATAATGCGCATCAAATGTGTTTCTGGCTCTTTACACAGCCAGCCAGACGAACACCAAATGCTAGCATTGTAAGTAGTCTTTTCTGTTAAAAAGCCTCGTGGTTTAATTACATTTTCAAGCTTTCTCAGCTTTATTTGAATATTTTGATTTAGATTTCAGGTAAACAAGTTTCAATGTATATTCTGTCTTTTGATTTTCATGGACAGCTTTTAAAATGTTAAGAGGATAACTTTTAAAACACATACACAAAGTAACTAACTTGCCTTTTATTGCACTTGCTTTAATTTACATTTTATTGTACTTTGTATATATTTAATATTTTACTCTGTCCTAGAACAATACTAAAAGCAAAGATTTTGTGAAAATGTTTTTTGTAACAACACCATCAGTGATTTTACTGAAACAAAGGAAAGAATAATACATTTTTATGGGATACAAACACACTTTATGAATTGTGGAGGTCTCTGCTTTATTACTCATCCAGACATCACCAGCTCATAAACAGGGTACCTTTATGTGCATAATAATAATTAACTTCAGTTGTCTTTGATGTTTTGCAAACTTTCAGTCATATAAAACCATAGCTTTACTCACATTTATTTTTTTAACCGTTGTCAATACGAAGGTATAATTTTCAACGTTCAGAGGATAGAATTTTTTTCCTTAACTCTTTGTTAACTCAATTATAACTTGTAAGTGTTCAGACATATGGTTTACAGGCCTCTGCAGCCTTCTTTCCCAAGGCTTCAAATCTTAGGTGAAGTCCTGTTTTTTTTTTAATTAAAATTTTGCCTTTTGGTCTATAAAAATCTCACACATACAAGACAGTTGGCTTCTGTGAATGGGACCGATTGAGGGACGGCAGTGTCAAACATCTCGCTTCTGAGGCTCACTGGGGTATGGATTCTTTGGACTTGGGACAGTTGGTAACATTATTTGCATTGTCTGGGCTAATTTTAGTCTTGGACCAGAGACATTGAGTTGCCCACAATGGGATACTAATCTCGGGGCCAGTGGCCTGATGGGAGGTCGACACAAAGATTGGTTCAGGCTCTCCAGGGAGCTTACATGGTCCCAAGCCAATGACACCCACCGGCTCCTGGCTGAAGTGAGTGATGCTGGAGACACAAGTAACTGAGTAAAAGAGATGAAATAAAAAAAATAACTGTTTTCATTCACTGAGTAAATGAAATGTGATCTCCTGTGTACTAAGACCAGGTAAACAGGAGAGCAAAGTTCAGAGACACCAAGCATAGGAGGAAATAGGCCACCGTGACTGAGAATTAGCAGAAACAAAAAACAATAGATTTAGATCCAAAGTAATTCAGATATTGAAGAAGATTTTAGGTACAGAATATAAAATAATTTTGTATAAACTGCTTAAAAAATAAAAGCTGGAGTCACAGAATAAGCATGGAGTCAATGATGGTGATAAAGTTATCACATAAATCTAAGAACCAAATAAAATTTTGAAGTGCTTCTTTTTAATAATTGTGACGTTTTCCCAATATAGCTTGCAGTTTTCAAATAGTATATAATGCTTTGTGATTTAGAAAGCCCTTGGGCCTATAGTATCTCATTTAATCCTAACACTTGATAGATTGGGTTAGGTAAAAAAGTCAGTATTTTTGTATTTTGCCCGGAAGAAAGCAAGCTCCTACGATGTTAAATGACTTGTTCAAGTCTTGCAACTAGAATCAGGCTGAGCTAGGGCCCTTCCATCCGACATCTAGCACAAGTATGGTAAATGTGACACTGTGTCGGGTGTTCTTTAAGATAGTGAAGGCAAGCCCTGGCTGGCTTAGCTCAGTGGATTGAGCACGGGCTGAGAACCAGTGTCGCAGGTTCGATTCCCAGTCAGGGCACATGCCTGGGTTGTAGGCCATGACCTCCAGCAACCGCACATTGATGTTTCTCTCTCTCTGTCTATCTCCCTCCCTTCCCTCTCTAAAAATAACTAAGTAAAATTTTTAAAAAACTGAAAAAAAATAGACAGTGAAGGCAGAGTGGAATGACCCTCGTCCCCTGGTTTCTGGAGGTCAGGTGCTAGCCTACCTTTCCCTGAGTTCTGCTATTTCTCAGCTGCCAGGTTCGCCGTCACACTTGTCCCTCGGATTCTTGGACTGTGTTCTTGCAGTTGAAAGAAAAACGACCTTTAGAAATGTTAATACTGCCGTTTTCTTCATAGTTGCTCACAGACTGGTCTCCACACACAGTCATGGGGGGGGGGGATCTGAGCCGGGGTCTCCTCGCGTCTGCGGCCCTGGCCCCCAGCGCACAGTGGGAAGTCAGCACCTATCTGTTCCATGAATAACGAACAGAACATGTGAAACCTATTAGGCGATGTTGGCCAAGTGTCTCATTCGGTGAAATCATGCCACATGCATCCAACCGGAGTGTCAGCTACCTGGTTCGGCTCTTCCAGGTGGAGAAACGGCCGCTCTGGGGCCTTGAGGCTGGCGGGGATCGTGTGGGGACTTCCCACGCTGTCCTGCCGGTCTACGCACACCGTATTTCCCCCCTGACTTTCCGGTGGCCCACCTTTGCTCAGCCGTGGCTGACTGCCGCCCCGGCTCCTCCAGCCTGACTCACGGCGTGCCCTACTTTCCGGGCCCCGCCCCTTCCCTGTGGTTCTCAGGCCCCGACGGGCATTCTCCTTCCTGGCGCTGAGCTTCTGTGGGCAGAACATCCCCCTCTTGGCACGGTCCGGGGGAATCTCACCCTGCAGCCACCTCCATCCGCAGCTCTTGCTTCCCTCACAAAACAATTACCCACTGCCAGTCCTGACGGGTCTTGTCCTGGATTGGAAGGATGATGTGGTCTCGACAGCTGCCAGGTTCGTCTTTGTTCTTGGAACCTCTCTGGACGCTTGAACTCCTTGCTTTTGTATCTCTCTTTCGCTACCTGCTAGCCTCCCTTTCTTTTACCTTTAGTTTCATTAAAAATCCTGCCTGTTCCAAACATACATGCAGCCAGTCTGAGGACAAACGGAAGTGCCTCTTTGCTCCTTGAAAAGCAAGCCTCACCTGTAACACGGTTTTCTGTGTGAAGTGTTCTATACCTGGTTGAGCATGAAACTAGGATCATTCAGGCACCTTCTGCCTGTCTGTCCTTGTATTCCTGCGTGGCAAAAATGAGCAAGTATGAACCACGTATACATTTTCTAAAAAGTCCTTTAATTTTGAGAGCAGTCACTTTTTGGAGATGGTTCCTATTTGTATTTCCATTTCCTTGTTCTGCCAACTCTCCAGTGCCTTTTTCTGTTTGTCTCTTTGAAAAGGTATTATCCAGCCCTGGCTGGTGTAGCTCAGTAGATTGAGCGGGGGCTGCGAACCCAAGTGTCGCAGGTTCAATTCCCAGTCAGGGTACATGCCTGGGTTGCAGGCCATGACCCCCAGCAATCGCACATTGATGTTTCTCTCTCTCTTTCTCTATCTCCCTCGCTTCCCTCTCTAAAAATAAAAAAAACAAAATCTTAAAAAAAAAGAAAATGTATTATCCGTAGCACACTGGTATCTAGGCTGGAAAGCTTTGCCTCGCGTGTGTGTCCAGAGTCAGAATCAAAGTCAATGGCATGTCTACGGAGGAAAATGGGTTCTCAATCATGCATTTGGATTACCTAGCGTCTGTTTGTTCCAGACTTTCCTTTGTGAAACCCAGCATGCCCCGGGGCATCTCCAAGTGCTATCAACTCCTACAGTGAATTTTTTTTCTTAAAAATAACAGAAATGTAATATTAGTATAAGTAAAACCTAATCAGGTGGGTGGCTCTAGAGAAAAAGAAATTCCATAGAACCACATGGAAAAAAAAGAGAGAAATAATTTTGAAGTATTATGCTATATTATCACCATTATTGTGACATGTACCATGACCACTTCTGTTATTATTTGGTCGTATGGCACTTGCAGGTGGATTCTACCCTTCGTTTCTCCTGTATCGTCTAGCCGGGCCCAGCATCATTCTGGAACTCTTTCTGAGTCCATCCAGAAGCCATCATTTTCTCCGAGTGTCGAACAGTCATTTGGCATCAGGCCATTCCATAGCATTACAAGGTTGGAAGAGATCTCAAGGTTGACCTCATCCGACTGACCACCACCCATTGCTCTGGTCTCCTTTCCTGCGTTCCTTTCCAGAGGCTGGTCTGGCCTGGGACAGGACCCCTGGAGGATGAGCTGTTCTCTGAACCACCAGGAGGGTCTCCTTTTGATCCTCTTTCACCTCATTCCTGGGGCAGTTGTGCATGAGTTGTGCTTGGAGAGCTGATCACGCCAAGGGGGTTGAAGGTAAAACTTGTGACACAGGTCCTCTGAGTCCAGTTGCATCAAATCGATGTGCTGTCGTTGGCCTCAGCCAGCAGGGATGCCACGCACCTCAACAGGGATCTTTTTTTTGAATCCAAATCTTATCTGCAGGCGCCAGTGAGAACACCAGTTGACCTCCTGTTGTAAGCTCACAGCTTTGCATACTTCAGGAGCAATAAGCCTCAACAAAAAGGAATTTTCTTCCAGTGGTTTGCGTTCGGGCCAATAGGAGCCGTGGGGCATTCCACGTGGAGGGGGAACTCACTGGGCTTCAGAGCGAGTCTCCTCGTGGTTTACGGCGTAGTGTGCTTGCCTGGGCCCCTCCATTGTCCCAGAACTAACCCTTAGCCAACGTTAACCATCAGGCAAGGTATAATTTCTTTCCTTCTATAATTTCTTGAGCAACAGCTCATACTTAATGACTGCCATTACAAATAACTTTGCTCTCTTGTCCTAATTACTGAAAGGAACGGATAACGTTCTTGTATTTTCTTTTAAACTCATATCATTAACTTGTTAAAAACTTCACCTCGCCTGCAACTGGAGGCAGTCATTTGGAGGATAATAGCTTGCATTTCCAAAACACGTTTTAATGGGAAACAAATCCTTCGTTCTCTCTTGCTGTTTTGAAGCTCATGGGTCAGAATCACCCAGCAACAGCTTTTAGGAGGAAAGACACTGATTGGTGAAGAGCCACTGAATTTGTCCTTGGGAGCAAGGGAGTCTGGGAACTCTTCGCTGCTCACAGCAGAGTAACTCTGGTGGTCCCTGAGCAGGACCCCAGAACCCCAGGCTTCGCAGGATCTCGGTGGATGGGTGTGAGCCTCGCCCTGATGGCTCATTCAAGGGTGCACTGGAGGGGTGTGATGGCGAGTGGCCAGGAGAGAACTTCTAAAGAGAAACTAAACTCCAACCAAAGGGCTAGCAGGGCTCTGGAGTGCTGGGACACTCAGAGATTCAGTTGTCTGTCACAGAGACAACCTCTCTCCCTTCCTCCCCGCTCCAAAAAGGAGGCTTGTTTGTTGAAAGGGCCCCGGGCATGGAACTCGGGTGCAGAACTGGACACATCTGGGAGATGCGAGGGACTGAGCCTGCAATTAGCGAGGATGGTATTAGCCCACGTGGAGCAGACTCGTCTTTTCACCCCTCGCCTTCTGGGAGAGTCCAGGCTTTCAAACACGTGTCTTCAGTTTTCAGTTGGGAAAATTTGTAACGCTTCCATTCTGTGTTGGATGTGACTTCTCACTGGGGCAAGGGAACGTGGCTACTGTAGGAATCATCTTACATGGCCAGACCCGGACGTTTCTCCAAAAAGTGATTTCTTTTTTTTTAATTCATTTTATTTTTAGAGAGGGAAGGGAGGAAGAGAGAGAGAGAAACATCAATGTGTGGTTGCTGGGGGCCATGGCCTGCAACCCAGGCATGTGCCCTGACTGGGAATCAAACCTGCGACACTTTGATTCGCAGCCCGCGCTCAATCCACTGAGCTATGCCAGCCAGGGCCAAAAAGTGATTTCTTAAGATACAGAATGGCTGTGAGCGTGTGCTTTGAGTCCATGGCACTCTAATACAAATAGTTATACAATAATTGTGTTTCGAATAATGGCAGTCTGCGAGTGAAGCAATTTCTGTTCCAAAATGCTACCCTGTGGGTAACAGTCCACTGATGATGTCTCTAGAAGGCTGGGAAAAAGAGGGACTCAGAGGTTGATACAGGTATAAACATACAGGGCGGGGCAAAAGTAGGTTCACAGCTGTTTGCATGGAAAATAAGATGATAAATAATAATGCGAGAATAAACCCTGTATCTCGTGCACTCGCTGCTGCAAACCTGTCCTGGCCCCACCCTGTATGTTCACGTAATCAACTTCCAGATGTAGTGATTTCTGGAGTTCGTGCACATTCATATATTTACACAATTTATATAATTATATAATTGTGTCTCTAGGATTGCATGAATTTGTGAAAAAACATACACGTGCGTGTTCACCTACATGGGTCAACACTGAGATCTCGATAGAGGTGTGTGCTGTGCGGTTTGACCGCCCGGGCTTTAAGGATTTAAGGAGGAAAAAATATACTGTTTATGCTGCTTTCTGTCTGGGTCGAGCATCAGAGTATCAGAGTTTTCACAAGCGGCCTTCCTTTCAAAGGTTCCCCGGGCCAAGTTCAGACACCCTAAGAGGCTGAGGAAACACGTGACCTTCCAGGCACATACCACGCTGTCCAAACCTTTTCAGGCCGACCCATCAGAGGCGGCGAGCTCAGCTGAGCAGGCGGCGCCTTCACCAGGCAGGACAGCTGGACGGGAAGGACAGGCAGCCGTATCCCCCAGTGCCTGCGAGCAACGGTCAATACAGGAATGTTTTCAATGCGTTCAAAATAGCTGACACTGAAATAGCTCATCCTATGAAACCCTTAAGAGTAAAATGTGTGTTTGACTTATTTTTTTTAACTTTCTTTCCTTAAAAAATGCGTTGCCTCAGACCAATCAGGCAGCTGCAGCCCGGGTGGAATGTTAACCATCCCGCCGGATGGCACGGCGGAGGCGAACATGCCTTTCATCTGAATTACACAGGCTGGGCACAGGAACGCACCCCGTTCTCTGCTCCGTGTGAGCGGGAGGAAAACTTTCCCAGGCTGTTTTTCTTTTGCATTTCTGACTCTTATTGGATTGGAAGCCCGTTCATGTGACCCAGCGGGGTCCGCTTTCCATAATAAGGCTAAAAATATGCCAGCAATGTTTTCTTTAGCACGGGCTGTGAGTGTCCAGCATGAAAGCGACAGACCTCCTTTTCCTGCCGCTTCCAGTTCACCTTTTCCGGGAGAAAGTCCCGCGGGTCACCGCCCCACCCTCCTCGCCCGGGGTCCTGCTTCTGATAGGCCCCAGGAGCTGGAGTGCGATCCAGAACGGAATCGCTGTTGGAAATGAATTCTGTGTGCCTCTAAAACACAGGTTTTTGTTCTTTCTTTATGGTTATGTCTCTAATGACTCACCTTCAGTAAATCGCAGCCCTGGGGATGTTTTTCCTGTAATGGGAGCGAATTGTCACTGAGTCATCTGGACTCATAACCAGAGCCCACGGCAGCCTGTGAGTTGTATCTGGAATTGGGGCTGACTGTAACCGAGTCCACCTACTTGGGGTCTCAAGGGGTTGTAAAGGGATCGAGGGCATGAAGCAGAATCCGGTTGAATCCACTGGTACCCGTGTCCTCTCTGGTGGACTTTATTGTTAAACCTTAACCCCTCCATCTGCAGATTGGATGTGGAGAGTTCTTGCAAGGGTCCCATGCAATCATGATGCGTCTGATGTACTCAGCAAAGTGCTGGGGTTATTGGAAGGAGAACGCCTGTAGCCTTGGTGTCATTTCTAATCGACTGAATCGACTGAGCATAGATACATTCCGTGATTTCGTGAATAAAAACACTTCCACTGTGGTTAGGAGTACGGTCCCAGTCTTCTTCTGATGACTGCACACAACGGTCATCCAAGCTCTTCAGACCCGCAGTCGTTAAATGGGGGCCGCTCTGCTCCCATAGCGGACGGACACTTGTTCTTTGCTATCGTACCGTCTGGGTGGTGGGTCCCCTGCAGTGAGGAGAGGGCATTCAGCTACGCTCAGGGCAGCCCCCCCTCCAACAGCAGAGAACCGTCTGGACCAAAGTGTCCATAGTGCGGATGTTAAGAAACCCTGGTTGAGAGTAAAAGCTTTAGGGTCTGCTCAGCCTGGAAAGATATCACAGGAGATGTTCAAGAAACAAACCTATTACGTTTCTCCCCGTGCCTCGTCTCTTCCCGGGGCAGTTTTGAAGTGTCGACTATGTTTAGAGCTGAACTGTTGGGCACGGAGGCCGTCCCGGTTTCTGGAGCCCGTGAGCGCGCTTCCAAAGCAGCCGGCCTGGTGGCTGACGGGCGAAGGACAAACGGAGGAATTAGCGAAGTCCTCCTGATGGGAAATGCACGCATTTAATCCTAGAGATTAACCATAAATTAGAAGCAGCTTTACATGGTTTAGTATCATGCCTAGGACTAGCCAGGGGAGTCCTCCAAAGTAAATACATCTCCAAAGCGAGTTCATCTTTTTACCGATTTAAGAGGCTTTGACCAGCTTGCAGGAACACTTAGCAATGAGCTGGTCTGCAGAGTAGCTGCTGCTTTTCCCAGACCGGGGCTTGCCAGGACCCAGGTGTGCAGACGCCTGAGTCGAGGCTTACAAAAATGATACTCGTTTCAAAGAAGTTCGACGTCTTGCGTTCGCTGAATTCAAAAATGAAAGAGTAGAATTTTCTTTTGTAAGTCAATAGAAGTATTCTGTGGTCGCCTCACGTTTTTTTTTAAAGCCCGGAGTCTCATGAGACTTTTCAGGAAGTGCTCTAAGTGCCTCTGCCCAAGTGCGAAGAGGCTGGGGTCGGCGCAGCGATCTGGGTTTCTGGGTCATCCCACACCTCAACCAAGGGACAGTGAGCATTTCCCCGACATGCGCCTAATCAGCGTGTTCAGGGTTCGTCCACTTCGAGCTCACTTTTCATGCTGTGGATGTGTTTGTTGGAATGTGCTTACGATGGCCTCTTGCCGATGCCCCCCGCGTGAGCAGGCCACTCAGCTCACCGCGGCCCCTGGGGTGGCTCCACCCTCAGAGGGACCTGTGCGTCCAGCTTCCTGTCACTCGAAGTCTGTGTTTGTAGTTCGTGGCAGACTGAAGAGTTCTCAGCCACATAGTATTTTAGTCTTGGCACGGAGGAATTATGTTGCTTGTATTGGCATGCTGTTCTATGCGGGTTAAATTTTTTATCAGGGCTAAAATTGTTGGTGTTGCCATGAATGATTGATAGAAACTAGAAAACACTAAGGAAAACTTAGTGCAAAAATATCTATAGAAAGCTGCACTATGCATTGTTTTAATGGATACATTAGCTTAAGAACATGCATAGTAAATAAGGGCTGTGGGCAAGTCCTTGTAAAGAGAATCCATCCATTCTGGTTCTGCTCCGAGATGTGAACTTGATAAATTAGACCTTGTAAGTGTCCAGTGGGTCATTCATAAAAAAACGGATGGGTTGCACTCCACCATCGCATGCTATCATTCTACCATTCAGTCGCAATAACATTGTATTCCAGTAAGTGATATTGCACAGAAAAGAGGTCTGTGATTAAATTTAGAGCACATGTAGCCACCTGGTTAAATAGTAAATTATCTCTTAGCAAGAACACCGAGAAGACTCTATGATCTATGACTATCTGTCAGGCTCACGGGTCTGTTTGGGAGGCTGCCCTTGCAGCTTCTGCTGACTTTCTCCCGGCCAGGTGAGCTCCCTGCCCTGCTCATAGGTGCCTAGATGACTGGGCCCAGGAAGCACTGAACACAATGACAACCCATGTTGGCCAGTGGCCCCTAATATATATATTGTAAAGCGAATGGCTGAGCCAGCCCTTCCTGAGGAGTTAGGTTTGAGAGGAAGTCCGCAGAGGGCAGAGCGGCGGGGAAAGCAAGAGAACGAGGGGAAGGAGACAGTAAGGAGAAGAGGGTAGGCGTCAGAAGCCATAGAGAAGGCAGGACCCACGGAGCAGTGAGAGCCTCAGGCAATATTGGTGACAAGTAAGGCGAAACCCTGCAGTACCAGTTCATGCCGACGACCAAATGTCTAGCCCCGGGAGACCCATTCAGAAAAGGGACACCGTTGGAAACATATATTAAATTCAAAACTTTTTAGGTTGTAAAATTCTCATGACTGGATGGTACCCAACAGATTAATAAGGATTAAAGACTCGGAGGGAGAAATAGTGGGCTCTTCTGAAGTGGGGCGCATTGTAGAGAAATACTAGTCATGTGCCCACGAGCAAGGTGTGTCCAATGTCTATGCTGGTGCCTGAAGGGCTTATCTTGGCTTTCGCTCTGGCCTTGAGTTCAGTGAAGGCTGAGATGAATTAGTTCTAAAGCATAGCTGCATCTCAAATACAGGGTGACCAAGATGACTTGACTTTGGGTGGTGGGCACACAGTGTGATATGCATATATATACACACATCGTGTATACAGAAATGTACATCGAAACCTGCATGATCTGATTAACCAGTGTCACCCCATACATGTCATAAAACAGGGAAAAATGAAATAAAGTGTAGCCGCATCAGTTCTGAGTGGTAAATACTAGAACTTTGATAGCCCACCTTGTTCCTCCTCCTCCTCCTTTTCCTTCCTCAAAATGGTGTCTTACACTTGCCCTTTTAGGTTACGAATATCTGCAAGATGCTAACCATCTCGAATTCCTCTTTGAATTCCCACTGACAGCACAATCCGGTGCCTCACGCGTAGCAGGTACTCAGTAAAAATACACGCTGATGAGACCATGCTGAGTGACAAACAATTACCATCTCGACTATCTGTAGTTTAGCTAAAAGCACTTTATGAAACGCTTCAGGTATTCTCTACCTCCTAGAGAAACGGAAAGCACGCACGTGGGCTAGACACACTAAAACCGTCCCTGGGCCGGCCTGGCTCTGGGTCCCTGAGGTCATTGCTAGGTCACGGATTCACCAGAGGTCAACGCTTAGAGGAGGCTGCTTTGCAGCTCCCCTGCATAAGGGTATAATTTCAAGTTGCTAATAACGCAGGAACACTTGATCTCCTTCCTTAGTCTTGCCCAGATGAGTCATTTTCTTGGGAGTTTACCTTGAGCTCCTCCTATTTATACACAGCAGACCCGCTGGCAAGCACAACGGTGTGCATCTGTCTTTCATATTGAAATATATTGCAATGTGTACTTTTTTTTTCCTCCCTGGACTGTTCTTTTTCTGAAATGTTTAATTTCTTTAGTCCCATTGTTGGGTTTTGGTTTTTTTTTTTTTTTGGCCTGGAAGTTTCTTCCAGGGTGAATTAGTTCTAAATCTCCCAGGAAGTCAGGGGCTCTACCTTCGATTGAATTCATTCTATAAAAACAAAAATCACAAAAAGATCCGCTGCATTGCTTCCCAAAGAATTGTCTAGAAGAACTTCCACTTTTCAGAGCCTCATTTGTTTTCTCAATCCCCAAAGAGAGATTTGACTCAGCAAAAATGACTTCGGAGCCTTCTTCAGCAGCGGCAGCAGCGGCAACGGCAGCTGAGCTGTGGATCTTGGCTGTGGGGCCGGCCTAGTTATTCAGCAGACACTGTCCCGGCCAAGCCCTGGAACGGCGCTCAGCCACTGCCACAGATGCTGCCTACCAACTGTTGCCTAGGCGAGGAGGGCCTGGGCCATGGGTCCTGGCACCACCCCCCTCCCCAGAATCTGCCCAATTCATTTCTTCACTTACGCCTTCAGACAGGAAGGTATGGTTACCTGCTTCTGGCTTGCTTATTCTTTCCTTTCTCTCTCTCTCTCTCTCTCCCCCCCTCCCACCTCTTTCTCCCCATCCCCCCTCCTGCCCTGCCTCGACCTGGTAAGGGACTCAGTCAAAAAACAGATTTAAATAAGGCACCTTGCAGCCACGCACCACTTACCACTCACACACAAAATCAGAAAAACTGCTGCTGTTGCTTATTGAAAATGGTGTGGGGGCTCTCAGAATTTTTCCTTCACTGTTTTTTTTTTTTTCTGAGAGCATTTTGGGTTGTGGGCAACAGTTTGCTTTTCGTGTGTTTGACTTTAAGGTTCATCTTCTCTGCTCCCTGTAGGGGTGGGAAAGGCATCGGGTGAACATGCATCGTGACAGAATGCTCAGAAGCCACTTTTAAAAAGATCAGTAAGTGTGACCCGATAAAAAGATCCTGCACGGCCAAAAATTCTATAAAGGAAAAATGTTAGCAACACCACAGGTAAAGTCAGGAGACATGAACTAGGGGAAAAGGCTTGAAACTCATTCACAGGCAAAGGGGGAATTGCTTTCATATATAAAAAGCTACTGCCAATCATCAAGAAGACAAAGATCAACAACTCAGTTTAAAAAATGTAAATTATAGGACTAGAAACGTCACGGAAGTGAAATTAAAGCGGCTGTTACACATGTGCAAGATGTTTAAACCCGTTCATAGCATAAGAAATGCACATTGAAACTAGATGCAGGTATCACATTTTGCTCATCAGATCGGACAGGACGCAGGTGTGAGCCACCCTGCACCAGGTCAGCTGTGGACGAGAAGGCACACCCACATGGTGCTGCTGGAAATATAAACCGGTACCACGGCTAAGGAGCCACATGTGGCAAAATCTGTGAAAACCGTATTTGCACATTATTAACCCAACAAAATGACCCTACGTGTATCCTCATCTCTGTGTGCGAAATGGCGCATAGAGGGTGGGCAACAGTAGGTTTATGGCTGGGAGTATGCGAAACACAGTTTACTCTTGTGTTATTTATTGGTTATTGTATTAGTTTCCCATACGAATGACCATAAACCTAGTTCGGCCCCACCTGTATACTAGGCTGTTCCTTGAAGCAGTTATGCAGCAAAGTATTTCAGACAACCCGAATGGAATACTACGCAGCTGGTAAAAAGAACAAGGAAGCTCTTTGTGTCCTGACATAGAAAGCTACAATTACTTAGACAAATTGAGGTGCACATGAGTGTGTACACCTTTTTTCCATCGATTTCTTTGTAGAAATCGATGGAAAAATTACCGACCGGCACAGGATACTTTTTTGCTCGTATGTGCAGAAGATACTTGGAGGCAGGATGCACAAAATTGTGCACAAGAAGGAAATAAATAGATGGGGGCATTTAAGATTTTTATGCTATGTAAATGCCTCTTTTCATTAAACAATTTAATTAAAAGATTATTAGAAAAGACTGTGATTATCAGAAAAGACACAACATAAAAGTCAAATACATAAGACCGGCAGGGACACCTGAGACCCCGCGCCAGCAAAACGGTTTTGGCACTTGCCACTTGAAACAACGGGTAGCATCCTCAGTGCCTTTTGTCTCCGTTTGGGCTGCTGTAACAGTACCACTGACTGGGGGACCTAGAGGACCGACACTCACTTCTCACAGTCCTGGAGGCTGGAAGTCCAATGTCAAGGCACCAGCACATCCAGTGTCTGTGGAGAGCCTGCCTCCTGATTTGCAGAGAGGCCACCTTCTCATTGCACCCTCATGTGGGGGGTGGGAGGGAGAGAGAGCGGTCTCACGTCTTCTTAGAAGGGCACTAATCTCATTCATAAGGGCTGCACCCTCATGACTTAGTTACTGTTACTTAATTACTTAATTACGTGGATGTTAGGATGTCAACACAATAATTTGGGTGGGCACAGAGATAGAGAGTCCACAGCATCCTTATATATGACTTCTTTTATATTGCACTTTTCAGACTTTGCCTTTTTTCTCTCCAAGTCTCATCAATTTCCTAAATATATTCCTGCCTCTAAATGTCCTTGTCATACAGTTACGTATTTACTATTCTACTGACGTATGCATGCATATATTAGTTTGCCCAGAGCTTAAACAATGAGGCCCTGCTTGTGAGCTTCATGTAGACACGCAAGAGGCTAAGTGAGGTTTACACCCGGAGGCCTTATTCTGAGCACCAGTGGAGACAAGAGTGTGGTGTTCACTTCTGCAGTAGAGTTGAACATCCACAAAAGA
Source organism: Phyllostomus discolor (assembly GCF_004126475.2). Classification (NCBI taxonomy): domain Eukaryota; kingdom Metazoa; phylum Chordata; class Mammalia; order Chiroptera; family Phyllostomidae; genus Phyllostomus; species Phyllostomus discolor. The sequence goes on along the minus strand of NC_040917.2, from coordinate 18,848,245 downwards.
TTTGGTCATGCTGATCCTCTATTGCCCAAGGAAATTTCCTTCTAGGGGACTGGGCTTGACCCTGGTGTGCTGACCAGGTCCAGACAGTCTGAGAAAACCTTTCAGTCCGTGTTTTATTCGACTGCAGTTTGCAGAACTGCCACCAAGCAAGGAAAGAAGGTTTATGGTCAGGGAGTTCCAATCCACCGTGACCAGGAAAACTGCAGCCCCTGAGAAAAGCATACTAGCAACGTGACCTTGTTCAAATCACTACATTTCTCAAAATCCCGGCATCTCTATGGATACAATGGGGATGTTTTGGAGAGACCAAATAAATGATAAACAATGATGACAGCGACAGCCACGGTGGCAGCCAGTCTTTAAGGTGGCGCCCGATGACTCCTCCCTCTTTGCATGAACGTCCTTGACTGACCCCCCTGATCCCCCACCCCGCGCCCCCTGCCACACACTCACACAGCAGACCATGGTTAGCCTCTGGGGAATGTAGCAGCAAGGGGTGGTGTATTACTTTTGAGGTTAGGTTATGAGTTCTGTCTCTGTTGTGTTCTTTCTATGTCTGTCTGTCTGTCACTCTGTCTGCTTGTCTCTCTCTCGGGAAAGCTATCTGCCATCCTGTGAGCAGCCCCTTGGGGAGGCCCACGGGGGGAGGCACCGGGACCTCCTGCCCACGGAGGGAGCTGGGAGGCGGGCCCTCCAGGCCTGTCCTGTCGTCCTGGGACTGGAGCCCTGGCCCACACCTCGGGGTGTCATCTCATGAGATGCCCTGAACCGGAACTACCCAGCAAAGCTCTTCCCAGACCCCTAACCCCGGACACTTGTGACGTCATACATGTTAAGCTGTTCAGTTTGGGAGGTAATTTATTATGCTGCAGCAGGGAGTTAATAGTCACGTAACAAGAGCAACCAATCAGGTCCCTTTCCTTCTCCATAGAAAGAGCTTCACCACGTGGCTGAGGCCTGGACTCGGGTGTTGTGATTCCAATGGAACAACTGTCCTTCTGACTCGCTGCCTGAGGCTACACACTCACTGGCTCAAACAGCTGTCACCTTTGTCATGTTGTCCCGATTACCAGCCACCCCTGTCACCTGCCACCCACGTCTCACTGGCAGCATTTAGGACCCCAGGGCATCTGATGGAAACAACTGCTCTGTCTGTCTTGCTGCTGACACCAAACCGCCACCGTTCAGGGTTTCTCGCCTTGACCCTGATCGAGGCGGTTTCCATGAGCGGCACCTCGAGCTGACATGTGGCAGCCAAGCCTAGAGCATACACAAGGCCAGGGACAGCAAAGGGCTCTAACAAACCCTCATCACTCACGCCTCAGTCCCAAACCACCCCTTCTATCAACCCGATCCCTTGCCTTTTGGGATTTTTTTTTTGTTACCATTTAAGACCTTGTCTTTCTCTGCTTCCCTGATTCTGGGGTCCTTCTGTCCTTCGGGTCACCTTCCACAAACACCCCACTCTGTGTCACGTGGCCCTGGGGTAGCTCTCTCTCGGCGCTTCTCCCAGTGGTAGAGATTTGGCCATCTTTGCCTTGGCACTGGAAGCTGGGCTCAGAAACCATCTAGATGTGTTGCCTGTCCTCACCTCTCAAATGCGGCCCCTGACTACCGGGTCTGACGAACTTCCCGGCTCTGCCCCTTGGCTCTGCATATGGCCCGTGTGGAGCTGCTCATCCGTCACTGGTCCTGGCCGGGACAACATCCGCTCCCTCTTTCCCCTGTCCCCGCATTTCCTAGTTTCCCCTTGTTGCTGACGCTGCATCCCCTGGATAACGTGGTTAGGCCCTCGCGCTAGACCGCAGCGGTGCTCAGCCACGGCTGGTGCTCGAATCACTCGGAGAACTTACAAACCATGCAGGAGCCCAGGTCCATGCCTAGACCAATTAAAGATGAAGAGCATCTAGGCATGCAGGGCTCAGGCATGAATATTTATGAAGAGCTTCCCAGTTGATGTTCATGAATAGCCGGACTGTGAAAGCAATAATGCACAGCTAAGGGCTGAGCAAGTTTAAATGCTGCATCGGCTCAATGAAACCATCTGGGAGCCAGAGTCACTCTCAGGTGGCCGGCTTGTGACCTCTGGCTAGAGAGCGAGCTGACATCTTACTGGGAATCCAGGAGCCCTGTTTGTGTGTATCCATCCCACGAGATGCTCCCGCGGGCAAAGGAAGCACCAAACAGAAAGTTCAGAAGCGATTAGCGAGTGTCCGTGCCCTCAGGGCAGCCCTGCCCAAAGAGGACATCAGACAACCTGCAGGTAATTGTCTGTTTACAGTGAACCAACCATCGCTGAAAGATGGCATCGTGCAAGCGTATCATTTAGGAAAAAAAAAAACTGCCGCAGAGTTTTTGACTTAGAATCCCAAACCACGGCTGATTGTATTTTCCTCTGAGAAACTCTGTGTTTTTTTGTTTGTTTGTTTGTTTGCACATGGAGGTTCAAGGTAGAATGAGTGTCAAAGCCATAAGAAAGGACTCAGAAGCTTCCCATTGCGGGAGAGTAAAAGTATGAACACAGTTCTAACTCTAAACACGCGAATGGCCACATTCTGTTACAATTTCAGCTGTAAACATAACCGTGAGAGTATGGATTTGATCTCCCGACTAGTGCGAACAACTGGATGCTTCAGCGGAATGCGAGATGATCTGAATTGCTTTCAAATTTATGTCTTGTAGCACATTTACATAATGACAGCACTTCTACGGGATAGTAATATACATAGCAAACATTTTCTGAATTTTAAAACACATTTTGACAGAGCAGCTTAGGGTGTGTTAATAGAGCCATCATCACTGTTCTGCTGATTCATTAATAGCAATGGTATTGCTAACTTTTAAACATTTTAATTAGTTCTATGCATAAGCTAGATGCATGGGGATAGATTAAACTCCACCCACAGTCCTAATAAAAATGTATATATTGAATATGCAGTGGCTATACTCAATATCTACATGAATATTGACAAATGAAAATTCAGCATTTGAAACTGGGAGTTCTTGAAAATGTCTCAGTATATTCCAGACTCATTCTGGTTGATGGCCCAGGTTATAGGGGTGACCGGTCCTGGTGGGACACACTGGGTCCGTTGGTCCCTAAAAAGGACAGGCCCGAGGAGGCCCATGGCCCTTCCTCTGAATCCTGGCCTCGCCACCCATGAGCTATGCGACTCCAGGCAAACATCTAACTGCTCACTCCGGGTCTCCAGAAAGACTCCCTGGTGATGGTTATAATCAGACTCTGTGAATGCGAAGCAGATACACGGTATTCATTGAGTGCTCTCTCTGAGCAGATACGTGGCTGTGTGCCCCGGGAGGGATGAGAAGTAGAAGGCACAGCTGACAATACACTTGGGGAGATAAAACACAAACAATCAAAAGGTCATTAATAATTAATAAAAAATACAAGGAACTCAAGGGAAGTCACAAAATCATAATCACAAGGTGCCATTTCAAGTATTCAAGTTCGGTTGAGAGTGTCTGTCTTTCGTAATCACATACCTCACATGTCCTAAGCCGTAAAATTTCCTTTGATTACGTAGGTGGTCTAACCCCCATCCTATGTGTAAAGGTATATGATTTACTTTAATCCTCAACATAACCACGAAGAGACAGCATTCGACTGGTAAGAAGCTGAAAAGTTTATCTTAATTGCGAAGTATGTAATTACTGTATGTAATTAGTCACAGATTCTAAATATGAGTGAGCTCACTGCTATTTGTAGCGCAGGTGGACTAATAACGGCATCTGAGTGTCTGGAACACTAAGCTTGGGGTATGGAAGGTGCCACCATCAACCTGGGCCTGCGGGTGCCTCAGGCCCAGGGAACGGGGACCCAGAGCAAGGGAGCCCCAGCGTGGAGGGGAAGCCAGGTCTCCATCACCTTCAGGGGTCTGGTTGGTGGGAGGATTCCCCAGGACCGATCTTTAGGACATGCTGGCCAGGATGTTCCTGAAGCAAAAGGAGGGGCGTGGGTCACCTTACGGGCCGGCCAGAGTGCAGGAAGCTGGGGTAGCCTGCAACAGAGCTGGGACCTGGTGCATAAAATTCTCTTCCAGGAACACAGGAGACAAGATAGGGGCGTTCATTTCTTCCCTTTTCTACGACATTGCCGTACAATGAAACTCCTCACTGGGCATTAATGGCAACTCAGTACTGACAATGGATCCATTTTATGACAAAGACAGACCTGATAAAATGATTACACTCGATAACATGAGAAAGGGTTCAGCCACTGAGGTTGTTGATTACATTTCCTACGCTGTGTTTTTAAAGATCAGCCTCCAAAGATAGCTCTGCATCCAGGGCAAAGGTCACTTCATGAGCAAGTGACATGACTTGTGGTCCCCTGGATTTTCTGTTGTAGCTAAACAACTCAATTTGCTTTGATCAGTTTCATTAAAATCGCATTCAGTAAAATTCGGGGGATTGTACAAACAAAGCTTGTTTGATGTAGTACAGATCAAAAAACAAAGCTTTTTGATGTAGTGCAGATGAAAAAACTCGAGAGGTGATGTTTGTCTTTCTTTACGGCAGCCTGAAGAATATCTCACAATGCGATGAATCATTTGATATTCCCCAGTGTGCGCGTAGTGTGGAACAAAGGACCCAGGATAGATGGCTTACGTACGTTCAAGGAACTGATTTCTGAAAACCTAGAGGCCTGTAAAGACAGTGAGCTAACCCGTGGAAGTATTTTTTTTCTCTAAAGACCTGCACGAGCAAACGTGACTCTCACAAAGGAGACAATGTTCGTGTCTGAGGGACACACGAAACCTGGTGTCTTAGGAAAACTTCACAGTCAGAGCGAAGGTAACATTATTTGGAAATGCCAGTGTCCTGACACTAACCACATTCGTGGAAAACGAACCCTCGCCGTTTCCTTGGAAGGCCTGTGGGAAAACATGTCTCCAAGTGTCCCCGCGGAGCCAGCGGTTCGGAGACAACATAGGAAGCACGTGTCCTTTCTCCCGCACGTCCACTCACGTCTGATGCGGCTGTACCTTGAGCCTGACGGCCAGACTGTCCTTAGAAGCAGCTGATCTCATTCCCTGTGGACGCTTAGGGCCTCTCTCCTAAAATCCCGGGTGAGTCCAGAAGCTCTGGGGCTGCCCCTTGACTCACCCCCCTGCCTACAGGTGCCCCAGGGGACCGCAGACTCCCACCGCCACCGAGCAGCCGCTCCTGCTATCAGGCACCTCCAAGAATGCGGATGCAGCAGCTCTCTCTCTCTCCGGCCTCTTGTGGTTAACGTGCATAGCATTCTTTCAGCTGCTGCAGATATGAAATACCCTGTGCCTTCAAGTCAACAATGAAAAACCCAGGGTCACATTTTTGCAGGACATACTGAAAATGTTTGCGTTTGAGGGTAAAGCATTTTAAACTTGAGTGGTATGTATATTTAGTCTGTGTCTACATGTTGCAAAGGCAGGAGAGGTTTTTTTCGGTTCAGGTTTTATCAGGGTAGAGAGAGGCAAGACAGATGGTAGGCTCTCTGAATAAAATATTTTTTATTGCATGAACTGGGTACTTCACAAATAGTTGTTTTGTTGTTGTTGTCAATGTGAAATGGACTGACTCAGCTTCTCTCCTCCTCAGCCCCCTCCTCTGTAAACAGAGATAATAAAGCTGCCTGCCTGCAGGGCTCCACCCTATTTTCCCCCCCCCCGCAGGCATTCGGAGGCCCAGCCAAAAGGAAGTGCCCAGCCACTCGCTGTGCATTTGTTATCTCAGGAGCCTTTTCTTCCCCCTTTCTTTCTTCAACAAAATTCTGTGTCTCCCCTCCCATTCGCCACTGTGGCCCTCAGGTACCTTCCTCCAATCACCTTTCTTGAGGCCCTAACAGTATCACCCAGCCTCCCTTGTCACTCCTTCTTACAGGCCGCTCTGTCCCCCCACCCCGTGGGACCCCCCTCCTCAGACACATTAACTGCCTCTGCTCTTTCAGGATCGGCTCATGTACCACTCACTCCAGGGTACCTGAGAGCCCCATGGGCTACAGATGCCGCACCCCCTCCAGCCTCTGCCAACCGCAAGGACCCCCCCACCCCCCAGCATTCTGCACATACCGTTGCCATAGCACTTGTCACGGGAACTCTAACTGCTGATTTACAAGCCTGACATGACCATATTTATAATATTATATGTGTTTTGGTTCTGTAAGCTCTGGCAGAATGCCTGACACATAGTGTTACTAAATGCTCATTGAATCAACCAATCAACTTAATAAAATTAGTCAGGTATTTTGTGCATTATCTGATATGAATTACCTGCCTCTTTGGATTCTCTTTTTTAAAAAATTATTGCTCCCCACAGAACAAACGCTTGGGAGGAATATTTATTTCCCATTGATATGTCTCTGTTCAATAACCAGCGGGAAGGGCTGCTGTAGCGAAATGCAGGGATCTTGTTTGTGTACCATGTTCATGTGCTGAGCTCCCTGATCCTAATTTGGGGGTAAGATATATAAGTAATAGAGCTGAAAGGTATTTGCTAAAGGAGCCCTCACCCGATCTTCACAGACTGGTTACTGTGTTAGGACAGCCAGCGCCACACTGGCCGGAGCAGGTGAGCCCATTCCTTTCGGGAAGCTGAGCGGTGGACCGAGTAGATGGGCCACCAGGAGGGCACCTGGTCTTCCCTGGGAAACAGGGTGGGAAAGAGTCTGTCTGGCGCCGGCAGCGAAGTCTGCGTAAGTGGGCCCACAGCCTAGGAGGAAGGAACATTGTATTTCCTAGTTTGCCTTGGAGAGCTCCAACTTATGCAGGTTGAGTATAAGTAGGATATATGCAGCACCCCGTTTCCATCTTAGAGGGGACCCAGGTGGGAAAGGGGGGGTCCCTGTACAGAGAGGAGAAGATGGCAGCTCACCCACAGGGGACCGTCTGCCCGTGACTGCTCCAGGCTCCCCTCCCCTTCCTTGTCTTCCATCCCCAAGGAAGACAGTCCCCTCCCAGCAGCCACAGTAACTAGACCCTTTTGCATCAGGGGGAGTCATTTCACTTTTAACTAGTCTACCGTCATTCCTTCCATTGCTCCTTTTATTCGAGCATTTTGAGTCAACTGTACTAATTACGTCGTTAGTGAAATTGTGTAAGTAAAGGGAACGGTAATGTGGCTGAAACGTGACCAGGGGAGTTGCCTGTCCTTGCACTTCATCACTCCATTTCCGCAGCTCGAGGCGGGAGCACACGGAGTCTCCCCCAAGGTCACCCTTCTGGTCTGATCGTCCAAAACCCTGCGTCAGCAAGTCCAGAGGGAAAGTGGGGCAGGATGTGGACAGGCACAAAAAGCGGCATAGAATAATCCTTTCTACACGGCTACCCCTGCCAAATTAAAGGTTGGGTCTCCTCAGTTTAAAGACACAGCTGGCTGCACTTGGCCTTGAATACAGTAGGGGGTCATGGCCAAGGAAGCGGGGACCCCAGGGACTGTGAGCTTATCATCTCAGTGGGACCCTTTGGGTTCAGTGCACACATATACAGGCCATGCTGGGAAGCCCTGAAGTTCGGGCTGCAGAATTGTCCTGAGTCCAGGGCACCAGTCAAAGGCGTTTTGGCTAGAATGATCCTCCTGGTAAATGGAGGGAGAGCACACAGCGAGACAAGCAGCTCAGGCAGGTTTTGGAGGATCTCGGAAATGTGGGGTTGTGTGTCGTTCCTCCTATCTGATGAAGCTGTAGCATTAGGGAACTCGACAGGCCCTTTCTTCCTGCTGTAGGAAGACCCACTGTGAAACAGACAAATCTAGGGCGAAAGTAGCGCGTCTGGAAGAGCATTTATGGAGTCCCTACTCTTTCAAGCACTGTGCCCACGAGAGGACATATGGCCCACAAGCCCCTGCCCCTGCGGAACGTACATTCCAATTCACAGAGATACGCTATTAGAGAAAAATACCAAAAAGGAAGTCATATAGTGACAAGGTCTCAGTGAAAAAGAAAGCAGGAGATGGGGACAGGAAATGACTGTTATTATTATTCCAAATAGGATGATAAGACATCCGAAGGACAGATCCTGGCTAGAGATTTCAGCAAGTATACTGGCCTGGAGGAGGAAGTGTGGCTGGTATTTCAAGTAATAACAAGCTAGGAGGCCCCTGTGTCAGAAGCATCGTGAGCAAGGGGAGGCGGAGCCAGGGCAGGGGGGACACATCCTGTTATGTCAGGGGACTGTCATGCTATTTATTGATGGAGAAGGTGGTGGTAGCCTAACTGGACCATCCAGGAGCTACTGCTGAAAGGGACCCATCTGCCAGTGTGCCACATATTTTTAAGGTCGAGCAGAAAAATGGCCCTTATGAATTAGGTATGAAAGGTAAGAGCCAAAGAAGAGTTAAGGAGCCACATTTCCAGAGAGTCCACTAACTTAATTCGGACTCTCGCAGGGACGGAAATGCCACAATCTCCACCTCAAGTCAAGGTTGGTGACAGCAGAGGCAGACAGCCGGGGGAATTGAGGAGGAAACGAGTGAGACCAAACCTCTTCCAAGCTCCTTCTGCTAAGCATTCTTTGCCAGATGAAGGTTCACGCTGCGAAGACACAGATGTGAAGGAGCGTAAATACGAGGAATATATAATTAGGGCCTCCTTCCACAGAGGCAGCTTTTCCAGTTACCTCGAGTAACAGGCCAGGAACAGGGTTCTAGCCATCAGACAAGGAACTGCGAGACGGAAAGAGCACAGAGACATGTTTCTGACAGATAAAACGGCCTAGACTCATACAGCCACGAACGAACGAGAGAGCTGGCATTGATGTTAGCCATGGACTTGAGCACAGGCACACGGGCCCAAAGAAAATAGCCCGGCAGCCTACCACATTTTTAAGGGAGCCGTCCTGCCAAAAATCCCCTGCCACTGGCCAAAAGGGCCTGTATTTCTCAAATCCTGAGATAATCCCAAGGATCCAGGAGGCGCATCGACAGGAAGTGCTCGGCCCCAGCGGTCAGACCCCAGGAATTGCATCCTTCCCGAAGCCCAACTCCACAGAAGACAGCAGAGAAGGGAAACCCATCCGCAGGCTGGAGCCAGAGGTGGGTATTCTCATCAGTCAACCCAGGAGCACCGCCCGCTGCCAGGCCAGGTTGCCCTTGCGCTTCACGCCAGCAGATTCTGCTAGGTACCACGTACCACTGATTTCTGCACCTTTCACACCGCACTCTTTGCCCAATGGTAGTTGTACTTCACTACCTGGTTCCCTACTGACTTTTGCCAAAGGAAGTGTCAGGGATCCAGTGTCCTCCCGGAAGGTGAACTTGAAACAAACGCGCCCAGGCTAGGACTTGATGATGAAGGTGTGTGCACCCGGAAGCGGGGCTGAGAGGCAGAGGGGGTGACGTAGGTAAGGACGGAGTGCTTGTCAAGGGTTGCAGTGCTGAGCTGGCTGCTGCTAAGCACATGGGTTTATTCTTTCACACGGGGCCGTCCTTTGCGGAGCCACGGAAAGCACATCTGACAGGTGTACCTGGGTGAGTTGGAGGGATGGAGTGCGACAGAAGGAAAAGCTTTTCATTAGCGCTCGTCTCCCAGCAGTCAAAGGCTGACCCTTCAGAGTGCAACGCTTTTGCACTCTGACCTGTGCACCTGCAGGCGCCGAACACAACCCGTGGTGCCCACGGGGCAGGAGGAGAGGTGACAGGGACGGACTCCCACTCACAATACGGTGTGAGCACAGCAGAACACACAAAGAGCCAAGCGAAGCTGAGTGTATCCGAGCTGCCACACGAGGCGCCTGAAACACCTGAGCAACACTCTCAGGATGGGGAGAGGCGCACCTGGGTCACAGAGCTGTAAGTGCCAACGCCAGAATTCAGCCAAGGATTTATAGAGGTAATTAAATGAACTCATGCCCAAGTCTGGAGCGGAATCCACCCCTAATAACATGCTAAGTAATATGAATGTGTCTGGAGAATATCTTGAGTGATATACTTCATTTCCTCCAGAGAAGCAAGAGGCAGGGGGCTGGCCAAAATACCTAAAGGTCTTTCTGGATTTTCCCCCTAAAGGTTTAAGCTTTGAGGAGATCTTAGATGAGTTGTGAGGAGATACATGGGGAATTTGTGAGGAGACCCAGAAATACTGGAGGAGCAAGGGAGAGAGTACATTTTTTTCTTCCCCACCTTCCCCCACTAGAAGTAGATACCAAAGCTTGCGGGATGGGTGATGGGAAGAGGTCAAAGGAAGATGGGAGAGAGCTCGGAGGATTCTGGGCCCATGAAGGCCCAGGGCTGGTGTTCTGACGTCCCTGGACCAGTTCCCTGGACAGCTGGAAATAAACCCACCAGTCACCCCTCATTCCCTATGGGCTTGTTCTGCCCAGCTGTCTTTCTTTTAGGGAAAGACCTTGGAGATATTTTGACTCTCCTCTCTAGCTCACACCCCACATCCAACCAATCAGATTCCCTTTTCAGTTCTACCTTCGGACTTGAACTAGATTTTGCCGATTCCACACAGTGAGTCAAGTCCGAGATGTACAATAGCCTCCATTTGTCTCTTTTCGGAATTACCGCAGCAGTCCCCCTCGGCGGCTTCCTGCTGCCCCGGCCCCTGTCTTCCTGCATCTGTTCTCAGTCCGGCAGCCTCGATGACACTGCCCCCTCCCTCCTCAGAACCCCCCAGTGCCTGCCCAGCTCTCTGAGTAAACCTCCGAATAAGAGTCCACAAGGCCCTATGGGATCCGAATCCACACGGCCGCTGCACCTTTGTCTTTGAACAGTGACCCCCTCACTGTGCTCCAGCCACCCTGGCCTCGTCGCTCTTCCCCAAACACTGCAGTGTGTTTGGCTAAGACAGTCACCCCTTCTCCCAGCCATGGCCGTGGTGGGCGTGTAACTTATTGTCCAAATGAGGACGTTGGTCAGAGTGAACTGAGGTGCTATGACTCTGTCTGCCAGGACAACAGACACCAACTACCTGCTGTCACTGTACTGTCACTCTCCACTTCTTTGACTGTACCAACGCCTTTATTTCATGACTTTTCAGTTTCTACCTTTGGACTGCAAGCTCTGTGAGGAGGAAGGCTTCATTTCACTCATTGCCTTATCCCTAGAGCCTCCAGAATGGCCACTTAATAAACATTTATAAATGCATGCATGGAAAAAACTTGAATTAGCAGCAAGACTCTCATCTACGGTATCTGCTAGAGCAGAAAGAACCAACTGAGGCCTGAGGACTCCGTTGAACCATCCAGGGCAATGCTCTGAGTCTGAGAGAACTCATGATCACCAAAGTCATGGACACATCCAGGGCTCACAGAATAGAGTGAGAAGAAACGACACCCAGGCGTTAGCCTTGAGGAACTCCAGTGTGTAAAGCTCTGACACAGGCCACTCAGTCACTACGGGACAGCGTGCCAAGGACGGGCAGCCAGAGCGGGAGAGAGGACAGAGCAGGGAGTCGCATGAGCCAGGGAAGAAGTGCTCCCAGAATGGGCGGGAGCCTGGTCCACCATGTCAACAACGGTGTCAGAGGCTGCTGAGAGGTCGGGCGATGCAGGAAATAAAACATGTGCGCCAGGTTTCATAACACACACACACACACACACAGGATGCTTCCCTGAGCTGTTTTAAAGGACCTGGAAAGAGCAAGGAGAGAGAAGACATTTCAATAACTCTGAGGATTTAATTTTACTGATATTGGAGATGAGCTATGGCTGGGGGCTGTGTGGGGACCACAGTCGCGGGAGGCAGAAGGGGGTTATTCCTGGAGCCAGAAGTGGACCTTCCGTTCACCCCTTTCCTTTCCGGTTGCTCGCATGTCTAACCACCTTGGACACTGACCCTGTGACGTATGCAAGTTTTGTCCACGGTTTTTCTATATTGGAACTATTTATTTATTGATGTTCCTTTATGCTGAATTTACTGGCGTGACGCTGCTTAATGAAATTGTACAGGTTCTGGGTGCGCAAGCCCAAAGCACGTCATCTGTGCGCACCGTCCCGTGTGCTCCCCGCCCCAAGCCAAGCCTCGTTGCATCCCCATTTCCCTCTCCTAGGCTATGTTTGCAACTTCAGGTAGAATGACTTGGGTGTATTTTCGTTTCAAAATATGATTTGCTTATTTTGCTATTTCTAATTGGACAAAGTTAGTGATTGAAGGGGTTTGTTTGTTTTTTTCCCTCTCATTTTCTCCCTTGGAGCTCTTTTATTTCCTCACTGTCTCCATAAACATCCTTGGGTTTATGACCAAGGGGAGGATTCCCCCTTCCAGTACAGTAGGTGCCAAGAAATTTCACACTGTTTTCCTTTACACGGCACTCAAAAACTAACACGTTTCAGGCAGTTTATTGAAATAACTCGTCAACAAAGAGAGAAAATAAACCAGTTATTCACAGTCGTGTAAGTTACTTGAATAAAAGAACAGTCAGGCACAGTTGGTCACAAGGATGGACTCAGTTCCTCTGTGAGGACAGGCCTCTGGTACCCAAATATAATTGACAACTTCAATTTTCATGCCGCGTGGCCCCACGGCAGTAAAAAGGTCTAACAGCTTCTGGTGTCTCCCTTTCCTAGTGAAATGGAAATATGCAGTTCTATGGGGTGTCAAAGTTAGTTCTAGTAACATTCCGGCAAAAGTCGTATTTACTTTAAAATGATAATAGCAAGACCAACTCTACTTCCTGTCCCTCCATATAAGCACATCAGCAGTGTAAGAATGTAGGAAAGCAAAGAAAGAAAGAAAATGGATCATAGGCCCAGAAGATCTCGAGAGGCTAGTCACAGCACGCTTATGGCTCATGAGACCCCAGCACTGTCACTTTCTCCAAGGGGTACCGCCACAACAGTGACAGCGGTGGTGACAGCGAGGGAAGAGAGGTGACAGACGGCTGCAGAGGCTTGCCCGACAGGAGGGTAGAGAACGAATTCTCAGCATCCTCCTCCTGTACAGTAGAGCTTGACAGACAAAAGACAGGCCTGCGATGAAAGGTCATGTGATCAGTGACAGTCTAATGGGACGGTCCAGAGAAGGTGTCAGTTAGCCCAGGGTAGACAAGATGGGTAGGACCGAGGGATGAGCAGGCGAAGGAAGGACTTCCAGGATGGAGGGAACCAGGATCTCTGCACCAGTCCATCAAACCGCATCTCGGATCCCCCGAAAGGAGAACCCGAGGGTCCCATAAAAGCAGGCAGGGACCTTTGCGATAATCATGTTGGAGCCTGTTAACAGCGCTGGTGTTTTTGTTCTGTGGATTGTTCGGCTTGTTCATGAGTTTGTTTGGGCCCAGATGAGCTTCAGCGATAGAATTCCCTTCGCACACACACCACTTCAGCTGGTTTCCTCTCAGCCTTCCGTGCGGCTTCCGCTCCCTCTACGCGGCCCGCTCCTGTTCTGCCCACGTGCGCATCCCTGACCGAAACTCCCTGGGCAGCAAATCTCCCTCCATACACGCCGGCAGACTGGTCAGCTAGGACTTCTCTTAGGGTGTAGAAGCAGCCTTCACTTAGAAGAGGATGACTCTTTCCACGGGAGGAGGAGAACATAGAGGGATTACAAATCTTTATCTAGTTCACAGGCGCTTTAATCGGTTTTGAAAAAAAATTAGAAAACGTCAGTCTTTTCTTGACAAATGTGTAGCACTGGGTTTTGTCCCAAGTTCTCCTGTGCACGTAGCGGACGGAGAATACATCGCCTGTTTGCAACAACAACGGAGAGCGAAGTGTATTTGCATGCAATCATCCTGACTCCTTAACTTCTCCAACAAGTCAGGGTAAAAATAACCTAATAATTTTAGCACCGGGGGCGTGGGTTGAGTTTTTTATAAGTGGCGACAGGTGGGAAGCATGCTCTAGCAATTGAGCTGGGGCTCCTCAGGCCCTTTGCATTTCTGATGAAAATTCCATATGCATATTTGATCATTTCCAATGGGGCGGAATTTCGGACTGGCTCAAAGGCAGCTTGAGAGAGGAGATGAACTATGTGTCTCGTGATTTTTAAAAAAGAAACTTGGTGTTAACCTGATTTCTAGGGAGGGGTGCAATGGGAAAAATAAAAAAAGTCTTTTTCAGCTTCATGTTCATATTGCTTAGAAAGGCGATGCAATGAGAATCTCAAAGCTTACCAAAATGATGATTTCATTTTTTTTTAAATGTTGGTTCAGTTGGGCTGAATAGTTTTTTTGTTGGATTCTGCCTTCCCCTGCTTTTCCTAGGATTCTAAAGCCAAATGTAAAAAAAAACAAAAACTAAGTTCGGGATTGGGATACAAAAGGGAAACTATGCAGATAGGTTTCTGGCACCGGCTGCCTCGGAAATGCAAGCCAGGGAAGTGCTCGGAAGTGCTTTGCATTTCGTTCGGAAGACTTGGAAGTGGACCTACATTGCAGAGATGCCTACCTCTGGGAACCAAAGCAGCAGGCGGCAGAGTCTGCCAATGCCTGGGAAAACTGCATGCAGCCAACGGCGCTCCTCCTGTGGGTGCAGAGCGGGCTTGCCCCGCGCGGCCCGCCCACGTCGCTCTCTCCCCCAGGCGCAGCATCACATCCCTTTCTGGGACCTGAACAGCATCGCCCTGGGCAGGGCCCTTTTCTTTGGCAGAGCTGAAAATGCATGATGAGGTGCTTTCTGGCTTTTGGAAGCAGCAAGGTTTGGTGATTTACAGCTGATGCAAGCTTTAGAGCAGCCTCATCTTTGGGAGGCAGGGCGTCAACTGTGTGTCCTGTCTCGAACGGGGAAGGCTCTCGGCTGAGGGCGAGGGCGTAGGACAGCAGGCAAGAAGAGCGCCCTCGCGGTTGCTTGGCTTAGATTCCCAATTTGCACTGGGACCTTGAGAAAAATTCACCTTTCAGTTCCTCAGTTTCCCAGTGCAGAATGTCACTGGTTTCTCTATAAGATACTGGCAGCGGGGGGGGAAAGCATGGCTTAAATGTGACCTTGACTCGCCCTCTTCTGCCTCCAGAAGGTCAACTACGGGGTGTTGGAAGGAGACTTGATTTTGGGTGGCGAACAGACAATGCAATGTATAGACGACGTATTGTAGAGTTGTACACCTGAAGCGTGTATCATCTTATGAACCAATGTCATCCCAAGAAACTCAATAAAATTTAAAAGTGTTCCTGCCACTTGTTTATTTTCCCTTCCTGCTTGCTCCTTACCCTGCACCCCAGCTTGGCCTTCGGGGTCCGGCTCGGGGAGGAAGACAAGTAACCACATGAAACAAAAGCAGGGGGGAAGGTGAGTGCCAAGTTTAGGGCCCACTCAACCCTGTGGGTTTGGAGTCTTCGAGCAGCCTCCTGCCTCTTGAGCTTTCCGTTTGTTTATTCTTGGCAAAGGGAAACTTCCTGTTTTGAAGAAAAACAGCTTACAAAAATGCTGGAAAAGGCTTCTTGGACATCAAAACACCCTTCCCAAACAATATTTTGATGATTTCACATGTAAATGAATCAAAACAATGTGAGCACCATTTCCTATAAAGTATGTGCGGGTTTTAAAAATTAAGGGGATAGTGCTTAGCTAAACACACTTTGATTGCAGAAGATCAAAAGCATTTGAAACTAGTCCGAGAGCTGTGCTAAGTCGAAAATGAGGCCAACCCGACCACTCTCAGCTGAAAGGCAAGCAAACAATTTATTAGTGAAAAAAGCACATGGATGTGATTTCCCTTCAGTCTTGGGGCTCACGACTCTTGCAGCCAAAACCATCTTGTGAAGTGACAGTGTAACACGGGTGAGAAAGCTCAGGACCGGGCTCTGGGCTTCTCTATGGAGGTGGCGGGTAATGCAAGGCCAGGCGCCCCGCCCTCTGGGTTCGCTCCTCTTCATTGTCAAGGCCAGTCTCAGATGGGATGTTTCCCATCACTGCTCATTGGACGGGTGGTTTTTGTCCTATGGGAACAGCTTCTCTGTCAAATCGCAGGCTCCTATACCCAAACATCAAAGCCTGCTCCTCTGGTGTGTGGGTGCATTCCCTGGCTGAGAAGGCTCTCATCCTGAAGGGGAGGTGTGGTCCTCAGATGTATCCTTCCTCCCAGCCAAGTAAGTTGTTCAGAGAGGTAACATTATCAACATAAATATGAATAAGAAACCGCCTTTTGACCGGAAGGAACTGCACAATGAGCAGAGGGGATGCCGTGGCGGTACCAGCCTGAGGCTCCGTGGTAGAACCTTGTGGAGGGCATCTACAAAAATCTAGAGTTTCCGGTGAGACAGCAAGTCCTCTTTGGAGGCATCATAGTATTTTTGGCAGAGATGACACCATGAGGAAGGAGGGGTGGCATTTACAGACGTAAATGCCGGGGGAGACAGGGGCACTGACGTGGGGTAGAATACCCACAGTCCGAGCCCAGAAGAAGCACAACACACAGCACGCTAGTGAGCAGGTCGAGAAAGGCTAGACAGGAGGGTGGGCACGGCGTTTCCCGCCGGTACTCCGCTGCATGATGCGCGCACCTGGAGGAAAGAAGTGATAGGACTAAGTTTATTGGGAAAGTCGTGTGTCAAAAACACTCACGCCTGAAAAATAGCACGATCTTGGGAATGTTTAACAAACTTCTTCCCAAGAGAAGGCATAAAAGTCAATATTTATTGAATCCACTTGGCAAACACACGTAGCAAAAAGATGGTACTGCTGGGTGGTAGATCAGAAAGACACAGTAGCTGCAGGAGATGTTGTAAAGACTTAATGAGCTTCAGTCTGCAAATTCACATGATCGGCTTCCATAGCATAGCGCCCGGCACTCACACAAGACATGGTGTCTGTTTGTGTTACGGTTGTCGCTACCTGAACAGGCGCGGGACAAGGATTTTCGTGACAGCTTTCTAGATCAAGTGCATACATATTATCTGAATGACATAAACAGGTAACGGGCTTCACAGCGAGCTGAACGGCCAGGCCCGGAGAGTGATCGCTAACAGATGGTGCTCACCCGCGGGGCGGCCTTTCATGTCGTGCCGAGAGCTTTAATCATCTCTAACCTGGCCGGCGTATTCCCCGTTGACTTGACTCACACAAGTGCGCCGGTCGGATCTGCACAGCAGGGAAAGCTGGGAAAGAGAGTTACAATCCACGGCCTCCTCATAGTCTTGATGCTCTGGACGAGGGTCTGAAGTATATACAAAGGAAAAACTACACAGTGTTGTGTTTGAACCTGAAAGTCAACTCTGCACACAGGAAAATAGCACGGAAGGGCTTTTCCTGGAGTAAATGAGGAGAAGGCTTAGGGTGTAGAGAAAACTACGAGCTAAAATCCAGGACAAGAGGAAAAGGTGATGTTTCGGCAATGTGACCTGATCCCAGGTTGTGTTAATAAGATACATGGTATCTGGGTTTGGGAGGGCGGGGCTTCTGTTTCTTCTGCACGGGCGGGAGCACACGTGGTAACACGTCAGCCCGTCCTCGTGGGAGAGAAACCCTCACTGGAGCCAACCGGGGGTCTCTGACTGAGACAGCGAGTAGGCTACAAATATGACCCGCAAGTAACAGGCGCATCAGGAAGTGTGAGTCCAGTGGAGAGAAGACCGGACAGCAGGTCCGGCCGCTGTAGGCAAACAGTCATGCGTCACTCCACGGGAGAGTTCTGAGAAGTGTCGCTGGGTGATTTTGTCACTGAGCTAACGTCACAGAGTGCCCTTACACACACCTAGACGGTCTAGCCTACTGCCGCACCTGGACCACGTGGTCCTGCCCATTGCCCCTGGCCACCAGTCCATGCAGCATGTGACTGTCCTGACTACTGTAGGCAACTGTCACACAATGGTGAGGATGAGTGCATCTAAACAGAGAAAATACACAGTGGCAATACGGTATACAGTACTTGTTACAGTATGTTTATACCGGCATCCCCGCAGAGATGAGAGCTACAGTGTTACAGCATCGCTGGGCCACTCTAATCTTAGGGGGCTGCCTCCTATATACAATCCGTTGTGGACCGAAACATTGCTATGTTGCGCGCGACTGTCTCTGGTCATTTTTCTTTCTTTTTTATTTTATTTTAATCATTGTTCAAGTACAGTTTTCTGCCTTTTACTCCCATTCCAGCCCACCCACCCAGCCCTCCCCACCTCCCTCCCATTTCCACCCCCCCGCCAGTCTTTGTCCATGTGTCCTTTATATCTGTTCCTGTAAACCCTTCCCATTCTCCCCTGAAATTCCCTCCCCTCTCCCCTCTGGTCACTGCCAGCCTGTCCTCTGTTTCAGTGTCTTTGACTATCTTTAGGAGGACATAGACTTGATTCCTCTAGCACTGTATGGTAGAATTAGGGCCAAAAGTGCTGTAACAATCTTCTCGTAAATATTTACTCACTGTCAGCCCTGTGTCGGGCAGGCACCATGCTGAGCAAGGAAACAAACTTGACTAAGATGAGGTTCTAGCTTAAAAGAGCTCAGGCTTTTCTGGATGATGGAAACACAGCCCCAGTGATAACCCAGCATGATTCATGCGAAGGAGAAATGTGAAATTAACTTTGCCTGACAGTGATTTAAAAAAACAATTTAAGGTTTTTAAAATTTACTTTTAGACACAGGGAAAGGAAGGGAGAAAGAGAGGGAGAGAAACATCAATGTGTGCTTGTCTCTCGCATGCCCCCAACAGGGAACTGGCCCACAACCCAGGCATGTGCCCTGATGGGGAATTGAACCAGCAACCCTTTGGTTTGCAGTCTGGCACTGTATCTACTGAGCCACACCAGCCAGGGCAACTTTTTTTTTATTAAGGTCACAGATGACATAATTTAAGACACAGATAACAGAGTTTTGTGAGGTTTACAAGAAAATTTTTTAAACCCCAGCATTTTGTAGCTCTTGTCCCCTAGGTTTTCTTTTCCCAGAGGCCACCACTGCACCACTGCTGGTTAAGGCTGTAGGATTTATCTCTAAGTCTCCGCACGGCGTGGCTGCCGGGCTACCTCGTGATCTTCCCGTGTTACGTTTTGTCACTGACTTTCCCACAGGGAAGGTGACGATTCAGTTCTGCCTCCTTCCAAGGGGCACGTGCACCCTTCCATGCCCATCCTGTCAACAGAAACAGGTCGCAGCTTTGGTTAAAGCAAATATTTTGTTATCGTGGCTACGAAAGCTGTATGCATAGCTGAATTCTTGTAAAATGGGTTTGCTTTTCCTTTCCTGAACAACTTTTTACTTTCCCTGCAATTAATAGTTTTCTTATGTCTACATTTACTTCATTTTAGATATACTCATCACCAATGCAACCCCCAAAACGTCATCATTTGTCTAGCTGGTTTTTTTTTTCTGCAGACACTCGGGGCCACTTGGTTGCCATTCCATTTCATTTTCCAGAATTTCCCCCAAAGCCTTCTGAGCTGCTCAAACTGGGTGGCGTGCCTGGGGCGCAGCTCCACCCTGGGATCTCCCTGCACGGCCTTCCCGGAGATTCCTCCTGCCTTTCTCCTCTTTGGGTCCCCTGCCGTCTGGCCCCCACGTCTTCTCCTAGTCCGTCGTTCCTGAACGAGCACCTGCACATATTGTCCATGCAAGAGGCATGGAGAGAGAACACAGGAGACATTGTCAGTCTGACACTATCTTTGTTTGACTCTCGTATTTGATTGGTCCAGCTTATCAGGGTCCAGATATCTAGAGTGGAAATGACTTTCTTTCCAAATTTTGAAGGCATCGCTTTCTTGCTTTTGATTTTCTGGGTTGCCGAGCAGCCTCTCCAGTCTTTGTCATCCTGGTCCTTTGTATATGATCTAATTTTATTTTTACCGTCTTTGGAAAGTTTTAGCATCATTTTGTTGAAATTTCACCATCATTTGCCTTCATATAGGTTTATTTTTTCCCCTTTTCCTGGGTACTCAGTAGACTGTTTCAATTGGGTCCTTCCATTGGGGGGACTTTTCCTGAATAATTTTATTGATGTTTTGCTCCTCTCAATTTCCCTGTTCTTTCTAGAACTTCTCTGTGTTGGAATCGGGACTACATGCATTGACCCTATTATGTTCGTGAATGTCTCTTCCATCAACATCTTCTTCCTTTCTTCAAAAAATAATCTCTGATTCTCCTTACACGGTCGCATTTGCATGTTATCTGCCGATAATATTAATACAAACTTGTAAATATTGAAGTTTTCTTCTCTCTGCAAATCATTGTCTGAGCCAGCCTGCTTTGTGTGATGGGGAGAGCCTAGGTCCGTTTCCCTGTCGGATAATTCCGTGTTCCGGTAATTTTTACACCCGAGAGGAGGGCGCCCCTAAGCTGACCTGCTGTTCTGAGTGTCAGTTCCACTGGTGGTTTGTCTGAGTGGGTGTTCATGGAGAATCTCTACTGTCAGTATCTTTATACCCTGTATTCTGACCAAGAAGCATTTCCCACGGAAGGCTCTTAGAATGTGGAGTCTGGCAGCGGGCGTTCTGAGAGCTGAGTGGACACCCGGCGCAGGGAGTGTTTGCAGTCGGTGGGTACACTCGGGGTCACTGTGTCCAGCGAGTTGCCCGGCCCGCGGCGGTGCCTGCCGCCCCTGCAGGTCCTGTGCTGTGCTTTGTTTTCCGGACGGCCCACTGGGGAGGGGCAGCTGGCGTGGCAAGCGAGGCGCTGGTGATCCGCCCAGCTCTGAAAAAGCACGTCCACCAGTTCTTAAAGTGTGCCCGCTCCCCTGTACTCCTGCGTCTCAAGGTACCTGACCAGGCCAGGTCGTGCATCCTCGGGGAGTGTGCAGCGCAAACCTGGGTTTGTCCCCGCTTCTCCCTGCTGCTGGCTCAGCACTCCGTTCCTCGGGCCTCTGAGTCGTTCATGACCCATCCGTCTGCTTTCTAGCTGCCAAAATGGTGTTTCCTCCCTTGTTCTCCTTATCCTTGAGCGTGCACCTCTCTCTATCTAAATCTATAGAAATAGATAGGCACATGTATAAGTATATATATAACATTTGATATATATATATATATATATATATATATATATATATATATATATATTTGATCTAGGATCAATTCTGTGCATGATCTAGGATGCTTTCAAGGAAAAGGACATCTGTGAAGGACATCAAATAGCAAATCAGACTTTTCTGAGCCTCGGAAGCACAAAGGAAGGACACAAACGACGTGAGAACCTCCGTGGAGAATTCCGGAAGTGGTGACAGTGGCCAGGCCACTGGATGCCTGGGCTCAGCTAAGGCGGTTGTGCGCAAGACTGGGGACAGAGAGCAAGAGCACATTGTGGCAGGACAGAGCAGAGCAGAGCAGAGTCAAAGACGACTCTGTGGCTTTCAGATCGGAACGGGGTGCCCAGCAGTTGCTGTGAAAGCTGTGGGGGCATTTTCGCCACATTACAGGTCGTGCATCTCTCGCCACGGACCAGGTTTCCTTGCAAGAGGACACACTAGCCCCCTACGTAGCTGTTCAGCCCTTTGGTAGATGTGGAAGGAAGGGTTCCAGACTGCTTGGCCTATGAAAAGACGCCGACAATTTTGGGGCCTACGTATGTCTGTCTTTTAAGCTACTTGATCTCAGGATTTGAGAAGCACAGAAGGGGAAGGAGGGGGGCAGGGGGAATAAAAAGGCAGAGTAAGAAGAGACAAAGAGAAACCACTCAGAGTGATGACATCACCGCTGGGCTGTAAAACGGAGCGTTAAATCTGGCAGGGCTGTTTCCATTCTATCTCGACAGGGAGAAACGGGCTGAGCTGGGGCAAGTCGGGGGGCTGGCTGGGGGGGGAGGTCGCCAACTAACCTGTCTGCCAGACGGATCCCGGGCTCGGTGGCTGGAGGCGAGTGTTCCGCCTCGGGGTTTAAGATGCAACAATGCGTTATTAAAGCTGTTTGTAACACAACGTGCAAGATGACATCATGTCCCCGGGTGTGTGTGACCTCACCGAGGCTGTGCGCCCTGCTGTGCAGGGAAAGTGGAACTCCAGGACACAGTGAGCTAATGCCTTATAAATAGCTACCTTTCCCCGACTCGCTGCTTCCCTCCAATCCGAAATGTTCTTTAAAAGAGGAAGAAAAATACCTTTCGGGAGATCCCTCATCAAGAAGATGCCATAAAACATGGTGAGCCATAAACATTTGAGATGAGTGAAAAGCGGACCTAGCCTCTGGAGGCCAGGAGCTTTAGTCTGACGTCTCAGCCACGGTCCGTCGGGAAGTAAAAACCACTGAATACTTAGAACCGTGGGGCCTCCGTGCAGGGAGCTGGTGATGCCGGTGAGGGGAAAGCAAGGATGTCCCATGAGACAGCGAGGCCACCCCGACCGACATCAGCGAAGGTGAGCAGGGGCCGCCCCCTCTGAGCTGGATGCCGGGAACACAGGCAGCCCAGCAGCCAGGCCAGGCCGGAGGGATGCCCCGGCTCCCAGAGACGCCGCCAGAGGCCGACGGAGAGGTGCCCTGACCTGGCCCTCCTTGGCTCACATCCTCCAGGCTCCGACAAGGGTTTCTTTCTCAAGGGCCGCGCCCAGAGGGAAGCCAGGGGACTGAGAAGCCTGGGAAACCCAGCGTCCAGGGGGTCAGGTTCTCTGCAGAGCCGAGCAGTGGGGCGGGGGGGGGGGGGGGGGGGGGGGGGGGATGGAGAACAAAAACTAAGGGCAAACAGGGCCAGACCAGTCCCTCCGGGAAGACAAACACTCCCTTAAAGGGAACACCCTCATTGTCGGCAAAGCCCTCACGGATCCATGCGCCAGGGGAGTGGCGGTCCGTCAGATCCACAGTCAGAAGGGGAAGACTCAGGAGATGTCGCTGAACCCTGGAGAAGCCGCTAGCTTGACCGCCTTCCCGGCGAGGAGCCTACCTCGGGCGAGTCACGATCTCTCCGTCATTACTCACTGCTAAGATGAAACGTGAACAGCAGTAATGGAAAACCCTACTTTGGTAAGAAAAATTAAAAAAAAAATGTGTGTTTTACAGGGCTTCCCATTGTGGGTGTTGTTATTCTAAACAATGCTGATATCCAACACAGATGCACTTGTTTATAATTCAATCACTCCCTGTGGGGTAATCACATTGTTTTCACTGGTCAGCGCTGCTCCCAGACGGTCCTACTGCACGATCGAAGTAATTTCTCTAAAAGCGATATTCGACAGTTGACAGTTGACGCAATGCTCTATTATTAACCAACCTGTAATTCGTTCATTAAACAAGACCTCAGCTGAATAGCATGTAACTTAATACAATCTACCGAAACGGAGAAATTCATGGTTTCTCACGACGGGGGAGCAAAATTACAGTGTGGGGAAACTGGAAACGAGAAAATGCCAGCTGGCAGGACACTAAGTGTTTCAGATTACCGTGTGTTTATGACCTCTGAGTTCTAGAAAAAAAGAATTCATTAGATTATGCTATTTGAGAATCTCGGAATGCCGTGGCGCGGAGCCAGCCTTATCAGAACCACGCATCTGAAGTTTAATTAAGCTGTTTTAAATTTCACCTGTATTTCTGAGCTTTGAAAAAAAAACCAGCAATAAATGTAGGAACCAATAAATAACGGTGGAATGCTGAGATTCCCTCGGATGGCAGCAGTCAGTGTAAAATTATGGGCTGTCCCAGGGTTTACTATCCACTCGTTTTACTGGACGTGGACCTGAGAGGAAACAGCACTCTTTCTTCAAGAATGTGCACTGTGGGAGCTCGAACTGCAGAAATGGATCAAGCAAATCATTCTCCAAGGGTGCGTCCATGTCTCAGGTTGGGGTCAAGCCAGGGAAAGGCACATGAGCTCCAGCAAAGGTTAATGGGAAGTGAAAGGAGATTCGCTTCTTCTTCACCTTGATCTTGATGAGGTCATTTTATTGACTGACCGTCTAGCTAGGCACATGGTGAGTAGGTTTACCCTCCTTTTTTATTATTTGGTGTTTATCTGTGGTGAAACACACATGACACAAAAGTTGCCATTTTTAAGTGCACAGTTAACGGGCATCAAGTACAATCCCGTTACTGTGCAGCTTTCACCACCGTCTACCTGTAGAATGGACCTCAAGTTCTCCTGTTAATTGCTGGCTCACAGTGAAAACAGTAAACCTATTTTCAAATTTCCCCAGGAACATCTGGCCACGTTAGTCAAAGGCTGAGGCTGTGTATGTACGGAGGTAGGGGCGAGAAGGATCCTGCCTCATACCCCAGGGTTGGGCGTCTACAGGGTGTGAGTTGTGACCGAATCAAACAGCTGTCCGACCAGACTTATCGAAGGAGAATATTGCCTTCCTGAGAAAACGAGCAAATGTACAGAACAGAAACTATGCTACTCACCACTTTGATTAAGCAATGATCATTCATTCACTCAACACACACTCCCTGAGCATCTGCTGGGCCTAGACATTGTCCCTGGCTGTGAAGACTGATGATGAACACAGAAGAAGCGATTCCCGTGGAAGACACAGGTGACCCACAGACAAATATGTGCCAGAGGCTGACAGTGAGTACGGACAAGAGAAGCATGAGCCAGTTTGGTTCCCTTTCTCTTACTTATTCCTCCATCTGATATTCCAGAGACACAGAGAGGGGGCCTTCCTCCAGTGGGAGCCCCACGGCCCCAAACGAGCCCTTGGATCCCATTCTCGGCTGTGCCCTCGCCCTGGTGCCCAGGGGGCTGAGCTCGGGCCCCATGAAGATGATGCTGAGCTGGTCACAGCGTGAAGAACATATTTTTCTTTGCTCTCCTCTCCCTGCTTCTCAAGGTTTTCTCAGCATCTTGGTTCCTTTTCCTCTCCTTTCTGTGTTCCATTGACCAGACTAAGGACTACGGCTGCCTATCCGTTCATCTCCCCAGTACACAGGGATTGGAGACCTACCACTACGGGACCCGAGGCCAGCTGCTGCCGGGGGGGAGGGATGAGAAAGGTGCAGGCCTGTCCCCAAGAGTCCACTGACGTCTAGATGTGGACTTGCTAGGAGGTGGCCCGTGCCACACAGCGTACAAACAGCAGAGGGGACGGGTGCCCTGAGGGTTTCAGAAGATGCCACGGTGACTTCTGTTAAGACAGTCAGGGCAGGGCTCACAGCAGAGGCCATTCTAGAGATGGGTCGAGTTGGGTGAATACTGCGGAACTGTGGGAGTTAAGAGAAGAGAGGGTCTCTACCACAAGACAGATGAGCAACTGCAAAGGTTTTGATCACAAGTCAGCGGCCTTTGAAACGGTATCTACATGTGGGGAAACTAAAATTCAGCGCAGTTGCTTTGCCTGCATAACACCCATGCACGTCTCTGGCTGGCTTTCCCACGTAAGCTCTTCCGTCCATTCATTCGGCAGATGTTCTCAGATCAGCTAATTCCTGCTGGTCCCGGGGGCACCCAGCAGTGAAACACAAGGCCCTGCTCTCGTGGGCCTCGGCGATCTAGAGGAGAGAGAGTTCGGACACAGCAGAGAATATGGACCATGTGGAATGGTTACAAGTGCTAGAAAGAAAGGAAAATCAGGTCACAGGAGCAGAGTCTTGGCCCTGAATAAGGAGGGCGACTGGCTCCCAGGAGGCACAGAAAGAGCCCAGTGTGTCCGGAGCACAGAAGCCAGAGCAGGGCATGGTCCGGGGAGCAGGGCTCAGATCTTGCGGGTCTGTAGGCTGACACCGACCTTGACACTGACTGAGTGTGAGGGGAAATCAGGGTATTAGATGGTGAAGCGACGTGATCCAATGCGCAGGTTAGTAGGACAGGGCTGGCTTTTGTGCCGAGGCCAGATGGAAAGTTCCATGTAGCTGTGGTGCAGACACACCATGAAGGCCGCTAACCTCGAGCACTCTCACTGGGCACTGGTATCTGACTCAATGAAGAGAGTCATCAAGCTGCTGGTTATTGCCTCCAGGCTGATGAGAGGACGCTGAGTCAGTATCAGTCAGGGCAACAGCACCAGCAGGAGACACAGTACTACATGTCTACATGTGAATCATGCTAACTACATATAACACAACATACTGATGACATATTATTGGTTATGTGTAACATGTATGGAGAGGGATCATCAGGCATGGGCTTTTGCGACGGGGGCTGTCTAGGCACATCCGAACCCACGAGCAGCCGCGTAAGAAGGGCAGTGTGGCCACGGTCAGGCGGAACCGAGGTCCTAGACCACAGGTGGTGTTTCTTCTCCCAGAGAAAACCCTCAGTTCTGTGCATGAGGCCTTTCCATGACCTGGACCAGAGCTGCTCAGGGTACCCGGGGACCTCCATTACACACCACCCACTGCAGGTGTTAATCCCATCTGCACAGTGCCCTCATCGCAACACCTGCATGAGTGCTTGACAGAGGAACTGGATGCTGTAGTGCAGCCAGCGGACACATAAGACTGACCACCACAGATGACAAACCAATTTTCACTCAGTGACAAACCCACCGGCTTCGTGTGGACTTAGGACAACTCTCTCTTCTACCCTCTGCCTTTTAACCTGCCCTTCGGAATGAGGCAGACAGCCTCGGATTCAGATTTCCTGTCTGATAGGCTGGAGACAGGGTCCCAATGACAAAATATTCAACAGGAAGACTGGATGTGGTCTTGTTTGTGAACCGATTAGCACTGGGAGCCCAGCCCCTGCCTTTGAAGGTGCCCAGGCCAAGGGGGCCCATTTCAGCCCCAGATGGCAGCCACCCAGATCTGATGTCCAGCGCTGTTGTTCCCGCAACCACCAGCCCTTTAACGCCAGATGACTGGCACTACCTGGTCTGCTGTGTTCCTCATTCAACATTCAAATGTCCGTTTAGGAACAATGGAGCGCTTGTGTGACTTCGTGTGGGTCACGGCAAATTCTGGGGATGACGGACAACAACAATCCAGTGCATCCTATTGACCCCGGTGAACTCCGCTCAACAAATATTTGCAGAGTGACCGAGTGCCAAAGCACGCCTCAAGTTTGTGCAACGTGGTGACATTTCCACCACTCGGACCGCGCTACTGCAAACTTTATGTTGGAGAGCTCCCCGTAGGTGGTGAGGTGGCTCCGACCCTGGGAAGCTGCTATCGGCCAAAGTATGTGCTCTTGGAGAGGAGCATTTCCTGTATGTTATTAAAAAAAAGAGAGAGAGAGAAAAGGCCCCACATGACTCATGCGGTAGGAATGTTCTCATCTTCTCCAGGACAAGAAAGGAGTCAGGTAGAGCTCTGTTCAATCCCGGTCACAGACCTCAGCAGACACCCCGCTCATTAGCTAACCACACGCGTGTGGCACACGGAACGGAACATCCCGGGGCTCCGAAACCACAGGCATCTATCTGCTGGATTCAAGGAAGCAGTTTCGCAGGCCTGGACAGAAAAAGGATGTGGTGAATTTTCCAACCGTCCTGATTTATAGGCAGTAAGGTGCACGGTTCTGGGGCACAGAAAACTGGGCTGCTTACCGTCCTCCCAGTCGCCCCTTCCAGAAAGCGAGGGCTGCTGTGGTTTCTAGGAAGGTACCAAGAGCGTCACCATGACAACTGCGGTGCCGGGATGACTTCCCGTCACACAACAACACATTCCCCAGCCTCCAGGAATAGCCACAAGACCCCTGCCTTTGGTTACTGCCCAAGCTAGGATGTGACATTTTTTTTCCTGTTTAATTAAAAGGAAAGAAAAAAAAAAAAGAGAAAAGCTTACCTATTTGCTTTCCCCAGTTATCTGAAAGGGCAAATGGCGGAGAACATTTCCCTCCACAAATAAGTTGTGGAATGTGTTTGCAGCCTGACTTTTCACGGGCAGCTGCCGTTTCCGAGCTGCGGGTTCCGCGGCGAAGGAAGGTGACACGGTGAGTTCTTTCCTGAAAGGGAAAAAACAAAAAGGGCAACCTTGTATTTGTGATTTGCGACACGGATGGAAGGTGGGGCCGTCTTTCGAACGTTCATGCAGGCTAGGGACAGCCTTGGATGGAAGGGACACGCCACTCCAACCCGCCCCATTCACGGGGAGAGTTCAAGTTCCTTCCAGAGGGAGTAATAACAGGCATCCATGCTCCTTCGAGGCCGTGATGACACTTTACAAACCAACCTGGCCTCCGTGAAAGACTCTTCTCATGAAATGAATTTTTTTTTTTACTTTATGATGATGCAACGCTGAATGTCATATTTCTTGTGCAGGGCCACCCACACGGTCCCTGTCCCCACCCCGCACAAGGACCAGGGCTCTTGCCCATGGAACTCTGCGGGACAGAACCCCTTTCATGCGTGCTGACTCATGGGTGCAGATGAACTCCTGGAGGAAATGACCATGGAATTGGGCCTCGAGAGGCAAAGGGTTTGCACTGTAGGGAAGGACGAACTCGGAGAGTCCCCTGTCTCCTATCTGCCCGATTTCACCTCCCAACACCCTGAGGGTTCCCAGCTGCAGAAGCACGCATGGGGTTTCATTAGTGTGAAGTCCCATGCTTCCGACTAACACCCTCCTCAGCAGTGTTTGAGGGGTTTAACTTTTTGAGTCCCTTTCCTATCATGTCTTGCTCCCAGTGAATTCCCCATCCCTTCTCTATGTCTCAACAGGTCAAGCTGTTTTTCTTCTCCCTCCCTGCCCTGCATGACTCCCGTCTTCAGTTTCTCAAAGCAATACTGCCATGAGGCTGTCTGATGTCAGGGTTTTAAGGTGACCATTGAGAGTCACAGCGTAGCACACAACTGGCAACATCGCAAAAGTTCTGACAGATTTCCCTCACCCCATTTCCCAGGTCCAGTACGATGTAGGAAATATCCTACCAGCCACATCATTTGGGGCGCCACTTGTCATTAACCTGGGGCCACAGCCAGAGTAAGGCAAGGCTGATATGATAAAAAGATCCCCTGACGTTGTGAGTGGAGGAACTGAAAAGATATGATAGAGAGGTGCCCCGACATCATGAGCTGAAGAACTAAAACGCTTTCTTGTTGCAAAGCAGCATGAAGGAAGATTTCCAGGCTAGTGTTTGGCTCTGCTCCCCATGGTCACTCGGGAACCTGGTTGGTTGTTAGTGAGTTGTTGCTTCATGGATCGCCGGGCCTTGTATTGTTCATGTGGCCAAAGCTGCCACAGCCCAGGGGCTGGAGCCAGCAGGAAGGGGAAGAGCGGGGCAGAGCATGCGCACTGCCTCCGGCTCTCCCCCAGGAGCGGCATATTCCACGCGTGAGAACTCAGTCACGGGACCAACCCCCCTGCAAGGGGTCGGGAAGTGCAGTTGCTACCCAGGCAGCCATGTGCCCGGCCTCATTCCTTTTACTACAAAAGAAGGGGAAGCCTGGGCTGGTAGCTCAGTTGTTTTGAGTGTCGTCCTGACACGCCCAGTTTGCAGGTTTGATCCCCGGGCAGGGTACATAAAAGAATCAACCAATGAATGCATAGGTAGGTAGAACAACAAATTGATGTTTCTCCCTGTCTCTCCCCCACACTTTCTCTCTCTAAAGGCAGTAACAATAAAGTGAAAAATAAAATAAAATAAAATAAAATAAAATAAAATAAAATAAAATAAAATAAAATAAAAATAACAGGAGGACCGATGTCAGTGGAAAGCTAGCAGTCTCTGCCACATCCTTCCCCTTACTGTCGGGAGACCTTCCCCCGAATACCCATCTTTGCCCCTCCACTCCACAGCAGTCAACTTTTAGACTCCTGCCACGTTTTTAGTGAAAACAATTCGCTTCCCCGAGTTTTAATGCCCTCCTCCCAGGTAAGACTCAGGGGCCGTAACTTTCAATGCAAAAGCAGCCAGTCGAGCTCTTTTTCTGCACCCAAGAATCAGCTGCCTTTGCGACACGGGCCCGCTGTTCCTGTAACAGAGCAGGCATCTTACTGCGTGCGTGCCCATGAGCGCCACTCGTGTGCAAGCAGCACATACACAGGAACGTTCCCTTTCTGCTGTAGGAGGACTGAGTGTGCGGGGTGAAGGGGGAGAGACGATTCCGAGATGGAAATAGCAAGACAAAGCCATGAAAGAGAAAAGCACGGGACTGGGTGGCAGTCACAGGTGGGCCTAGCCTGGGGCACAGGTGCGTGAGGAGGGATGGGGCGTGAGCAACGCGTCTTTCAGGCTCAAGGAACAGAGACCACAGACCGGCCAGCAGAGGCTAAGAGGATGGCTATACGGGAGGCCGTTCAGATGGTTCCAGCTCCAGGTGCGGCCACACAGGGCTCCAGAAAGTGTCATCGAGCCTTCGCCTCTCTCCCTGAGCTGTTCGGTTTCTGTCTCCCCCGTTAGGCCCTCTCCACAGGGGTCGGTATCTCTAGTCTGCCTGCCTGGAAAATGGTTATGTTCCCAGCACGTGGCCGAGCTAAAGAAAGGTGCAATCCCAGAGACAGGTCATTCCACGCAGCAGCTGCAAGTAAAGGGCTTCCTTCCCTTTCAGAGTCCAGATCTAGGAAGTTGGGAACCTGGCAACGTGAAACAGCATCCACTGTGACCCTCACGGTGACCTTTGTCGTTCCCGTGCCACACTGCTGTCTCCAGCCCAGCCGTGAAGGCATGCTCCCATCCCTGAAATGCCTGCTGGGCAGGGTGATGGGCCGAAGACACAGACCACCTGTGGGCTGGCCGTCACCTTGCGGTGCTCCGTAGTGGGCCCTTCAGCAGTCAGCAGACGGGCATAGAGACCGTCATACTTCCAAAGAGCATTTCGAGAAAAATGGGAAGCACTTACTACACATTTAGAAAGCATCTCATCCTTCACCCACCTTAAGGTACTGCTCCTTTCACTTATTCAACAAATTATATCTATCTACCTACCTACCTATCTATCGTCTCTCAGCCTGATTATATGATAAGCATGGTGTTTGACTCTGGGAACACAAATCACATAGAAAAATGCTTAAAAGTTGGTCTCTGTCACCGGAAGTAAGTTCCACTACAGCAGAGAGGTCTTGCCTGTCTTGCTCACTCCTGAGTGTCCAGTGTCTGGAAAAATGTGTGGCACATAGTAGGAGCTCAGTAAATATTCCTTGGTTGACTAAAGCAGCACATCCTCCCTGCCCTCGAGGAGCCTGAAGGCTGGTGGGGGAGGAAGAAACACCAACACAATACAGTGTAGTAAGTTCCGTGACACAGGACATCACGAAGCTGCACAACAGCAAACAGAGGGTGGGGGTGAGAGAGCAGATAAGGCTTCCAAGAGAGGATGCAACGTGGACACTGAAGGATACACAGAGCATTGCTCCTGACATCCTTGCTTTCCTCCCCTCCTTTTCGAGGATTCTGGATTCCACGCACGGCCCCTCCTTTGATGGACAGGGACAAGGAGCACAGAGCAAGCACTCAGGGCCTGCTCTTCATGGGCGCGGTCCTTTCTGTAGCTGTGACAATGCTGTGACTTCGCTGAATCTTCACAAGCCCGTGGGATGGCCGCTCTGGGGGATCTTGGCGGAACCTCGCCCAGCGCTAAGGTCAGCGGTGGGGAAGGGGGTGGTGATGACCGCAAAGGCAGGCACTGGGGCCCAAGGTGGAGCCGGCATCGAGCAGGGCTCTCCCTGCAGGCTGCGCCGGCACGGAAGGGCCTGGGAACTCTTCCAGCATGTGGCCAGTTCACTGGGGTTAAAACACGATTAAGCCTAAACACATAAACAGCAAATTCCCACGTGCATAATGATGTAACGCTCTGTTAGGGTTAGGCTGGATTATAGCTGGTTGGGTTGCCTCATGCTGGAATCTGGTCCGAATGTTGATTCCTTTGATAAATTCCATAGTCATCCCCAGGACTATCATGACCCACCAAAGAGCAGCCTTTCTGAAGCTTCCAGAGGTTCAAAGACACATTTCTTAGCACCACCCGGAGAAACCAGGAACCCCGCCTGGCCCTCAGAGGCCTCGGGAAGGTGGTCCAGAGTGGCCAGCCCGTCGGCCCATCTCAGGCACGCAGACAGGGCAGGCCTGGGGCGAGGGAGCTCTGCCTCACCTCCTCACAGAGAGGGAAACCCAAGCAAAGGCTGGTCAGCACAAAGGAAAAATAAGACCGCGCTCAGCTGAAATCACACTGAACTGGGGCCGGGGCCCAGTGTGTGATCCTTCACCCGTCTGGTACCCCTTCCGCTGCCATTGACATGCACACAGGATGGATTCTTCTCCCAGGACAACAAATCCTCAGTTCATCAGAGAACAGAAGCAATGCGCTGGTGGTACTTCCCCAGGACCCCCAAAAGGTCTGAACATGAATGGAAACCCAAAACATAGTATTTCTCAGAAGTGAGCCTACTTTCATGCTAGTTTCAGGAGGTCGATCCTCAACACTCCGTTCCGATGTGGGGTGTCTCTGGTCTGCATCCTGTTCCTGGTGACTGCCAAGGGAGCCTGGGAGGAGCCGCAGAAGAGGATGGGCCACCTGATGCTCCAACCACAGTGTTTCTGACAGCAAAAGCAAGTGCTCCTGCTAGGTGAGGACCTAAAATCATGAGGCTCTCTTCTTCTCAAGATGAGCGACAAGAAAGGAAGAGGCTACAGGAAGCCGTAACAGTACTAGTTCTCATGATATTAATATGCAACATCTGGGCTTCTAGAAACTACGCCAACAGGCACACAAGGATTGCATAGGGCCTGAGGCACAACTAGAGCTCATCTCCGGGTTCATGAAAAAAAAAAACTGAACACAGTTCTTTAAGCTTGAATCTGAGTCTGTTTTGTAAGACTCTGGGGATGAAACCAAAGCTAGCTAATGATCCCATGTCAAAAAGCAAGATGTTTTCCTACTTGATACAATTATACAACAGACTCTGAGCAGTTGAGTTAAATATGACAAAGGCTCAGAATGAAATGCTTGTTGTGGCCCACACTATTCCCAGGCTCATCTGGGAAGTCCCCATCCACGCGATTTCTCCCATGACCCTGTTCTGGTCGCTCCCATACCCCCAGCTTCCCCAGCGCGACCACTGGCCTGGCCTGTTATCAATGAAACAATGGAAAAAACCAGATATCTGAGAATTGGAACTCTAGTCATCCTCTGCCCCCTGCTGATCACCTGGTGACAGGTTGGTGGCCTCCTCAACCTTAATGACTTCATAGGAATAATAGTATTTTCTGTCTGCAAGCAGGAGGTTCGCAAGCAGGAGGTTCGACAAGATGAATGATGTACCTCCACTTTAGGTATACTTCTCCACTTTCCCTTAAAACAGTGCCATGAATCAACCAAATTGCAATGCTGTGAATGCAGAGCTTACAGCCCTGCACAAAAAGAATGAAAGGAATGTTATACCCTGTGTCATTTTGCTTATACCCACTTATTTTCATGCGAGCAACGTGATATTTTTTCAGCTTATGGTGAGGTCTTTCTATCACCAGACGATTCCTTGAGGTTTCACCCGGCTGGAAGCCCCGCAAGTCTATGATGTTTTTTCATAAGAATGTAACATACATCCGAAAACAAACGGGCCAAAAAGTCAGGTTTGTCACTGAAATGTCTCCAGGAACCACCCTTTCTTTTACATTTTTAGAGCACTTTTTTGCCCTGATTATTATTAGTCTTTCCCGATTTTAGGACCAGCACCTTCCAAGGCGCTGCACACTTGTACCACATATTTTTCTTGACATACATCTCATTATCCGTCTCTGCTCAGCCCTGACTCTTGCTGCCTGGCGTAGGCCCTTCAGAAAGTAGCTCCTCCTTGTCTTTCTCCTCTTGCTGCCTGTCACTCCCCAGCATGAGACGCCTGACTGGTCACAGGGGACACTGGCCATGCTGCTACATTCCATGTCCCTTCTCACCAAGGAAGTAGCTGCGTTGTTACTTCGTTGTAATAAGCAAAGCAGCAACAAAGGAAGGACTCCCTTCTGTTTTCCGTTGCTGTGGAGCAGTGCTTGTCAAACGGTGCATTGCAAGAATTTTGAAAACAGGCAACGCCTGACAATATAGGTAGGGGCAGTGACTTCTTTTTCTTTAGATTGTCAGATTAGAGAGAGAGAGAGAGAGAGAGGGAACAGCCAACACAACAATAGCCATCTGGTGTGAATGAATCAAAATTATACCCATTTTTTTGTGAGATCAGCAAAAAGAGTTATTTTTTGGTGTGCCGCAGAATTTTAGTAATTAGTTTATGCGCTGTGAGATGGAAAAGGTAGAAAATCACTCCTGTAGAAGCTTAAAATAACACTCTGCAGAGGCTTAGTGGCTAAAGACACTCATTCGTGATGTCACGCGGGTCAGAAGTCCAGGCGCGGCGGAGCTGGCGTCTTCGCTCAGTGTCCCGAGAAGCTGGAACCGAAGTGACAGCCTCAGCTGCAGGCTCCACCAGGGAAAGGGCTGCTTTCAAGCCCCATGAGGCTGTTGGCAGCGGTAACTTCCTCGCAGCTGGAGAAGGCTTGGTCCTTCTAGCTGTCATCTGGAGCCACACGCTGCTCCTAGAAGCTTCTCCCAGGCCCCTGACACGTGGCTTTCTCCACAGACCCTTCCAACCTCTGACTTCAGAAAAGCCCGGAACTCTCTGAAAGGCTCCCTTGATTGGAGCAGGCCCACCCTGATAATCTCCTGATTAATGCAGCCCAGAGGGACCTCGGTGACTTCGGCAGAATTGCTCTCGCCACCCATCCAATCACGGGATTCACATCTCGTTATGTTCACAAGTTCTACCCCCACCAAATGGGGGGTGGCGGATTACACAAGAGCACAGATCATCGGGGTCATCCTCAAATTCTGCCACGCCTTCCTCCCCTTCCCTGCTGGGGAAACTCCGTGTTATTCATGACCTGGGAGCTCATTTAGACCCACGTCCTGGGTTAAGTCATCCTGACATCCGCAGCCTGGGCTGCTAGCCTGGCACTCTTCGTGGGTCCCTGTTTAGCCCAATACTACTAGACATACTGATCGCACTGTATTACACCTAGCTGTGTGAGTGTCTGTTTGAACTCAGGTGTAAGACGCTGGGCTGTTGTGGAAGCCTGTTTTACTTTGCACACTGCAGATTCCGCGTTTGTGGCCACTGTGTTCGGTGTGTTAAAAGCCCTTTATACACGCTGTGTGTCCTGCTTGGAAGGGAGGTGACCCGGGCCAGGTAAGGGTGGAGGCTTACTGCCAAGGGAAGCATTGATCCTTTTGACCTTGCACAGCGCCCTTGCACAGCACCCTTGCACAGCACCCTTGCACATGAATAACACAGGACCTTCCTGCCGGTGGTGTAGACCCAGGATTCAAATGTAAGATTTGAATTGCTGTTCATGTTCATTCTGCATTTGTGAAGAACGAGATGCTAGCTCCTATGAGAAAACATCCCCAGCAAAAGGACTGGAAAAATGCTAAAGAAGAGGTATCCTTTGTGTCTTAATATGCATTTCATTTACTGCCCATCTGCTGCCCACATGAATAAGGCGGGTGCGCTTCACTAACGGAATAAAGGAATCAAGCAAGTGCACTGCTGGTATCCACGTAAGAACTTCAGAATGGCCACTAGTTACCCGTGGCTTCTTCCTCTGGGAAAGTTGCTTTCACAGAGGACTTGCCATGGAACGTGCTTGATCCTTCCTCCCGAGAGCCCGTCTTTCCAGAACGAGGGCATCCGGTTTTGTGCACGGTTCCCTCCAGGTGCACAGAGTGTGGAAGGAAACCACGCGAGGCCCTAGCGCGGTCCACAGGCACCGACGTGCACTCCGGGCTGGGAGGAAGCGATCGTGTCTGCCTACTTAGCAAGGCAAAATAGACCCTGCACTGTCAATTTTCTGGAAGGAAAGCTGGAATTTGAGTCACTTTATACTATAGGCTGAATTTCAGGATTCCTCATTTTGCAAAGAATGAGCATGGGAAGTGGTCCAGAACCGCAGCTCATTGCTGGGACTCTGAAAGGCGTGGCTGGGATTTACCTCCCAGGATTCTTCCGTGCGGAACAGCACAGCTCAGCAATTACTCTGAGTGCAGAACCTCCCAGAAAATGGCCAGGACAAAGGAAAAATAATGGCTCTGTACATTCAAACATGCTTGCAGAAAACTGCATTCTCAACTCCGTGCCAACGGAATGCTGGAAACAAAGGCCCCAGTTAGGATAATATTTAACCAGGCATTTCACCTGGCATCCAGCTTCCGTTCATGGAATTAAGAAAGATCTGCCAGTATTCTGGGGGAAGATGATTCCCACAGTTCCCCTCCAAAATGTTTTCAAGTATGCAGGGAAAAAAAAAGAAATGAATCAAGCAGAATACCTCGTGGACAATTTTTCTAAGCTGGGATAAATTATGTGAGCTTCTGTTCCCTGATCAATACCTCCCTCAAGAATGTATGGATATGTCCATTTGTCCTAATCAGCAGAGACAGGCTAAAAATTGATCTGGAAAGTCGGCACTTGACCTTGTGACTCTGCTTTGTGTCAACACATTCGATCACATCTGGTCTTGAACTGTAAAATTGTTGGCCCATCCCAGAGCACGCTGCTCTGACAGCTGCATGCACTTTGTTCACGGAGTCACTCACTCCTCTCCCCGAAACTCGGGCAACCAGGACAACCCGGCTTTCCTTGCTCGATCCCCTAACCACAAAGAATTCTAACCAGTTTCCACAAAAACGCCTTCTGGCCCAAGATAGTCCAAAGGAAGGAACACGTGAGACGGTGTTATCAAGGGCGTACACTTGGGTGTGGGGAGACCTTGATTAGAGTTAGAGCTCTGTCTCTGACCCTCAAGTATCCCAAAGGGCCTAAGACAGTCACCTTCTGTCCCCTGAGTGTGTGTGTGCGTGTGGCAGGGGGGGTAGCTGTAGGGATTGAAATACAGTGCCACTATCTTGAAAATGTTTTTTAAAATGCTTACACTATTTAACTCAGCAGCAGCATTGTGACTGAACCCACTAGTCCAGAACAACTTGGTGCTTTATGACAAAACATGTGTTTTCACTGATTCAACCGGGGTTCACTGAGCATCTACGCTGTGTCAAAGTCACTGCTAAGGACATGGGATATGAATCACCTCTATGAGGGAATAAATAAAACATTTAACTGACTAGAAAATCAACCCTTGGATTCTAAACGATCATTTTCTAATTAAGTAATAGACTAATGGTAAGATACACAAAATATTAACGTACTCTTAGTATGCTGCTAAAAGAAATGTACTAATACGATGTACACAGTATACTCGAGTGATATGGTAAATATTATAAATAATATACTCAATTTCAAAAATTTAAAATCTACTTTAATTTTTTTATTGATTGAACATACCTTGGATGGTTGCATTTAGATGACATCATTGTTCCATGAGACAAAATGTCACTACGTAAGTAACGGAAACTCAGAGGTCCTTAACCGCATATCCAAGGTCACACCGCCTGTTGAACAGGTGAATCGGCCAGGATTCAGAACCCAGGTCTCTCTGACTGCACTCAGTCTGTTCACAGCACCCACCCTGCTAATTGACCTCTTCAGGGTGCCAACTGCTTCAGTGGCTCATCAGCTTCCAAGGCCTCACAGGCTTTCAGGGGTTGACCTCAAGGTGGCACTGGAATAATCTGGCACATGTAGGTCATCAAGCAAGGGTCGTCTTCGAAGAATCTGAAGGCTTCGTGTAACTTAGCCTAGAAGTTCCATGTGAGGCCGCATGATGGCCTCTAACTTTGTCCTCTGGCCCCAGTCTGTCCCCAGCTTCCTGGGAGCTACTGTCCCCCACTATCTGGGCCTCCATACGCTCCCTGCACCCATCTGAAAGTGACTATTGGAAATCCAGTCGACAGGTACTTTTATCCGAGTGAAGCCAACATTTTTTGGCAACCATATAATATGATGAAAGCATTGAAACTGGAAAAGTCAACATTCATGCTGCCTGTCACCACCAGAACCAATAAGTAGGGACAAGCATTGAATCTTTATGGGCACTTTATTCCGATGCCGGCGATCGGAGAAGAGGGAGGGTTATGTACCCTACAAACCATCTCACATCTCATCTCAAGCCGACCTTTCTATAAGGAGAAGCGGGTGGATAAGGGGTTTGGGCAAAGGCTCATCAGATAAGAGCTGCAGTCCAGTAGAGATTTTCCTAGTATCTCTTATCGACTGATTCACTATGTGAAATCTAATGAACAAAATAAACTGACAAACGAAATTTAAAAAGAACAGTGCTCGATCACTGCCCGTGCGGAGTTTCCGGTTAAAGTTGGGGGTGAACAGGTAGCCACATTGTATAGTGTGAGAATGTATGGGCCACCTGGGTGGGGTCTCCATCCACTAACTAAACGCGGACACAGGGAGGAGAGGAAAGGCAGTCCCTGAGCAGACCCACATGTAAGAAGGGTAGCTCCGCTGGGAGGAGAGAGCAAAACACAGTGATGGCAAGGGTCAGGGGCGGAGTTGTGGAGGACAAGGTACGGGGTGGGGAAACTGGCAAATGAAACCCAGGAGTATCTTGCAGCATCCTAAGGAGTCCTGATGTTCACACAACTCTGTTGTGTCAGCCTGTAATGTGTTTTCACCCGCTGTCCACTCGTCTAACAAAATGCCGAGGTGATTTCGAAGAATCACACCCTGTCCCCGAGGCTGGTGGCACCTGTGAGTATGACGGAATATCTCCTGTGATGAGATGATGATATACACCTAAGACGGAGGGGTTTCACAGATGCCACTCAAGTCCCCAGTGAGCTGACTCTTAATACGGAGTTAATGGAAGGTAGGCCTCATCTAACCAGCTGAGCCCTTTAAGAAAGGCCTGAATATCAGAGTTGCAAGAAAGGGTAGCAAAGGTCCCCCAGTTGGCCTTGAAGAAGCCGAGAGCCATGTGGCGGAGACAGCCATGTGACAAGGACAAGCAGGCGCCTCTGTAGCCGAGCCCCTCAAGCTACCAGTCTTGGACCTGAACTCTGCTGACAACACCTCGGTAAGACCTCAGCCCCAGCCAGCTCCTGGACGAGCCTGCTGAAACCCTGTGCGGGGGATGCAGTCGGGCCACGCCCGGACCTCCGCCCCACAAAACGGTGGGGTAATAAGTGGCTGCTGTTTGGCAGGGAGTTTTGTTATGCGGCATCAAAAATGAATGCCCCAGCTCAAAACTGATCTCCTCTGAGAGGTCTCCAGTAATTCCCTTTCTTCCTCCATACCCCCATTCTCCACCGCGCACTTTCCACGGCTGCGTGTGTACTGTGTTATAACACATCTGCTCGCATGTCTTTATTTTCTACTAGACTCTCAGCTCTCAGAGGGTGAAGACGATTCTTTCTCTACTCTGGAGCCCCGGCACAATGAATGCAACAGCAGGCGCTCAGTATACTAGGGAGCTGACCCGATAATACATGGAATAAGCAATCCTTCAATAAAATGGACGATTGAATCAAATCAAATGGTGGCTTTGCCTCGAGCATTTGGTGGGCTCTTTCAGGCACTATAGGTAAGATCTGAACGAGGAACAGGAAATACCAACTATGACAAGTTCCAGATGCTTGTAAAACTTTAAAACAAACAAACCAACAAACCTTTCTGGAATGACCTACCTATAACCCCGCACGGAGGTAGAGGTCGATTTAGTCCCCTCTAAAAAGCCCTCTCTTGCCACAAGGCCCGAGTCCCCCAGAATAGATAAATAAGGTGACAGAAAATAGCTTCTTAAGCCAGGAATGCAAGCTTCCGCCCACTTGGTAGCAGTTTATAGAGACATTTCCTCTTTCGAATGAGATGAGATAGGTGCTGATAGGAGTAGTGTCTGAGCAGAGCCCGGAAGAATGCAAGCGGTTGGACCTAATCCGAACAACAGATAGCTGTTTGCATCCAGCCTTTGGACTAGGAAATGAGAGGTGTAAGCGCCGGCTGCCAAAAGCCATCCTCTGGGGTCTGGCGCATTTTCAAGCTCCTTCAGATATCATTCATAACTATTTTCGCTCTGTGGGGGCAGGCCAGGGTGGATCCGGCCAGCATGCGGATGCTCCAGTCAAATGGGGGTGAAAAGTTGAAAGCGTCACCTCATTAAACGCGCATTAATTCTAACAGCAGCAATAGCAGCAACAACAATGGCCCTCCTATTGGATCACAAAGAGGAGGCAGGAAAGGGGCATGCTCTTCAGTGGCTAGAGGTTCAAGCAAATGACTCCAGGTACGTTTACACGTGAACTTAGCTGGTGTTTGAGCTTCTCGAGAGAAACGCTAGGAGGGTAGCTCTATAGTTTCTACCCCTCTCCCCGTATCCTCGGGGCCAACGTCAATGCTTGCAAACAGCACGCCCTCAGTGAATATTCGATGACTGGCTTTCCGGGGAAACACATCCTAAAGCTGAAAATAACAACAAATGCTCAACCGAATGAAATCACTAAAAATCTACAGCTGGCAAACCTCCTCTCCCTCCCTTTTTTCGGGAGATTAATGGCAGCACTTAACATTTGTAATGCGTTTCTGACACATCAAAATGGCCACAGGGGAATGTGTACTGAAAATCTAATCCATTACTATGAGTAAATTGCCTTGTGGTCCCAGCTATCCATCCCCTAGGGATTCGAAGATGGGAGAAAAAGGGAAACTCACTTGCAATGTTTTTCTCAATGTCTTAATTTGGGAAAATGCAGAGGGTTTTTTTTTATTTTTTTTTTTTTTTTGGTGGTTCATTCTGAGGTCTGGGCAAGGGTTCAAGGCCATTCCTGAGTTATCTAAACTGATTCATCCTCCCCCGTCCAAAGCCAACAATTGCAAAGGTTTGCAGAAGTGCTCTGCCCTCACTGTACTTAGTGCTGAGAGGCTTTTAATCTTTCCCCCGTTGGTCTCCTTATCTTCTGGTGCTTCTCTGTCTCATCCCCTTTTCCAGAGGCTCCCAGTGTAATCGGCATCTCCCGCAGCTGATGACAGACACAAGAAGCAGATGAACTAAGGAGGTTAATGGAAGGGGGACGGTGAGCCCAGGCTGACACAGAGGAAGAGAAGGCAGCCAGGAAGTTGAGGTGAGTTACGATCGGGCTGACACAGGCAACAAAGGCTTCAAAGAGCTCAGCGACAGGGTCGGAGAAAGGCATTCTACAGGCCAGCTGGTCACCCTCCATCCCCGGAGAAAAGGCATTGTCTCAGCAAATTAGAAAAGTTATATTAGAATTTTCCAAAGGGCTTTTTAGGTCTTTGCTCTTGTCCACATTTTCCCATTGTTTGTCGGCTCCTTCAGTTAGAACCTTTTCCCAAGATGAAAGGATCATTCGTTTCCCGTGAGGTTGCCTGCCCTCCATCTATCCTCTCTGCCTGTGTCGGGGAACCCTGTAGCTGATTGTGGAGAAGGACTGTTCGGCCATTGGGTGCCATCTTGGTGAGACTGTCAGCCAGAATTGCAGGGCTGAGCTGCAGCCGATGGTGGTCCCGCTGAATTCTGACTCTGGGTGTTGAAGAACGGAGTGGCCCAAGGATCAGAGCCGTCTCAGCCCAGCGGTGGCATCCATGAAGACCGGCAGTAACTTCTGCCACGTGGAAAGAATCTCAGTACTACCCTGGTGTCTGTCTATCTGAGTTTGTTTGTGTGGTTTTTCTCTCCAGCTATGGACCTTACTCCCTATCTTTCTAGCAAAGTCTCTTTTGCCCCAGTTCAATCAAGCTGGTCCCTGTTGCTTGCTGCCAGGGACCCCTAAGAGATGTGTAACCAGCGTCATGTTTTGCAATATTCTTGTGAAGGAAGTAGGGGATGACGGGTAACGTGGGTGCATGAGAACAGGACGGAGCAGACCGAAGGTGACTAAAGCGGAGAATATCGTGCTGGTGCCAACTCTGTCCACTCACATGGTCTTGTGTCATTCCCAGACTTTCGAAACAGTGTGATTATACCAGTCAGAATTCCCCTATTGTACACATTTTACTTGTGGTTCTCATTGATAACATGGGTTTTCCAACTAGCTTAAATTCAGTGTAATTCCAGTACTAGGCCTGGCCTCCTTCCGGGAGGAAAACACGCTTACTTGAGAAAGAACGAGGGATGCAACATTTTGCATTGAGACACAAGCTCCGGTGGCAATGAACGTGGATGTTTATGCCGAGACCGCTGAGCGCTCAGGTTCCGTATCTCCCTGCCCCCCGGATA
Source organism: Phyllostomus discolor (assembly GCF_004126475.2). Classification (NCBI taxonomy): domain Eukaryota; kingdom Metazoa; phylum Chordata; class Mammalia; order Chiroptera; family Phyllostomidae; genus Phyllostomus; species Phyllostomus discolor. The sequence goes on along the minus strand of NC_040917.2, from coordinate 18,806,531 downwards.
AGTGCCTGAGACAGTTCTGGAAATCCCTAGATCCTTGGAGAAGGGTGTGAAAAAACTGGGGGTAAACCATGAGGCTATTGGGTACTGGGGGAGAGACCTCTGTGGCCTGTGACATCCTAGAAAGTCTTTGCGGTCCAGGCGGGAGGTGGACTTTGAATGACGGATGCCATCTGAAAAGAAAGAGGTGTGAATGGGTGGGTGGGGCCGGGGAAAGGAACGAGGAAGAAAACTACAGGATGGCAGAGAACAGTAAGGCAGAGAAGCTGGCTTACACTCTAGAATTCTGAGACCAGAAAGTCAAGTCTACGGTGTGACTGGAACCGCGTGTGGTCAGACAGACATAATCAATGATACACGTGTGTTTCACTTTACCAAAAACCGGTATTATAAGTGTTCATAGAGCAGACTGGAATCGGAAATTCATATCACCAAAAGTACCAAATGACGCATTTTCATCTTTGAAGGTTGCTACATTCACATGATTATGTGTTTAATACAGATTTGGAGAGAGGACGATACCTAAGAAGGGCACGAGAATGTTGAAACCAATCAGAAATGAGGAAAAACTGATCTTCACTAAACTAGAAGAATCCTTGGTAAATTCTGGTTCACGTTGCAAAGATTTGATCACTAAAGAACACGTGTCCATTCTAATATTCAACCACAGGAGGCAACTCAACCACCAGTCACAGGGAAAAGCCCACCCCATGAGCAACGCCAAATTTGGAAATTTTCATCACAATCACATGGAATAAAAAAACAGTTCACAAAATTAGTCATCATCATCATCATCATCATCACCACTGCCACCATCAAGAAACATTTTTTGACTAATGACTCCATCTATACTCAGATAAATCAGAGCCCATGTACATAATGCCTTCTTGACACAACAGCAAACATGTTTTTAAAATCAGCCAGTTTGGAAATAGTAGGAACGGAAGCAACACCATCGGATCCCAACAGATGTTCACAGAAATGCCTCTTTCAAAATGACAGAGACGACTTGGTTGCCTTGAAGACAGCCCACAAGGTTTCTCTCCTGTGGTACCGTGGTTGGGCCACTTGGTTTTGTTATTTGACACCGTCTTGGCCTTGGCAGGGTTTCCACCCGCCCCCACCCCCTGCCCACTCCCCCCCACCCCCAGCCAGCTGGCGTTTGGGTGTGGGGCCGAGGACGGGGGATTGCACAACACCGCACAGCAAGAGAGGGACAGGATCTGGCAGCAGGGCCCCCAGAGATCTGATCCAGCTGCTGCAACAGAAATCTCATGGTATGTCCCCACCCTGCCCCTGACGAAATCACAAGTGATCTTGGAAAGGGTACAAGACCAACTTGCTGATTTGTGCACACGTGTGGAAGGCAGGCAGGACAGCCTGCTGCAAAAAAGGGGGAAGCAGGGGTTCCTAGGACCTGCCCCACCAGCAACTACAGTGTTCGGTGACCCTGGGGAGGCGTGAAACCCCTTCCACTTTCTGACTCCAAAGCGGACACACACAAAAATTTCTCATTTCTGGAAGACATCGTGAGAATGTTCCAGGAATATGAAGAGGGTAAGAAAACGTTGAACATGGTCACGGAAGAAAAAAGAGAAACAGAAGTTATGAACAGTTCATACAGTTATATTTCAAATTCCAGAAACTTTAAAAATAAAGTTTAGTGGGATGAATGTGGTATTAGAAATGTGCCAACATGAAAACGACAAACTCTACTTTTCACTACGGAGATGTTAGGTTAAATAAACATCCAAAGTGTGTGAGCCTTGGGCTGATTTCAGGTCACAGAGCCCCGCCTCTCTCATTTCATCAATGACTGCCAGGTAAGGTGAGCCGGGCTGAATAGTATCGTCACCTTATTGTACTGAGGCTCCGAGGATCTCGCTGATACAGCACAGCCAAGGCATCCCAGGGTTAGAATTGAAACAGCAAAGGTGCTACTGGGGAAGCTCTGTCCCGAACACATTGTCTTCCTGAGGAATATACTTTTTTATTGTTTTTTTAAGGTCTTATTCATTTATGTTTTACAGAGAGGGGAAAGCAGAGAGAAACATCAATGTGAGAGAGGAACATTGGTTGGTTGCCTCTCCCACACGCCCTGACGGGGACCGAACCTGCACAGCAGCCATGCGTCCTGACCAGGAATGGAATCCGCAGCCACGGTGCCCAACCAACGGAGCCACCGAGTCAGGGTGAGGAGCATTCTCGAGAAAGATCGACCTGGCATTTCGCTCTGAGGGGTGGTGATCTGCAGGCAAGCCAGAGCATGGCGGCGTTTTCCTGCACACTCACCAGACCTGATCACATCCAAGAAGATTAGCCACAGTTCCTTAATATCATCCAACAGCCACCCCAGACGCAAATTTTTCAAATTGTCAACAAAATATAATTTTTAGCCTCTCCCCCCTTTTTTTTGGAAACACAATCCAAACTTCACACATTGGATTTGAACACTCCCGTTACCTTTTTTTATTCCCTCTTAACCTTGACTTTGGAAGAGGCAAGTCCAGTTTTCTTGCAGACTGTCTCACCTTCTAGATTCACCTGCTAGAGTCCACTTGTGACCCTCCTCTGTGTTTCCATCAACTGGATGTCAGGGCCTTGTTGAGTTTCCAGTCAAACATTGTTGGCAAAAACTCTCCACAAATGGTGCTGTGTACTTCCTATTGCTCCATGGCAAAGGGCCCTGCTTGTGACGATGCTAAGCTTGATCATCTGATCAAACGGGACCATGTGATACTTCGATAATAGCAATGCAGTTTTTCCTGTTGCATCGGCAGGCCCTGTGTGGGGCGATACTGGACATCGTGAGAATGCTTTGTTTCCCAGCAGCATTCGAGCTGGTGCTGTATTTTAGTGGCCTCACACAACGGCAGTTTTCTAAGGCTATCCTTCTATCCTCATTTTCTACGCTCACAGTATTCTTTCTAAAGAAGCACATTCTTCCATCCATGGTAAACAGGCTTTGTTTTATTTTAAAAAATCACAGGAAAAAAATGGTAATTCTTTCCTTTCCTTTAAGTGTTAATTTTTCAGTGGCATAATAGTATGCTAACGAAGTATCCAAAGTTGAAAAACACCCTTTTAAAGTGTTCAGAAACCTTGAGTCTTTTTCATTCATAATCTGCAGTCGGCCCACACCAGCAGTTTCACTATAGGTGTACTCTGCTCTGTTGCAGATTTATAAAATCGAGGTGGAGGATGGTCATGAACTATAATACCATCCACTTGTATTATAGATGGTGTTCAGGTCCGGGAGATCAAACGGTTCATCCTATACTCAGAAGGATGTCACGGAGAGGTCAAATCCAAGACGCTGTTTAACAGTGAGAGCAAGACTAGACAATGCAGGGGCGTTTGGCTATTCATCCTCAACAGGGAAGTGTCCCTGCACCAAGTGGAAGGAAAGTTTACTACGCGGCTGGGAACCGAGGGAAGGGGCCCACGTGCGAAGGGATGGAGTGACTTGAGATGACTGTTGCTCTTTCCACTGGACTCCGTCCTCCCGACCCCTCTGTGCCGTGGAAGCCCTTCGGACTCCTGACAACAACCGTGAGCAGTTCCAGAAGAATGCAATGGCCGCAGATTTATTCTTCCTCCTCTTTGTTTATTTCTTTTGCCACAGGACATAAAAGGCGTTTGTTTCCGTGCAGACCACGGCGCGGTGAGTAATTTCCCAGGCCGGGACAAAGTCCCCGGAAGGTCCGAGATGCCGCGGGAGATAATCGGGGCTCCCCTGGTTCCTCCGTCTGCGGCGTTCCCACCGCCTCCCGCTTCCCCCGAAGAATGGTACTCGAGTGCTGAGAGCTAATAAAACCTATTGAATGCTCTGTCTTCCTTTGTAAGGTGCCAGGCATTGAGTTTGTTCAAAACACCATAGGTGGTGCCCACTTGTTCCACGCTCTTTGCCAGTCAGTGGGAGGCAGCGCAGTGGGAGAAGGGGAGAAGCTGGGAGACGCCGGTGGGGAAAGGACGAGGAGGTGGGAGGTGGTGCTCTGACGATAATGGCCTGCTCCGTTACAGAAAGGGAGCCAGAGCTGCGGTTTTCAAATTTATAGGGGAAAAAAAACAACCGAGAAAAAGAAATGCATGCTGTAGAGAGAGTGCCATAACATTTTCTCCTTCCCTGTCTCATTTATTTCACTGCCCCCCCCCCAAGGAAATGGTCAATTGAAAAAAAAATCAGCGTTGGACCGAAGAGTCCAATAAGAGTTCAAGTCCCTGTATGAAGGCATGGGGCAAGTCCCGGAGAAGCTCCGGGGGGCGGGGGGGGGCATCTGACCAAGGAAGGACCACCTCCAGTTTCACCGTGGCAACCCCACTCAGGAGAACAAGCGGAGAATGCATGCCAGCACAAACGTTACTGTAACGGGGTAAGTGGGGGGCGGCTGCCCTTGGCAAGAGAACGAAGCCTGCTCGTTCTCATAACACGAGAGAGAGGGGGAGAGGGAGACCCCAGGCTGGCTCGCCAGGTGCCTTCTGCAAGCTCCCCCGGTGCCATTTCATTAGTTCCTCCAATGTTATTGCAAGCAGCTTCAAAGCCATACAGAGAGGGGCTCGCCATCCTGCTGCACTCATCTGGACTTCTGTTTGGATTTCCTGGTTTGCCTACTAAAAAAAAATATTTTTTTGGTCAGTGAAAAATAAAAAAAAAGCATCTCAGACATCAGTGAGCTTCAGTGTGCAGGAGTTGAATCCAAGAGCAAAATCCTGGCGACATGTTTTAGAACCTCTGGGTCATGAGCTTGCCTGGTCCACGGTCAAGGGCCCGGTACGGAACCCACAGCGTGGAGGCGATGTCACGGCTTTCATTTCCTGTTGTTCTGAGACACGTTCAGGGTCTCGGCAGCACGTGCAGAAGCGTGTTACAGTTTCTTTTCATCTCAGCGTAGTGGGATACCTTTTGGGGTTTTGATTTTAGTTTTGTTTTGCCTTTTTTTATTGTACAGAACGTGATTTCTCTCTACCTCATCCCATCCCCTGGCGTCCCCTCGCTCCCCACCCAGAGCACAGTCAGGCAACTGCGCCTGTGCCTTCACGTCCCCGGGGAGAACGCGGCACAAAGCAGATGCCGAAGACAGTGCATCCAGGCGCCTGAGCTTCCGAACACAAATTGCAAACTTAGGGCCAAGTATTAGTTTGAAGGTTCTAAATTTTGGTTTTGGGGATGTCTAAAGCATTTTCCCAAGGGGAGTCGGGGCATAAAATGATCAGGCAAAAAAAAAATCAGTCATTTTTATTTTCTGGCTCTTAAGCCTCTATGGAGCTTCCAGGTGCCGAGAAGAGGAAGGAAGGAGGCAGGGGCTCAATAACGGGGGGGGGTGGTCCCTGAGAAGCAGCCAGGTGTACTGCTTGTTCTTCCTCTCCAGCAGTCCCCAGCTGGAGGGAAATGAGAACAGGAGTGGGGCTGAAACCCAAGAAGACAACCACACTCGGGGACCCCCTGCACACGGCGGTCGGGGAGGAACGCACATGGTGTAGTGCCCGGCCGGGGAGGAGTCAGATGGCGTGATGGAGTTCCCTTCAGAAGGGCGCGGCCTACAAAGAGACAAATCCGTCCTACATGCCCCGCAGAAGATCGGCTGAGACGGTCAAGGCCAAGGGCTCAGCCGTGAACTCTGCGGGCCCAGGATTGGAGTCAGTCAGAGCCCAATGTGTCAGCAACCTGCCAAGGCTGAAGATCTCTAGTAACATTTTGTATCTCAATAAGAATTCCATATTGTATCAAGATACATAATATCTACGAGATTTAAACATCAGTATGCATCCCCATGTTCACTGCAGCATTATTTACCATGGCCAAAATATGGAAAAAACCTAAGTTTCCATATGTGTGTGTGTGTGTATTTTAATGGAATATTATTCATCCATTAAAAGAATGAAATTTCGTCATTTGGGTCACCATGGATGAACTTGGCATTATGTTGGAAAGAGAAAGCCAAATGCCGTAGGATTTCACTTATAGGTGGAATCTGGAAAACAAAATAAACAAAACAGAAACAAACTCCCAGATTAAAAAAAAAAAAACAGTGACGGTGGCGCCGGCGGAGGGAGGTTGGGAGACAGGCGGAACTGATGAAGGGGATTAGGAAGTACAAACTGTCAGCTATAAAGTAAGCCACGGGGATGTTAATATACAGCCTGGGGAATATAGTCAGTAACACACTAATAACTTTATACAATGACAGATGGCCAGTAGACGTAGTACGGTGATCACTTTGTAAGGGATATAAATGTCTAACCAGTATGCTGTACACCTGAAACTAATCTAATATCATAATATGGCATGTCAACTATAATGTGAAAAGCCCACTGGATGGCAAAGGAAAAGGCCGATCTCAAACACTCTCTAAAATATCGAGAGCTCCCAATGAGATGTTGCATTTGGCTAAACCCACACACGTGTGTACACACAGACGTTGGACTGAGGAGCAAACAGAAAGGTAGGTACAACTGGACATTGCCGCCCAGCCCATCCGTACCCTCACCTGCCCTGTTTTCACTTCCAGGGTGAGTGGCTTCTGTGACACTCGGTTACACAACAGACACTTGCAGGGACTTGCCGCACCCAGCCCGGTGCCGGCTCTGAAGCAGGTGTCGCCGCTTCTGAACACACATACGAAGGGCCACGTCTGGGCTCCACAGAGGCAGACCCACAAGAGGAAGCAATGGGAACATTTCTTCTGGAAAAGGGAGCCTCGTGGGAAGATGGGTAATAGGTTGATGAGAAGCAATTCTTTGAGTTTAGAGGAAGACATGGTAAGCCTTCTAGTGAGGGCTTCTGGAAACTCATTTTCATGCTGCACTGTAGTTCAAAATTAAACCAAGCATTTATTTACTTATCGATCTATTATTGATTTACTGACTTATTTAACAGATCTTTGAACTAAATGACCTTCCTTTGTCAATCTGTAAAACCTGGAGCTGGCTTTCTCTACTATTAGTCGGTGAACGCACAGGGAAACTTGTTTACCATGTTAACCTCAGAGATGTACTATTTGGCATGTAAACCTACTGCCGAAGGAGCGGGGGAAGTTTAAAGCATTCCAGGAAAAAGAGAGAGTTTTGTTTTAAAAAATCATCTCCGGTATCAGATTACCTGGACCACTTCTTCATTTCCGTGGAACGGATAACAGGATACAAACTGATAACAAGGTTGTGCATTATTCCTTCAACTCTCTGAGCGTACAGGGTGATATAATGTGAGGCACAAACTATCATTTTCCTACTTGCACTGTGAGCCGGGGATATGGAAGTGAGACAACAGTATAGCAGGATGGCCTTAGGGCAGACGTTAGGGAAGTCTGTAAAATCCGGGAAGGTGTTTTCAAGCAAGGTCCTGGGAATGACCAACAAGGTAAGTCCTTGAAGCGGTAGAACAAATACTAAAACTGAAATGACGCTGAGAAAGTGTTACATATACAATCCTCCCGGGCGACTGGAAAGTCATTACTCCTGGAAGAAGAGAATCGAACAAAGGATCCCTCAAGGTTCCAAGGCTTCAGAATCCCCGGGATCTAGCTCCCCCCGCCCCCCCCCCCCCCCATGGGCTGGACCAGCCTCAGTGGACAGGAGCCGATGGCCCGGTGAGCCAGGGAGATCTCTGCTGTTTTCAACATCCACGAGTGATAAGACAATGGCGAATATTCTGAACATAAACTTAACACTCAGAATAACCCCAATGAAGAAAGTAGCGTGATCATCCCTGTTCTGCAGATGAGACCAAGGAGGTTCTGTAACTCACGCAAGGAGACACACTGAGTAAGGGGCAGAGGCAGGCTCCGGAGCCTGGGCTGAGCACACTCGTCACCCAAAGTGGCATCACTTACCAGGCTTATTCTGGTCTGGATCTCCGACAAGAGTGGATGGGGTTATCAGATGATAAGTGAAGACTTTACTTGAGCAAAAACTCAGTTCCACAACAGTAGCACTGAACCAGAAGAGGTTAGGAGCCCTGCGCCCATGGGAGCTGGGCTGAAAGACTTCCGTAGGGAAGATGTGGAAGGAAAGAAAGGAAACCCTCCAACTGGCTGTACCATGAAGGTGGCTTGACTGTGGCCAGTTGTCCTTAACATTGTGGTTTCACGGCCTCGAGGCAGGTACAGGCTTAGATTTGGGGTCGCTTACATGGGCTGCTAGGGCAGCAGAGCCACACCAGCCTCATGGGTACCTGGATTAATGACTTCACCAGGCACAAGCCTTGTGGCTCATCCATGCCATAGAAAAAACCATGTCGCCAAAAACTAATGTGGAGGGTTACTACATGGAGAGATAAAAGCAAGGTTCAACGCCATATAACAGCATGTATCCATCTTTTTTGAAGAAACATAAAATTATGTAATACATATTTACATGAAAATATAAATATATAAACGACTTAGAAATATATTAACCCCAGAAGGGCAGATACCACAGCGTTGACAGTGGTTATATGTGGATGATAAGAGAATGGATATTAGTGTTTCTTTTTGTTTAAACGTATTTCCCATTTTCACCATAGCCATCATAAATTGTGTAATTCAAAAATTTCTATAAAGTAAAAACACAAAAAGTGTCTAAAAAGAAGGGATTTTGTGTTATATACATGGGGTTAGGAAAGGGGCAGGAAAGTTAGTCTGTCTTCCAGAATCACCAAGGGGCAGCCACGAGGGCAAATGCTCCCGTGTGCCCATGGGAACCCCACAGAACAGTGGGTGATGCCCCCAGCTCCCACCGGCCCCCACAGCCTCGCTGGGCCCTGGCATCCCATCTAGGCACTCGCTTTCCTCGACATCGTATCTCAGAAGGGATGGAAACAATTGTTCTAAATTTAACTGATTGGAAAACAGGAAGAACCTTAGACAAGTCCATTGTATACGGCACTGTAATCTATGAAAGGCACAAAAGCCCATTTTTTTAATGGAATGCCCACAATGGAATTTTTTTTAGGGCACGCAAAGTATCCTTGTTACTGGCTGTTTACAAGCCTCTGGAAAATTTTTAATTTTCTCAACTTGAAAAGAACAGAATCAGTACTTTCTTGTCTCCACACTTAAAGAGGCAAAAATAACTAAGGAACATGGACGAGACCCTCATGTGTACAGTACACAAAGGGGCTGGGGTTGTTTGGCGACCGTTGTGATGTGGTCTTTGATTTCACCAGGAAACTTGGACATCCTCAGGGGCTAAAGGAATCCTCAACTGAGCGAACGATGAGCAAGGTACTGAGACAGAGGTAGACTCCATTCGTAAATACCTTCCTTGGAAATGCTCATCCGTTTGACGTCTGGACACGGCACCATTGTCTCCCATCCTTCCTTTTTTGGCCCCATTCCCAACATGTCGGCATGTCCCAGTGCCCTCTCCTTAGTGCTCTGCTCCTTTATCTCCTAGGGATCGTGGCTCACCTGCTCTCTCACCTTCACATCTGCACAAGTAATTGTCCAGCTGATGTCATTACTCCCGGGACAATCAGGGAAGGCTTCGTGTAGGAGGCAGGCTTTCAGAGATGGGAAGGATTTCAGTTGGGGGGACACGTAGAGGGCAAAGGAAATCTCAGATAAGGGGAACAAAACTAAAACACAGAGGGACAGAGGTTCCGGGTGTGTAAGGGGCACCGCTGGTTTGATGGGAAAGTTGTTCATTGACCCCGAGAATCATCCCATTTTAGAGCTGTGGTTTTATTTTTCTGCTCCACCTTCTGTTTCTTGGTCTCCAAGCACCAGCCTGGACAAATGAATGTCCCTGACCACTCTGCACTTCTTTTACACATTGGTATGTCCTTCGCACACAGTCAGTCCGCGTGGCTGACCCTGAACCATCAAAGACCAGTCCTGATCTTTGCCTGCTGACTGCTCAGACAAGAGCTGACTTCTCCTTGTGAACCGTCAGTGTTGACTCACATGCTCACTGTTCAGAGTCGGTTGCTTGTAACACATGTGTTTTGTATAACATGGTCTTTTGCTCACAATTTTCAAAACCTGAAGCTAGCGGCTCGCCACCAACACATCATGTGTGGCTTTGTGCTCTACCGCCTCAGCCAGGTTCCATGCACACTGCAATCAGCCGCGTGCCCACTCGGTTCTCCTAGGGCATTGTTTCAGAATGCAACAGTCCAAGACTAAGTCAGCCTAGTTTGTTTTGTGCAGTATGCCACGCGACACCACGGGGAAGCAGTTATTTCATAGACGCTGTCTGACAATTTTTATAACATATGATCCAACCCGCATAAAGAGCTTTGAGTTTCATAGGAAAAAAATAAATTCATTTGACCTGGGATCTAACGGTTGGAAACTTACTTTATGGACATAGTTGAAAGAGAGAGACAGACAGAGACACAGAGATACAGGGACACAGAGACACAGACACGGGGAGAGACTGATTTTCTTGAATAAAGATGTTCACTAAGGAAGTTACACATTTCCAATAAAAATAAGTGCTAAAAGCTAAGATATACTGAGCTCTCCTTAAGTGCCAGCTACAGCTTTAAATGCTTTATACACATTAGCTCATTTAGTTTCTGACAATAACCCCATGATGTAACTATTATTACTACCATTCACAGGTGAGGTAACGGGAGCACATGAAGTTCATGCAACATGTCCAAGGTCATGTTACAGTAACGTTCAACAAAAGTTAATTACGTTACATCGACTCAATGGAACTATTCTTAATGACCATTACAGTGACAAAAGAAAAAAATTAAAAATTCTTCTAAGTTTGGTGAAAAATTTAACTATGATATTATGTGTATATCATGATAAACGACATTTTGAAACCATAGACCTAAAACTATGTTCGTTTAGGAAGGAGAAAAAAATAAAATAAGATTTGTTAGGATGATGGATTTGGTGGTGTTTAGGTCTTTTGGTCCAAATTACTTTTAATATAATTTAATGTAACTTTTAGAAGTAATTACATAAAAATAGAATAAATATGAATGGTGGTTCAGTTAGCATATTTTATTGCTGAATATCTTTTGCTTCTGTAAGAGCTCTTGAGAATATTATAGCTTTCTAAATCCATCTCTTCTTAATCACTGTATATCCACTACCCTCTTTTCTAGATACCTATCTCCTCTTGAAAAATAGAAAAGGTAATTGAGAGGCCAAAGGTTTAATCTCAAATTTCTATTTTATTGTCCCAATATCTCTGAGAACTGCTTTGTTTACACAGGCTAAGAGATACAAGAAATGGAGAGATTATCTAAGGAACCAGGTCGAGGCTGATTGCCAGTGTAGGTCTTTGTCTGAAATGGACAGAAATATTGCTTTTATCAGCCACTTCATGTTGCTCTGCAAATGCTTCATTGTGCAATAAGGAGGGAGAAGCAACTTAGTTGTTGAACGTTGTTGCATGTTGTTGACAAGTACTATGTAATATACTTGACATTCTTTGGGGTAGAGATAATGATGGCCTTAGTTCCCCACTCCACCCCAGGCACACAAGGAGAAAAAAAAAGTTTAAAAGAAAAAGTACTAACAAGCAACATTATGAAAATCAAGTTATATTATCCCAAAGTAAAATCTTGGTTTATCTGTATCACCATGAGGCATAATCCAGAATAGAAGAAAAGCAACATTCAGACATTGAAGTGGGCAAGGACTCTTAAAAGGATAGCAGCCATTGAATAAGAGTCTTTAAAATAATCCAAAGGAAGTGGAGTGCAAAAGCAAACCCTGCATCCTACGGCTGCAAATCTCTGGTTCCACGGGAGACTCAAGCGCATCTGTGTCCGCACACATCCGGACCCGGGCCACCTGCCCCTCCACCCTCCGGCCAACCCTCACAAAAGCTATGGGAATAACCCAACATCTAACAGGGGTTCTCCTGCTTGCAGGTACTATAAAATCATAAATCCTACATTATTTCAGATGAGCAATGAAAATGGAAACCTTTAAAGTTTGGACTTTCCACGGGAAGTCTCGGTCCTCTCTGAACAGATGATTTTGATTTTGGAGAACACGGTGGGCCTTTAACTTTTGCAGCGTTGGGGACATGTTAAATTCCAAGGCCTGCTCACTATCCTAAAGAAACAGCAATGAAACGTGGGTCAGGATTCAATTCTCTGCGCTTCAGAGACTGGGATGAATGAACTCGTTTTGGGGGGTGAGGAGAGACCTGACCCAACCCTTCACCTAAACCAAAATGACTCCAAATTGAACTTTTCCCAGAGTTCCCCATGCTAGGTAATGGGAATTTTCTTAACAAGACATTCTGATTTTATGTTACACGTTTTCCTATTGCAAATGTGGCTTGAAGTAGAGGTCAGAATTGAAGGGCAGGTCAACGGTCCTGGGGCCACCGCCAAGTCAGAGAGGATGCTTCCCTCCTCGGCTGTCCCTGAGGCTGTGACTTCTGGAACGTTCCATCAAACTATTCATAAGCAATCATCTGGTTAAAAATGAACCATCAGGGAAGCTCATCTCAGTGGCTTAAAAAGGTGTTCTGAACCGAGGTCTTTTAACATAAACTTATCTTAAAATTTCTTCTAATCAATAAAATGCTCTTCAAGCCATTGGAATTGACCATATATAAATTGTCATTGGACATATATGGCTATGTAAGAAGTGTTGTTGCCAAAAGAAAGAAATGAAGAACTCCATAGACGATCCCCCTGAAGTTTTCCAAAGGGTGGGTGTGTTCATCGCCTCAGCAGTCTGACCTTGAGCAACAACCCGAACCACAGGACAGCTAGGCTGTGGCACTGCCTGTGGCTGTGGCAGAGAGAAGAGGTCCCTGGCTCTCGGGAGGGGTGAAGCTATGCATTCAACACTTCCACTGAGACAAAGACCACAGAACCTCCCGCCACTTGGGAGCTAAAATCAACCACGCAGATGCAGCTGGACTGGGAGTCAGTTCCTGGCCACACTTATGAGAATCTGGATGAAATGACTGAATTTGGGGGCCAACTCTTTTTTTCTCTTCATTCACAGAAGTGTCAGGTATCTGCTTCATTCCTTTGGAACATGCCTACACGGGATGGCACACCAGCACCCCACCGGAAACAGTGGCATGCACTTCCGAGAGGATGCTGAAGCTTGAGTCAAGAAAGGCCTTCCTTCCCTTGCTCGTTTCCAAAGACCCATCTTGTGCATTCTTTGGCAACGAAGACTTCGAAGCGTCCTCAGAAAGGGCAGAGAGAAGAAGAAAAATGGAGCCAGGGGGCTGGGAGGGGGACACTCTTCAGGGACTGGTGGGTTCACCGACAGGAAGCCTCTGTTTGCAGGTTCCGATGAGAGGGAGGAGGGGATGATGGAGTGCCTGCAGGGGAAGCCAGAGGGCCCGGGACTCTTCTGCAGTGGGCGTCGGGATGGGAGGGGCCGCATTAGAGCTCTTAGTGGTTTTAGTGGTGACTATCTCATTATGGTGGGAGGACCCGGTGGGAGAGGAGTGACTCATCTTCAGGAAAAGGAGATAGTGCTTGCTTGACGAAGGGAGGATCCAGAAGACGAGATGCACTACTAAGTATCTAATTCAAAGGAGCCACATTATAGAAATCCCCAGGGAAGCTTTCCTGCCTTTCTTTTAAGAAAAACAGAGTGAACTCCTGAACTGCTCTACAAAAAAAGAGGGAATCCGAGAGAGGGCAAAGGTTTTGCTGAGCCCACACCTATACATCCCATAGTGTGGTTGTTGTTTTTAAAAAATATAAAATTAATGTGCCTATTCCGTGTCTGGGACCAATCAGATACCTTCAGCAATTTTCACATTAGATGACCTGATTACAAATTTCACACGAAATAACTTTTAATAAAGCTTCACAGTAACCACCACTCTGCTCAGTCAATTATTCTCTACTTTTCTGAGAAGACTGGAGTTATTTCATATGTTTTCCAATAAAAAAGGAGAAATTGTAAGTACAAAAGACACACATGGGCTCGCACGTTCAGATAATCCCAGTGGGGACGCGTTTAAGTAATTGATTTTGAGTAACTTTGGCCCGAAAGCGAGGCCTCGCTGCTTTCCCAAGGAATCTGGGGACTGAGTGGGAATGCAGATGGTGTGATGGAAAGTTTTAAAGACTTCACCCAAAATGCTCTATTCTTTTATTTCACCTTGTTGACTAGACCGGAATAAATCTCCACGTCTGTAATTCCAAAAAGCATCTGTTCCTCCTGGCTATACAAGGTCTAAAAATATATAGCACATGTTTCGGTTGCTGCTAGCCATGTGCCCGCGGTGAACTCAGGTAAACCTCAGAGACACCTACTTCGAAGGGCTGACGCCCCCATGTTCGCACGTTCGGTGCTCAGGAAGGACCACGTGCGCGCCGGGTATCATTAGTGTCATCGTCCCCCCCCCCCCGCCCCCCCAGTGGAGCTGTGTGAGACATCCCCTCTGGCATTGACGGAAGGGGGAACCACCATCCACAATCAGTCAATACTGCTTTTCTAACCTGGCTCCTTTCATCCTCCAACCAAGAGTTTCACTGCGTTTCACTTGTTTTTTGCAGCTTCGCAGACATTCTATAGAAACTTGTTGACCTCCTTTTCTCTAACAAGTGAATTCTCGGTTCGCCCGTTTCCGCACCTCATAAGGGATGAGTCATATTCTCCACTGGGCACGTCATCAAAAAGCCCTAATCAAAACCATGCTATTGCAATGTGAGTTTTCTGCGTTAGTTAACTTTCTCAGCTTTATGTATCCCGTTGGGTGGAATTCGTACACCAGGCAGCTAGTCTCTGCGCATGCGGGGCTCGCCACGCGTGCACGCGGCGCGACCGTGGTCATCTTCCTTCCGCTTTCACAGAAGGAACACATCTTTCCACCCGATCCCTACATCATGAAAACCTGTTTTGTTTTTTAATGTATTTTGGGGGGAGGGCATTCTTATCTCCCCAAACTCTTGGATGACATATTCAGAGAAAGCATTCGAAATGTATTCCAGTAGAATCTCCCATGATATCAGGTAAATGCAGTCTTGCATTCAATTGAAACACAGTTTCCTGCTTTATGTCTCAAATTATTCATTAAATCTTCGACAGCAGCCATCCTTTGTGGAATCAAAGTTATGACATTGCTTGTTTCATTGATCGTGGAGTTACTGAACTGAGAGAGCTGATTTTTAGGAATTCTCTTCCTCTCGTTTTCTAATATATTGTTCCTTGATCTACTTAATAAACACTCTGTGTGAGAGAGTTTCCAGTGAGACACGGATGTGAATTTTCTCCTTCTTTCTCCGTCCCACTCCCAAAGACCTGCCAGCTTTCATGTTCAAATTGCTGACACTTCTCTGGACCATGGGGCCAAGGACTTGACTTGTGCCACTTTCTGGAAAGGAGGAAGTGCTCAGTGGGAATATCAGGTACTGCGGTGGTAAGGAGCCCTCACAAATTTAGTGGCTTCTAACGATACAAACTCAGTGTAGCCCTCAGAGCTCTGCAGATTGTAAGCCTGTGTAACCTTGACTGCGTTCTCTGTCCAAGGGTCTCACGAGGCCGGAATCCGTATGTCAGCTTGCTGGGCTCCTACTCAGAGGTCTGGAAAGAATCCACTTCCGAAGTCATTGAAGTTGTTGGCAGGATTCAGTTCGATGCGGTTGTAGGACTGAGGTCACTATGTCCTTGCCAACTGTCCGGCCGGGGTCATGCTAAAGAAAAATCACACTCCCCAGCTGTTGGCCCTCTTCTTCCATCTTCAAAGCAAGCAACAGTGGACAGAGACCTTCCCACCCTGGGGATCTGTGACCTCCCTCTGCCCCTGTCTCTCCTGCCTCCTGCTGCTGAATCCTTCTGACGCCAGCAGGAGAAAGTGCTTTGCTTTGAAGAGCTCATGTGGTTTCGTGCACCCATGTGGATACTCCAGGATAATCTCCCTATTTGAAGATCTATAACCTTAACGACACTGCCAAAGTCCCTGTGACCACGTAAGATGCATATTATATCCACGGGTCCCCGGGACTAGAGGAGGGGACATTTTGGAAGAGGGTGTTACTCTGCCTCACACACTGGGAGGTGTTTTCCTCTCCCTGGGAGGAGTGTGGACACCAGCAGATGAGAACCTGAAAAAGCAGAGTATTCTCTTCTGCAAAAACACCACCTCGGTAACATGGTGGCTCTGAGGACCCTGGGGAGACTCTCCTGGTGACACGTTAAGAGACAGAAGTTCACTGAGCACATGCTTTCCTGAAATCTAAGTCTCATTGTGCTTTCTCTTAATTACACCTCTTGGTGAACTACAGGGCTAAGATCTCTCCGGCTTAGTTTCCAAGCTGTTAGGGGGGACCTGAATCAGGAGAAGCACATGAGACTTTAGCAAATAACTCATAAGCTTGGCTTAAGGCTGATATTTGGTGCGAGGGTTGGATGATGGTGGTATAAGGGTGTGATCAGTCAAGGTTCGAGCAAGTCAGGGCTGGGTGTGAGGAGTGTGGAGAGGAAATTCATGCACACTGATCACTTCAAACTCAAGTCTTCTCCAACATCTAAAGGCCCCAGCGTGGCCTGGGTGAAGGGTACGACCGAGTGGATGCCCCCGACCCCACCCCATTGGCCCTCACGTGGACACGTCCAGGGTGGCGCTAAGGTCAGCAGCGCCAAGGGGCAGGAGTTTGCCAGTTTGAGGAAGAGTCTGGAACTAGGAGCCCCTGGCCGTGTCTTGCTCTTGTCCTCCCACCTGCTGGGCATGCCCTGCTCAGCAAGGACTCACGTTCAGGTACAACGCGGCGACATCCTCCTTGGTCACACTTACGTAACTCCCTTTCATCCGCTCCTGTATCGCAGGGCCTCGGCCCATTCCTGTGTTCCCACAGGCTTCCCACGGCTGTGGACTACTGCACACCGTGAGAAAGTGGAGCTAGGGGTTACGTAAAACCTGTTACAGTTGTCCTTCCGTATGGCGATGCTCAAGTCTTTTGTAAGAAATGGTGTAGTATTTGCACATAACCTATGCATACCTGTTCGTATACTTTAAATCATCTCTAGGTGACTTAGAATACCTAATACAATGCCAATGCCATGTACATAGTTGTTATACTGTACTGTTTATTTAGAGACTAATGACAAGAAAAAAAGTTTGTCCATGTTCAGGACAGATGCAACCATCTTAGGCTTAACTACATGGTACATGTCAGCAACAACCTTTATGTTTTTAAGTACTTTCGACTGACACTTGGTTGAATCTGTGTGGAACTCACAGATATAAAGGGCCGACTCTATGTGTCCTGCACTGCTAACATGCATTACAGGACTACTTTAGTCTTAAAAAAAAAAGTCCTATAAGGCCATAAGAAAGGTATTTTTAATTTCCTCATGATGACACAGAGATTCAGAAGATCAGTGTCTTGTTCAAAGTCACACAGAATTGGTATGACTTGAACCCACCGGTGTGAGATTACCCGCATCTTTTCCTGTCAAAATGCACATGTTCAGTGCAGCAACCACGAAAGACATCCCCCACCCCACGCACAACTGATGCTTTTGTCCAGCGGGTGGAGGGCAGCAGATGGCTTCCCATGCAATGACTTCCTTAGACGTGAGGCATTTTTAAGATTTCAAGCCTCCCCCCCCAACCCCCACCCTTGAATTTGAAGACATTGGCTCTAGTTGTTTTCCTGAACACATTCGGAATCCCAGGGGTTACTCCACGGCTCGGGTGGCCTGCCAGCCTTCCTGCACAGCCGTGAGCGCGCACCCCCTCCCCAGGAAGGCCCGCCCCCCCCCTCCCCCCCCCGAGAGCGGCTCAGCAGCCCTGAGATTAACTGGGAGCTAAACGCAGGCAAGTAGCCAAACCAGAGTGATAAGCGTCCTGGTTTTGATGGAACACTTGAAAATCGTTTTAACTTTTCCAGACCCTAATGCCGTGGGAGGATGTGCGGGTGGGAGGTCTCCGTGTGCGCTGTGCAAACAGCCTCCCTCCAGCAGCGGCAGTGCCTCTTAACCCAAGATTAGAAGGGGCCGCGCTCACGGGAGGGAGTGGGGGGGGGGGAGGGGTCCTGGTTCCGTCAAACTTAGCTCCATCGCGGGCTCCGTCTTGACTCTCACGCTTGGTGGTTTTTATTTGTTTGGGCGGTTCCACAACCTGGCTTATTGCTGCCGGTCTCTTAGCAGCGTCTCCCCGGGGGACTCCGCGGGCGCAGCCCGTCGCGGGTCAGCGCCCAGTCTCCGGCCGCCGGGTCGGGCTGCCATCTTCCATTTGTCTCTCCGTCTGGGGGGCGGCCGCGATAAGACGTGAGGCTGACGAACCCCAGTTGGCTTCTGCCCGGGAGGACGCTGAGCAGGAAACCCTTTCCAGAGGCCCCGTGACTGATGGCGTATTTTTTTTGTTTTTAAATTACTGGCTTTCGCTGCACTGTTCTTGCCAGAAGGAGCTATATAGCTCATGATGTTCGGAGGGACAAGGCAACTCGGGACCTGTACATGAGGGTTTAAAAAGGGTGGGAGACCCTGGCCCCCATTCCTGGGTGATGGCGTGGGCTCCACCCATCTATCTGCGAGCCGTTGGAGGAAAACTATGAAGTTCTTCACACTCGGGACTGTGGTCAAAGCAACCCGAACAGCGGTAGGAATCCACAGGCCGGCGTAGCACCCAGAGACACAGACACTTTTTTTAAGATTTTATTTATTTATTTTTGGAGAGGGAAGGGAGGGAGAAAGAGAGAGAGAAACATCAATGTGCGGTTGCTGGGGGTCATGGCCTGCAACCCAGGCACGTCCCCTGACGGGGAATCGAACCTGCGATGCGTTGGTTCGCAGCCCGAGCTCAATCCACTGAGCTACGCCAGCCAGGGCGCACAGACACTGCTAAGGGGATGGATTTCTAAGTTCATTCCGAAGGTCGGGGGGCAGCTGGACATGGCTCACAGCTGCTACCTCCCAGGACGGCCACAGAGCTTATGAAAACACTCAAGTGCTCCTGGGACGGCCGATCCATAGTTTCCAGGATGGGCCCCTGGGCACCTTCACTGGACACCCCGGGCCCTCCCGCTGCCCGGCCAGCAGCCAGCCCCGGTGTTGGGACCACAGACAGCGCCCCTGATGGCCGGCGAGCTGCTGCCGGGACGATGAACGTGATGACCTCACTGGGTTACCGACGGGGTTCACGGGGAGCAGCACCCAGAAGACGGACGGCCTTCACGACTCAAGTCTGCCGGCGCCCTGGTCATGGACTTCCGGTGAGAAGTAAATTTCCGTCACTGTCCAGTCCGTGGTATTTCTGTCACAGCAGCCCCACTGCCCTGGGGCCCCTCATCTGTCCGGCCTGGACGCCGCTCACCGACCTCTCCCCCGAGTGCAGGGGTCTGAACACCGAGACGGATCAGAGCTGCCATTTCTGGGACACTGACAAGGGCCAGAGCTCTGTGGCTTCATGTACTCTGCTGTCACCTTGGCGATGGAAGGCGCTGCTGTCTGCCCTCCACAGAGGCGGCCACTGAGCTCTGAGAGAGTGTCACTCATCCAAGGACAGGCGGCAGAGGTTTGGACCCTGCCTCCCTCGTGTCTAAACACCGGAGTCATTCGCCTTTCTAACCTGGCCGTCCCTATAACTCCGGGTGTCCCCTTGTCCTCAAGCTGTCCATGCGACAGCTTCTGGCCAGGGTGACGCTCGGAGGAGTGACATGACAGTCAGTTTTTAGGACGGCACATAACTCCTCGGAATCTGAGCCTGGTCCCCTTGTTACCCAGAGTGTTGCCAAGAGGCCCTTGAGAAGGGGAGTGACCAACACAGAGGGAAGATGTCCGGTGTCACCTGGTGGGTGTGGCTGGGAAGGGAAGAGGAAACAGCTGTCTCCTGGCAACCTGGAGATCACCCTGCACGCTACCCAGCAGTGTCTCTGTGCGAGAGTAGAACCTCACCGCAACACGAGAGATAGATTTTTGTCACTGATCTTTCGCATCCCCACGGGGTGTCCCAGGTTTGCCAGGCACGGACAGGACGCAGACAGGTGCGGGGAGACCAGGGAAGCAGGCGGGGGAGAGCCGCACTCTTTCCTATGGGTGTGTGAAATGCCACGCTCGAAGCAACGCGGTCTGAGGGGGGAGGCGACCTCTGGCCCAGTCCCGGCCAGGGCATGCTTGAGACGTCTGGCCTTGACAGAGCCACTCAGGCCGTCTGGGCCCGAGGTTTACTCGTCTGTAAGATGATGAGACGCATAGCCACACCCCCCATCATTACTGCGATGAATGAAGGAGGGACAGGCTCTGTAAATTCAGGTGTTTCCCCTCACCTGCCTCTCGACCCACAGTTAGAGGCCAAAATGGACTGGCCAAAACGTGTGTGTGAAACATGGGAAAGCAACTCCAGGCCACTGACATTTGCTGAAACGTGTGTACAGACAAACAGCACATACAGAGTGGACGATGGGATTAGGATGGGAAGCTGAGAATCTGAATGACATTCTATCCAAGGGTAAGGAGCCCAGCGTGGGTTTGGATACAAAAAACCCTGTGACAACACTACATCGTTTGCTTTGGAAAGTCACTTGGGGCTGAAGTGTCACCACTACGGTTATAGTTTTGCCTTGGGTCATAGAGATCTGCACATCTGTCCAAGGAATCACATCTTTCCCCATAATGCTGGAAAATGACACTCAAAATAAGCCTGTTTCTCTGTCACAGTCTGCAGCCTTCTCTGGTCATCAAAGCAAGAAGGGTGAACTTTATATATGGACATGTATTACAATGAGCTTTCGGCAAAGAGTCAGGAGCAGTCTGAGCCCCCAGTTGGCCTGCCCTCCAGACTCTGCCCCTGGTCCTATGACAGGATTCGGCTTGAGTGCATAATTTACATAAAAGAAGAGGAGAACTAAAGCTTAGCCAAAAACAGCACCCCTCCCCAGCCCCGCCTGACCAAGCCCACCCCCATCCCTGCGGCCATAAAGCTGATGCAGCAACTGGGATTAAGATGTAACCTGAACCGAGAGAGTTTTTACAAATAAGATGAAAGCTGCCATTTAAGGTTTTCCGATGGCACCGACTGGATTAGATCAGGCCTCCAGACCGGCGTCTTCCGACAATCCCTGGGAACCGTGTCTCCTCACTGGGAGGCGGAGCGGATGCTTGCAAAGCCCATTAAAAAGCTACTTGCACGAGAGACAGCGGCCTGACAGGACTCACGCTGGGCATTTTCCAACCAGCCCGGCCTTCCCGTGCCAGGGGCTTGTTCAGAGGAATGGCAAGTGTGGGCTGAGATTGGAAACTGAAGTCTGAACATCCAGGAATTAAAAACAGCCACATTGAACGCCCACATGTAGAGGACGAGAGGAATTCTATGCCTGCTGTAGGTACTTCTATGAATCATAATGAACTCTCATGCAGGGCTTTTTTTTAAAAAAAAAAAAAAGGTGAGGTCCTTTTTAACTGACATTTGTGTGTACGCATGCGTGTGTGACGTCAAGTCTTAGATTCTTACAACTTGCTTCATCCCTTTCCTCAAAGGCCAGGTGAGTACGCCCTTTGTTGTCAGCGGAACCCAGGATGGGGGTGCTGAGGTTTCTACCCATGCTGCTGGTCAGTTTTGGTGTTGGGGACCTGGGCTTGACCTCAGAGGTCTCAGAGACTCAGGCCCCCCGAGACCTGGTGTCCCCCGCATTAAATAAACACTTTATTTGTCCCTGTGACTCCTCTCACAAGGTAGGTAGAGACATTTGCATACAATAAGAAGAAAAAAAACCTTAGTTTCCCCTCATTTAGAGAACGGCTGGAGCGCCCAGCTTAGCCTATAACCCGATCCACGCCCAGCTGGTGCAAAGAGAGTGGACGCCGTCGTATGGGGTCTCTCATTGCCACCAAGTAGATAAAGCTACTCGTCGGGCAGCAGGAATTTTCCCCCCAGAGGTGGAAATACAGAAACAACGTGCAAAGACAAAGTTTAAAGTGGCAGGGGAGACACTCAAGGGAAGGGCACCAGAATGGCATTGGCTGGCAGTTCTGGAAACTGTCCTTTGCCCTTCACTCACCCAAGGAGACCCAGTGCCAGCGGCAGGCAGGCCGGGGCCCCCTGCGGGGGTCCTCGCCAGGCCCGGCGTGCTGGCACACACAGCATCTCGCGGGGGTCACTTTGGCAGAGGCTCAGTTGTGCAGACGACGGTGACGTCAGCACACGTGGGCAGCTACGCCGCACTTTTCTCAGCTTCGTGTCACCACCTGCGTCCCCCAACCCCACACCCACACGCACACGGTCTCTCTCGCTGACGCGTACCAGACTGCGTGTCGGGCACACCTGGGCCCACCGCCAGACATGGAGATCTTTACACTAGTATCATCAACGCCGTGCTCGCTGTCACCACACCTGTCAGCCCATCCGTCATCGTCAGCGTCCCCGAGAGTTACATAGTAGCCCTTTGTCGTTGACAAAGGGCTTCCCAATGAAACGCTTACAGCACACGTGCACGGGGAGTCGAGCGATGTTATTATCGCTGGTCGAGTGCAACGAGGAGGAGAGCATTTCTAGTCAGAAGACCTCAGCTCAAGGCCTGGCTCAGCTCAGCGCAGTTTGACACCCCGCGGATGAAGCACCTCCTTGCAACAAGAACCGGCTCGGTACTGGGACTTCTCCGACCCCAGAGGCGGCGCATGTCCCCAGGGAGTCCGCGAGCTGCCCCTCCTCCCCCTCACACTGTTGCCTTTTTTGTGTGGTTAAACCAGCGCTTTGCACCCTTGTGTCCCAGGGCCCCAAGATCTTCACAAAGGTAGAAACAGTGTCCTCAATGATTGCCAATATTTCCAAATTATAACCTTTGGCCTTCAGATTGAATGCTAACTTGGGAAAAGATTGCACAGGCTAATCCTCATGTGAAAAAGATTGCCCGGGATCATTCACATGTGACCTAGACTTTTCCGAGGTCTGGCTTTGCAGGGGGATGTTGCCAGGATAAAGAGCGCTTCGCTCGTCCCAGGGTGTGAACTTGGAGCAGCACCCTTTGACTGGGCTGCTCCGTCTTTCGCGGTTGCTTCCCCGGCTGACCCAGCCCCCAGGGTGAAAGCTTCCCCAGGCGGCACTTGCCAAATCTGCCAAAATCCGTGGTGGCGTCATCACGCTGCTTGCTGCACGCGGGCCACGTGATTCTCAATTTTTGTTTTCTATTCCAACACAACTGTGTTTGCAGATCTGAATACTAGCTCCCCAGGGCCTGCCCGTGAGTTCTATTTCGGGAAGACGAGTGGCTTCTGTAGACTGAGGAGTGAGTTGAAACATTTTCTTCGCAAGTCCACAAATGTAACATTCTGCAGTTTCTCTGTGAGCGTGCAGTGATTCATCTGCAGAGATCCAGAGCGTCGTGGGTGGAGCAGGAGGGTGGGGCGCTTTCGCCCGGGTTAAAATGGCAGGGCCGGGTCAGGGACCGCGGTCACTCAGGGTGGAAAGGGACCCCACCCCCCACCGCAGACCTGAGTGAGCTCCAACCGCCCACGTGCTCCTCCGCGAGGCTCACCTGCCCTTCCCCTGGGCTCCTACAAGGCCTCAGCTCTCAGTCACCGGTGGGAGGGTCCAGCTCCCAGGGAGCCACATCTGCTGCTTCAGCCAGAATTAAAGTAAATGTCTTGTCAACTTTTCATCAGTGGCCGGCCTAACTTGCGACCAAGTGCATCGGAGAAAAGGAGAGTCACGCTCAGGGTGGCGTTGTCATGCCCATCCCAGGGTACATGCCGCAGGTGATGAAAGGCCACGACAGCACAGCCAGCTCACCCAGAGCCCAGAAGCAGCCCACCCTCCTGGGATGGGCTGCTTCTGGGCTCAGGACCGCAGAGCAAGGTCCTGAAAAATATTATATGCGGGGGGGGGGGGGGGGGGGGGGGGGGCTCTGTTCCTAGAGCCTTGGGCAGTCGGATGACATCGGCAGGCTCTTAATGGAGACGGTCACAAAACCTTTAATATCAAACGCCCTCCGTTGCCAGACGGAATAGTAAACAGGTATCCTGGGCCCCAGTGAGCCTGTGTGGCTCTCTTACAGAAAGCCAGAAAAAAATAAAATAAAACTTGATCTCATTCATACATAGGATGTTTTGCTTCCATTTCTTTAAAGCATTAGAAAAACCCTAAATCTCATGAAAAAAATAGAATAATATTCTGCAAGGAAGATAATATCCATAATACCTTTTATTTTTCCCTACCCCCACAATAGTGATTGAATATTGAGATTTTCTAAGTGGTTCAGTGGATAATAGAGCAATGTATTTCATTTTTTTAGAACTGAGATATAGTTAAATGCAGAAAAATGCATACAGTATAAGCGGAAAGTCTGGTGATTATGATGAACAGGTACATCTGTATGTCTAATACCCAAATCAAGATATAGAACAGTTGCATGATTCCAGAGAGTTCCCTTCCTGCCTCCTTCCAGCAAATTCTAATATCTCGTAGATGACCACTGTTCTGCTCTCGGTCATCATCAACAACTTGCTTGCTCTTGAACTTCACCTTAATGGAGTTGTGTAGCATTTATCTTTTGTGTCGGTCTACTTCTGCTCAGCATCACACGTGTGAGACACATGTCCCTGCACACCCGTTTATTCCCTTCCATGGCTCAGTAGCACTCTGTGGTATGAATATGCGATGACTTCTTTGTCCATTTTCCTGTTGGTGAACATTGGGTTGTTTGCAGTTCTTTGCTACTATGAGAAAAGCTGTTATGAATATTTATTATACAAGTCTCTATGTGGACATACATTTTAATTGACCTGTAAGTGACATGTCTGGACCAGAGAAGAAGTATAGGGTTCAACGTTATAAGTAAATGCAGAAAAAAGTCTCACAGGGCAATAACACCATTTTTAAAATCTTACCTGCACTGACTAGAGTTCTCATAGCCTCACTCCACGATATTGTGTGTTTTCAGGCTTCTTTGTCATCTTAGTGGATGTAAAGTAACACCTAATTATTATTTTAGTTTGTATTTCCCTGATGACAAATGATGCCGAGCATTTTTTTCACGTATGTATTGAGCATTTGTGTATCTTATTGATAAAGGTTCTGCTTATTCTTTTCCCTACTATCGAGTTCATGGAAGTTCTTTGTACTCTGGGGGTAGGAATTATAATTCAGATAAGGGTATTGCAAATATTTTCTTTCATTGTGGGACCAGCATTTCTATCTTCTTTTTTTTTAAAGATTTTATTTATTTATTTTTAGAGAGGGAAGGGAGGGAGATAGAGAGAGAGAGAGAGAGAGAGAGAGAGACATCAATGTGCAGTTGCTGGGAGTCATGGCCTGCAACCCAGGCATGTACCCTGACTGGGAATCGAACCTGCGACACTTTGGTTTGCAGCCCGTGCTCAATCCACTGAGCTACACCAGCCAAGGCTGCATTTCTCTCTTCTTAAAGGCATTTTTTGATGAGCAGAACATTTTACAGATGTTAATGAAGTTCAATTTATTAATTATTTGTCCTATAAAAACCTTTGTCTAATTAAGGTTTCAAAGATATTCTCCTATGCTCTTTTAGAAGCTTCTAGAAGTACTTAAATCCAACACCTAAGCCTCTTCCAAAGGCTGCGATGCCAAATGGGGTCTCAAAGCGCAAGGAGAATGTTGAGGCTTCGGTAGCTTGGTGGGGCCAGAGCGTCTGAGTCTCATGGATCACAGGATGGCCAGTGTGAGGAGCTTCAGGGCCCTAATTTCGGTGTTGTTTTTGGAGATCTCGTGGGTTTCCGCAGCTTTGGCTTTCTGTAGGACCAGAGTCATGCTTGCTGGAAGGTCTGCCAAGCCAAACTTCTCTCTGGGTGAGAAAGCACGTGTTTACCCACGTGCAAACCTGAGCTTTGGTGTCTTGCTGGAATTGCCTCTGGAAAACCTCTTCCTCAAATATTACTCTTTGCCTCCGTGGAAAAACAGCATCCGTCGCAAAAAAAAAAAAAAAAAGAGCAAGTGGGCAAAGGTTCCTCCCCCCACACCAGCAGAGGGGTAGCATTTAAAAATGGAAGTGGCTTGTGTAACCCACTTTTCTTTGGTTTTAAAATAACAGCTCATAGATTTGCATTTGTTTTTCATTCTCGGCCTTGTGACCCCTGCTTCTGTTTTACTTGATAAATTCCATCTCGCCTTCCACAGGCGACCATTCAGGCCCGAGCTTTTGCTAACAATGTTTCATCAAGATGGTTTTAGGTAAGTCACCCGTTTTCTGGGCTGGGAATTTTTGTACCGAGAAAATTATCTTTACCACATGGATTTCTCGGCTTACATGATTTTTATAGCCGTCTAATATTAACGACTACCCACGATTAGGCAGCATGTAGAATATAACACATAACAGAGGCCCTGGCAACTCTCTAAAAAAGGGAATTCTTCTGAGTTTTTGTTGTTCTTGTTTTATGGCCAACTCTGAATTAAGATACAATGAAATAAATCTTGTAGACAATCTAATTGCCCACTTCACCACGTGAGTGTGCACGCACATACATATGTGTATGAATGCACAAATCTTACGGGGACTAACAAAGAAAAAAAACCACTGTTTGAACACAAAGAAGGGACTATGCATATTGAGAATTATTGCCAGGAATACAGGAAGAGATATTGTTATGTTATTTGCATTGGAGCAAAGAACAGCTTGGTAGAAAGATTTTAGGGTCCCCTGACAAAGCGCCGGTAGGTATGTGACATAGATATGGAAATTGGTATGCACGTACCACACAACCATGAATTAAACATATTTTGTGTTATTTGTCACAATACAAGTTTTCATCAATCCTATTTTCTCTTAACAGAAGTATGCATGCTTAATTGTAAAATTTCAAGCAATACAGAAATGTATAAATAAAAGAATCGGTAGCTTCTTTTCCTTAATAGTCCCCTTCTGGAGGAAACCAATGTCAGTAGTCTGGTACATCTTCCTCTATACAAATGCGTGAAAACATGTACATACATGCAACCCATGAACATGAACTAAGGTGGGGCAATGCTGGAGGGTTGGGGGGTGCAGGGTGGGGGGTTAAAGGGGGAGAATTGGAAAAACTGTAATAGCATAACCAATAAAATATGCTTAAAAATAAAAAAAATTAAAAAACATGTACATACAGAATTTACTAGGTTTTGCCACCATTTTTTCAATAGAAACTGAATCATATTATGTGTATGTTACCCTGAAATTGGCTTTTGTTGTTGTATCAAAGATATTATATAATATACTCCTTTATTATTTAGATCCATACCTATTTATGTATTTATATATATTGGAAGTATTCTCTGTAGTGGCAGCATAAAGATGAATCTGCTCATTGTATTAGTCTGTTAGGGCTGTCTTAACAAAACACCACACACTGGTGGCTTAAACAACACCGCCTTTCTCACGGTCCCGGAGGACGGAAGTCCAAGATCAAGGTGTCGGTCAAACTGGTTTCTGGTGAGGCCGTTCGTCATGTCCTCACATGGCCTTTGCCCTGCACATTCCCATTACTGGGGTCTCGCCTTCCTATAACAACTCTAATCCTGCTGGACCGGGGCTCTGTCCTTATGGCCTCATTCCATCTTAACGACTCCCCTAAGGTCCCTGTTTCTACAGCCAGTCACAGCGGGAGTGAGGGCTTCACCCCGTAAGTTTTGGGGGACACACTTCAGCCCATAATGCTCACCAAGTCCTCTACTGGTTGACACATCGAGTTGTTTTTTTTTTTAACTGATCAACTTAACTGCACTTTTCAAGATACTCTTAATGGTTCACATCCATCATACAAATATAGTATAAGACCAAAACATGCAATGGATAGAGGAGAAATTCAATTACCGAAACTTCTCCAGGCAAAAACAATCACTGTCAGCATCTGGTAAATATCCTAGGTGTGTGTATGCAAATGAAAGACGGGTAGGAAGATAGGTAGGTATGAGAGTCTACAAAAATAGTACATGCATGCTATTTGTACTGCCAATGTTAAGTTACTATTACTCAAAGTTAATAAGAAAAAAAACATGAAAATAGGGAAACTGTAGAACTTTTTGATGCTCTTTCTTCCCAACAGGAGTTAGGAATTTCTAAAAGATCATTCAGTTTGAAAAGCATCAAATGACTACAACCATTATGTTGAATTACACATTTTAACCTATGTCACATTTATCAATCCCTAATGAATGAAAAAGAGGAAGTTCTTTGTTCTTAGACTTCCCACGCCCCTCTCATTCCCTTTAGTTACATCATTATTTTTCCATTGTCAGAATGTATAGAATTCACAGCCAATCCTGAAACTGTATTTCCCACCCCCATTCACGTTGAATACAAAACACACGCATTCATCGCTCACGAACATTATTTTTGTGAGGGCTTCTCCAGTCCTGGGTTCTTGACCTTGAAAACTCTCTGAAGGCAGGGATTTATCTTCAGGTACGTTTATCGAGTCCTGCTCAGCGTTCACGGAGTTCCTGCACATCTGAGGGTCTTTATCTTCTAAAAGAACATTTGACTCGATATAAAGTTTCTGGGTCACGTTTTCTTTCCTTTGTAAATTCGCAAATACTGTTCCAGTGTCTCTTAACATCTGGGGAAGACTTTCTTCTTCTTTTCATGGATCCAGTTTTCTCTGCCTTGTTAGCCACATGCTTCTACATTTACTCGTAAATTTGGTAACTACACCAGCAAATAGATCAGTGTGGAAAAAATGCTCTTTTTTTCCCGGTCATACTCCCCTATAGGTAACCATCAAAATGTTAAATAATTTTTCTAAAGTATAAATATATATGTATTTATATTGTATGTATAGTTGTGTGTGTATAGTTGTAAGAATTTTAAAAATTCTTCATAATTTTTCTAAAGTATACATATATGTGTATTTATAGTTGTGTGTATTTATGTCTTTTATGTCTTGTTATGTCTCTTCGTATAGAGTAGCATATATATTCTCCCATCTTGATTTTTTAAAAAAATTAACAATATATCCTGGGTCCCTCCATAATAGTATAAAAAGAGTCTTCACTTCTTTTTTAGAAATAAAAGAACAGTATAATGAGGTATTATGAACACATAGTAATTCACACATATTATACCATCTGCATTGTCTATAAATTTATACATA
This sequence comes from Phyllostomus discolor, assembly GCF_004126475.2. Classification (NCBI taxonomy): domain Eukaryota; kingdom Metazoa; phylum Chordata; class Mammalia; order Chiroptera; family Phyllostomidae; genus Phyllostomus; species Phyllostomus discolor. The sequence continues at coordinate 18,777,618 of NC_040917.2, read as the reverse complement.
TGGGATCATATAGGCCTACTCTTTTTTTTCCAGGCCTGTGTCACTCAGAATAACGACCTGGGCCACCGTCATGTTGCTGGGTGCATCAGTGGTTGGGTCGTTTGATTGTGGAGTGTACTCCACTGTACGCACAGGCCCCCCTTCATTTACAAATCCACCTTTTGACGGAGACAGTTGGGTTGTTGCCATTTCTGGCCTTTACGAATACACATTTGTGCACAAGCACTTGTACAAATACATGTTTTCTTTTCTGTTGAGTAAATTGGGGGAGTGGAAATGGAAGGATCACGTGGTTGGTTTTAAGAAAAAGTTGAACTCTCTTCCAAAGTGGTTGTGCCACTGTGCATTGCCACCAGCAACATGTGAGAAAGTTTCTTCACGTGCTCACCAGCTAGTTTGGTGGGGATTTCATGGAGTCTACAGATCATCTGGGGAGAACAGACATCTTGACAATAAGTCTTCTGACCCATGACAAAGATACATCTCTCCGAACTTGCCAGGGCTCTTCAAGGAGACACAACCAATTCATTTGGAGCACTACTTTAAATAATAGTTTTTAACTGAACAAACATTTATAAAGCCAGCTTGGTCTCGGATATGGTTTCAGATGATTTGATGGCATTTTCTAACTGAATCTTCCTACAACTGGGTAAGATGTCAATGTGGTATTATTGCCCTTATTTCGCAGATAAGAAAATGGCAGCTTAGAGCGTTTAAGTAACTTTCCCACAGTCACTCAGATTGTGGCAGAACCCCGATTCAAACCAAACCCCCAAGTTTTTCTACCACACTTTGAGGTCTCTTTTCCCTGAGAAAACACCAACATATACACACACACGTGCGGCCCTGACAGCCGGACAAAGAACTTCTTTTTGCTTCAGACCCTTGAATTTCCACCAGATCACATGCAGTCTCCAAGCTCCAGCACTCATGACGGTTTAGTGTGTTTCGTGTTATGGGCACATCTCTCCCAGCAGACCACGAGCATCTTGAAGGTCGGTCCTATGTCTGTTCATCTTGGGAAGCTCCATGGCCAATATCGCCTGTCTTTTATGTCAAGAGTACTAGGACTCCAGATGTATGGCAATGCGCTCCTAAAGATGACCCTACATGGCATGTTTCTTACACATGCATAAAAACCCAGGGCAGTGGTGGGCGCATGAATGTGAATATCATCACTAATATATTAAATATGCATATGGATGTGTTTATTAATGCTGGTATATCTCCTGTTCCGAATAAATTAATGTTTTCTTTATAAAATGCGGAAATATATTCCCTTGGGAAAAATATAAGCACAGAAGTCATTAAAGAATATAGCAAACCTTAAAAGAATCGAGTCACTCACAATAAGGAGAAAATTAAAACACAAAGTCATTATGCTTGTTTTTATATTTGGACCAATAAAGTCCAAGGGGCAAATGATAATTTGATATATTTACCACATAAATAATGAGTTCTTCAACCCCATCTGTTCCCCCTGCTGCATTTTCCTCTAGGGCAAAATGCCACTTTCTGGGTTGCTCACATTTTTTCCCTCGAGTCATGCATAAGCTGGGACTTTCTAGAAAGGAAAAGGTGTCTTCTCTCTGAATTATGGAGGACTTAAGGGCAGAGCAGCTAGTTTGACTCAAAATGAAGAGTCATAAGTCAAGCACAAATGCTCGTACCAGTGTAAATAAATGATTGAATGGGGAGAACAGACAAATGATGCAAAAGGCTCCCCAATAGTTTATGCAGAGACACTCTATCGTCAGGGAGGCGGAGCACAGTCGCCTACCCCTTCGGAGTGGGCTGGACACAGAGACGTCCACCCAAAGAGGCGCTTCCCCTGGAGAAACCCGACAAATGCGACCTCAGCCAGGTGAGCAAGGTGCTATCAACAGCCATAAGTCACATTCCCGGCAGGTGCCCTCGATGGGATGTGGTGAAAGCGCTGCTCTTCTTCCAGGCTCTTCACTGAAGACAAGTCATGAGAAAGACTTCAGACAAATCCCGACGGGACACCTTCTACAAAACACCTGAGCAGTGGCTCTCTGGGGTTGCCACTTCCTGCGTATCCACGTTCAGAGTTTCTCAGGCCCAACACTTGCTGGGAGTCAGCCACTTCCTTCCACCCCGCACCCCACAAACCGGGAAAAGAGGGGGGCCTCTCAGTCACATGGAACTGGGCAAGGGATATGGTTCGTTCATACTCCTTTTTTTTTTTTTTTTTCAGAATTCAAACCAATCCTCCCGTATTCAGACCCACTGGCCCCTTTCCCCTGAAAGGTACCAGCCACTTGTCATTCTTGAGCCTTTCCGAGAGGGTGTTGCAAAATGGGGCTCTACTCTTCCACGTGGTCAAGCATGCACTTGACTTTTTTCCCAATGTTAAGTCAAGTACGACCTGTTCCTCAGCTCTCGAGCTTTCAAAATGCTGTCATTGTGTCTCATTTGTCCTTCTCCTCTTAACTGGTATTCTTCATCCTTGCAGGTTTTGGGTTCCTTTGTTATCTCTTGACTGTCATTTTGGTGATATTTCAGGGGAGAATAGAAGTCCTGTTGCATCTTTTCAATGTGCTCTGCTTGAGAAGAAGGGTCAGTTTTCCTTTCATCTCTTTCTGCCTGTTCTGGGTGGGAGCTCACACTTTCCCCAGGCTCCCACGATTCCAGTCATGGTGCGGACTCTGCAGTCTGGTCTCCCAGACTTGGGCCATTCAGGACTCAGGATCTGGCGCATCGCCTTCCTGCAGCACGGCTATTTCAAGTGCATCTTGACCAAACAAGAACACATTATCTTGCTTTCCCCTCCCAAAGATGAACAGATATTTGATTCTTTCCGCTCCCTCCTTCCTCCCCATCTTAATCCACTACCTAACCCTGTTCATTCTGCCTTCGTGATTTCTAGCAAAATGGACTCCTATCTTTCCACCCCTATAGCTCTGCCTCAAATCTGGGCGATCACAATGGTCTCCTCACCTTCCAGACTATTCTAAAAACGTTCTCCATGTTTTAATGACTTGAACTTTACCATTGTGGGTGGAGCAAAATGCAAGCTCTTCTGGCAGTTTAAGATCCTTTATGATTTCACATAGTACACTTTTCTGATTTTAGACTTTAAGATCCCTCTCTTACCTAACCCACAAGCTGTCTCCCAACATTGAATTTGCCTGTGTCTACTCCTTGGCGGGTGACATTTACCCTGTTTCCCTAGGTGATTTCTGTTTTTCCTTCAGAGTGTACCTCACGTGTCTAGGTAAGTTTGCTTTTCGCAAAAAGTACATTTGTTTGCTCTTGTTTTTGTCTTTGACACAGGCCCACTTACGGATGGGCATCACCCTTCCTTGAGATCCCCTTTTCTAGTCCTGCTTCTAAAAACTCTCCTTTATCGGCCATGAGGACAGAAGAGATACTGGCTCCTGGAAGTAATGATGACGTCCTTCCAGAAATAAATTGTTCTTCAGAGAACCAAGTTTTATTGAACAATAAGGAGACACCTTGAATTTAAGCTCCAGATTTGGCAGGATCAGTGGCCAAAGAGGGGTGGTTAGATAGAATGGCAGAGGACGAGCAACTGTTGTGACGAGAGCCCCCCAGCTGGTCGTAGCCCTCTACAGGGATGTAAGATGCAGCATCTACATCTTATGGCTAAAGAATGACTACGAGCGACCTTTTAATGTCAAATTAAAAACTGCTCATACCTGAATAGGATGCAAGTTTCTGAGGGTAATGAAAACACGCCTGGAAAATGCTACACCATGAACTTGGTGTCATGGTGACTCCATGATTCTTTATGGCTATAAACCCTTTAACGTTCTTCAATAAAAGCTCAGAAAAGGCCGCACGGCATGCAATTTTCTTTGGCAAAAAAACACAACAACTTGGTTTAAACACAGTGAAAAGGTTTGTGTGGGTTCAAAAGGGGTGACAAAGACACTGTGTTTTGCTATCATTGGCCGGCTATCAGCTTTTGTGTCCAAAACAAATGAATCTGGATGGAAGTAGTTAAAAGGCCGAAGTGAACTAGTCCAGTTCTTTTAAAGATATTACTGCTCTGCTATCCTCCCCCATTTGAAATCTGTGTTGGGAGATAGAGACCACTTCAACTCAATGAGTCACTTCTACTTCCTAGCCAGAACAATTAAACTTCTTGTATAAAACATGACCTGAAGCCTGCCCTTCGCCACATCATCCCACCTCGAACACTCCCAGGGGTCAGCTTTGACATTTAACAGCTCGCAAATTCCATGTCTTAGCTGATGAGGCCAACTTCATGCTTTTGCAAATGACTATTAGGTTATTGCAAAGTTTCTTCTTCAATGTTTTGGGTAATATATAAAATGTGTTGTCAGTTCCACTGCCTGCCCGAACACCATTACACATGCCTTTTTATCACGATGGGTGATAGCGTTGGTAAGTCAGCCACAGCGGGAGTGAGAAAAACACAAGCCCGTCTCCTATTCCTCCCACCGACCCCCATGGAAAGAAAAAGAGAAAAGAAGGAAGGAAAAGAAGACATATCCCAATACAGATAGCTATATGGTCCATTGAGCCAGCATTCCTGCATTACCCTACCCGTGGCTGAAACAGTTAATGCACTTTGCAGATTTGCTGCTTTCTTTATTGTTAGCAGCTGAGCAGCTTTTTCTCTCCTCCTCCTTTCAATGGTTATTGATCTCCTGCCATAGTTTGCATACAATCCCCTAACACATTAGCTCACTTCCAATGCAGCCTCGCAGATTAGCTCATCTGCGTTATGTTCTTTGGGGTGTAGGTGTTGAGTGTTGAACATATCTTAGTTTTTCATTATTAAAGGCATTCTCAACCACCGCTGGTGCTTCATGAGTTTGATCTTCTCTGACAGCGTGTGTTGGACCTTCCCACTAGAAGGGACTGCCTGAGTTTCCTGTGTTCCTGGGTTGGGATCTGCCGCAGGTGGATTTGTTCGTGGAAAGGGGGAGGAGTTTTCCGTCACTTTCCTGTGTTTCTCCATTGTATCTGCAGCCACTCCTCTTCCTGGAATGTATATTTGACATTATTGCAATGAAGGTTCTATTTCTGTCCACTGTAACATAGGAGAGGCTCCTGCCACTTCCTTTCAAAACCAACAGGGAGAGGCAGTTCATTTTTCTTTACGTGTTACGGACACATGCTCTGTACTCACTCCTCAGGGCTCATAAACCAGTTTCAAAGACAACCACATTTCATCAAGTAAATTAACCATAAGTATATGGGAACATTGCTTCTTCCTACCCCTCAATCCTTCCTCATGTACACAGTGTTCACGCAACCTCACTGCAAATACAGCTATCACTCCTTTTCCCCACTTACCCCAATTTCGGATCTCCAAGTAAATAAAAGGTCCAGGGCTTTCTGTTCTTGAGCTATTTCTCTCGGGTACCTGCAACACCACCTCTAGGGCTCTAGGCCCATTCCTGTCTCCACCTGTGTCTCCATCTGTGTCTCCATCCACAGAACCATGTATCTGTCGACCTCGGCATGGATGCACAGGTCTTTGGTTTGCTACCTGCCTGTAAAGGACAGGGCAAAGAAGATGGGCAGGGCTCAGCTCCTTTCCTCAGGAAAAGCCCAGAGTACGAGGCAGAGCTGTTAAAAAAGACACATTTCCACTAAATGGACTAAGAGTGGGAGTAAACGAAGTGGTGTGAGAGCCAAGAGGAAAGACTCTGGAGCTGCCTCATGAATTCGGGAAGGTCTCACCGAGCAGGTGAAACTTCCTGATGGGGAGCAGGAGTCCGCGCACAGAAGTCGGGGGGGTAGTATTAGCGGCGGGGAGAACAGGATGTGCAAAGGCACCAAGTGAGATGTTTGGTGCGTTTGGGGAACAGCAAGAGAGCCGTGGCGGCGGCAGTTTGGGCTGTGTGGGCTGCAATGGCAGGAGCCCAGACCCCGGGGAAGGAAAGGACCTATGAGTTCATTGTTCCTTTCCTCCATCTCTTCCTTATCGATCTCAAAGCCAAAGGGTCCGTGTTCTCATCCAAGGCTGGCCCAGGAAACGGGACATCATCTCTCTGAACTAAAAGAAAGGAGGTCAAGAAGAGAGACAGGCCGGAAGCCAGGTCACAACCTTGCTTTTCCGCAGCCAAACACACTCTGGTTTTACATGGGGAGGTCTGGGTGCTTTTTAAAGTTGAGTCACTCGGAGTTTAGGTAATGTGCTATTTTTAATCTGTTTGCTCAAGTCAGCCCTTCCTCATCCTTTAATCCATTTCCCTAGATCTAAAAAAGGATAAAATGTCTTTTGATGTGCCTTCACGCAACTGCAATTGACTTATTATTTGAGCTGGCCTTGAGATCAGTGATGAAAACCCAGTTATTTATTGTCTTTCCTCTTTCCCCATGCACACAGGGAAAACACTTTCGCTCCCACAGAGCAGCCAAGAAAGCCCCATTGTACCCCAACTAGGGGACAGTTTGATTTCTTATTCCATTTCGCTCAAGCATGACGGCACGCCTTGGAGTTACAGAAGGTGTTCTGTCGTGGCGATCACAGTGGAAATTAGACCATTGTATTTCCAGATCATATTCACCCCATTTCTTATTTGGGAAAACTGTAAAGCTATGCTTCAAGAGATATAGCAAGAGTTTATAGCTCATAAGATTCTTTTACCAAGATTACTAGAAACTTTAAAGAGCCAAATGCACTTTCTCTATTATAAATATTGAGTTAACCATTAAACGGGGATTATGCTTTGTGAGATATCCAAAAGTGAAGACGAAGTTACCATTGGAAATTAAGGGAAATGCCATGGCTAGAGTTCAAAGACATGACGGCGTGCCAGGAATAATCTGTGTCAAAACAAAAGATGTCTAATAGAATGGAACACCTGACACCTATATCATTTTATTAAACCTATGTCACCCCCATTAATTTAATTTAAAAAGAAACAAGAAAGAAGATATCCAAAGGGAAAGACAGCTACTCATATCATTTTCTAAACATTTACAATGGAGAGGCCCGTTGAAATGTCAAAATGGATCAAAACATACTAAATGAAGTTTCATGCCTGCAGCATGAAGCAAAATTCCTATTACAAAGTGTATCTACCCAAATATGATGATAATTAAGATATCACAGAAAACTAGACATGTAAAGTAGAATATAGTTTCATAAATAGAACTTTTCAAGAGTTCTCATTCACAATCTTATATAAGATTTGATATTAAATTTATTTCCACAACAAGATAATGATATAAATCTCAAAAGTAGTTTTGCATGATATATAACTCCTATTTTAAAATATTGTTATGTATGCACATCATTATCACTGTTAATATGCGAGACTCTTTACTTAGGACTACATTTAATTATCACTGTGTTCTTTTCCCCTTAGAGATTTTATGTGATTATAGAACACACACACAAAAAGCAAAGCAACATAAAAGTAAATTCATTCACTGTTCGTCCCTCATAAAAGTGTGAGGTTTTGTGTGTGTCTGTGTAATCATTTATAATTTATGTAACAATCATTTCCTGAGTTACTACTTGGTGCCAAGGACTTTGCCAAGTGCAAAGATCTGTACATTCAATCTAAGCCTTAAAACAACTCCAAGGCATAGGCCACATTAGTCCCATTTTAGAAAAGAGAAGAGAAAACGAGCCAGAGAAATTTCAAATAATCAGCTGAAGCTCAAAGCAGCAGAACTCTGACCTGAACGTGTTTGTTCTGACACATTTCCACCTAAGTTCTTTTTTTTATTTTTAAAATATTTTCTTTACTTATTTTTTAGAGAGGGAAAGGAGGGAGAAAGAGAGAAACATCAATGTGCGGTTGCTGGGGGCTGTGGCCTGCAACCCAGGCATGTGCCCTGACCGGGAATCGAACCTGCAACACTTGGTTCACAGCCTGCGCTCAATCCACTGAGCTACGCCAGCCAGGGCCTCCACCTAACCTCTTAATCACTACTGTGCATTACCTTGTTGCCCTTGCAGAGGTGGGAGTTTGATCCTCAGCTGATGGGCGTCGTGGTCTGGATTAATTTTCACCCTAAAATAAAAGCGGGCAATCATGAAGTGAGTTATCAACAGTAGCAACTACTATCTTCATGGCTTGTTCCAGGAAATTTCCAGTCCAACAGTTTGCTACGTTTATGCACCCGATCACTCACATTTGCTGCCATTTAAATCGGTTTCCTTTTCCTTGCATCTTTCAAGGAAAAAAAACTAGTAATAATTGCCATCGGCTGCCTACTCTAGATGGCTTCATTTTAACTCTGGTACTGGTTGTAAAATGCTGAGTTACAGCATCACTTTTGAACAAGAGACGACCATGAGACATATAGTCTACAGCTTTTCAACCTAGACCCGAGGACAAGGTGTTTCAGCTGATTAGCCATCTACGTCATACATCAAAAGCTAAAATAATAATGATTTTGTTGAAACCCTTTTTTAGGTAGATTACATATTTCCTCACATTCAAGAAGGAAATATTTTGAACATAAATACCTTCACTTCAGAGGCATTGTAACCTTATGTGATAATAGCATGATGTCATCGGAAGTAGGACTCTGTCAAATGCTGTGACAGCTCTCGACTTTTGTACTTTTTTTAGCATCTCCCTTTCACTGTGTCCCTCTGTGGCTGTCACGCCACGAGGCTCCTGCCTTGCAGCCGCGCTACAGAGCACCTGCTACAGGGATGAATACCCCAACACCACATCCAAAAGCCCTAGTACCTCTCACACCTATCTAGGTATCAACAGATCATCAGGAAAGAAAAAAACTGATACTTTATCAGTACTTCCGGTATGGTACATGCTGGGCTCAATGGATGATGTGTCATTCCGCATTGTCCTGCTAGACCACGTGTGAGGTAGGGGTCATTAGCTCCGATAATCAGGTGAGTGGAGACCAAGTCATCTGTGTATGCCCCTTTATGACCGTGTTTGAACGGAGTCCAGAGCAAATGTATACACAGTTCCTCTCTGCGTCCAGTCATGGCAGCCACTACGGTGCCCAAGACCTTGACTTAGCACTCTTCATGCTTCTGCTATGACTCCGATGGTTGATGCTGGGCGTGCAAATTTATCTCCCATAATGTGGTACATACATCTATAAAAATGCTCTAGTTTTACAAATTGGATCCCTTTTTGAGGAAATGAGGTGGGCAGTCAAAACCTGTGCACCTTTTGCAAAGCAGATAACTTACAAATGATACTAATAAAAATATGCTTTAAAATGTCTCACATTTATAGTAAATAAATACCAAATGAAAGACTGGGCTTCAGAAAGAAGGTGAAAGGGCACTGGATGGAGGGAATATTCAGGAAAAGGCTAGGGAAGAAGAGAGCCTAGTTACAGAGCACAGGGCGAAACGCACACACAGCAGGCAGAGCCACGCGGTAAGCACGGCTCAGACAGAACTGGCCACACTGAGCCAGGAGAAAACAGAGGAAGAGACAGGGCCTTGGGGATCCCGGGGGTCAGTGGGTTTGGTGTACTTCACGTTCTGTTTCTGTGACTCTGTGGCAGGAAATAGTCACACACTGGGAAAAATCTTACATGCACAGCAAGGACATACCCCACTGTCCTGATACCATTCATTCCCTCATTCCCGACAGCCTATCACTTACCAATGTGTCAGACGTTTATCGTACTAAAGAAGATACAATTGCCTTCACAGGTAAATCACATCACATTGTCTTTTGCTTATCCAGTACTTGGTAGTAGGACTATTGGGCCACCCAACATACAAAAAGGCACAGCGTTGGAAGAGTACACCTTTAAGTGCTTGGATCTGACAGAGCGTGTATGCCTGTGTGTCTGTAGGCTTCAGTGGAGATCAGATGCGCTGGACAGAGCGGAACTCGTCTATCCCCTGTGGTGGGATGGGAAGAGGGCACGCCTGGGGTCTTTTCTGCTGTGTGATTTCAGACAAGTAGTTCTCCAGTTCCTAGCCTTACTGTCCTCAGCTGCACTAGGGGTAATGATAATTCCCTGGGATCCCTCATAAGTATTCTGAGCTAATTGGTGAAAACGAATACAAAGTGCTCAGTGAAAAAGATTCCTGACTACCACTTAATTAAAGGGGGCGGTGGTGACTTCTCCTGCTGCACTGGAGTTGCTGACTATTACGAGGATTTTGATATGCCAGCTGTCCCACCATGCGCCACCCTCTATGGGAGCTCATTCTGTGACAACCTGTTTAGGGAAGGCAAAATTATTCAACTCATTGATAACGCCAAGGCCATAAGCTCATTTCGATAAATTTATCTAATGTCTATTAGGTGCTGGGCATTTTTGCCAATACCATGCCGAGAATAATAAAACCCATTTCCTTTTCTTTATTTTATTTATTTATTTTTTAGAGAGGGAAAGGAGGGAGAGAGAGAGAAACATCAATGTGCGGTTGCTGGGGGTTATGGCCTGCAACCCAGGCATGTACCCTGGCTGGGAATCGAACCTGTGACACTTTGGTTCACAGCCCACACTCAATCCACTGAGCTACGACAGCCAGGGCTCCATTTCCTTTTCTAAAGTTGCTGAGTAATGAGTGGGAAATACTGTGGGAAATGAGTGCTACCCAGCCACAGAAGTGGATGCGGTAGAAAGATCAAGGTTATAGAAACTGATCAATCTGGGTTCAAAAGCTCCATGACAAACCCAAGAAGAACCTGCCGAGGGTCCAGGTCTCAGTTTCTCTTAACCTCAGGTGACATGGATGTACCTTTAGAGAGTTAAAAATGAAGTATCTGAAAGTAGACACTTTGCCATCCCTGACACCTGGTGCCCTTCAATAAACGGAACAATTCCCTAAAAGATGCAGCAGATCCGTGTGATGGGAACAGATTAAGGAAGGATGTTTATGCGGGAGGTGGGATTTGAACTGGGCTTTTAGTGGAAGACCGTGGAGCATGTATATCATCTGTCTGGGACACAGTGAGGTTGTGTTTACTTGTGTTGCAGAGACTGATGTTACCTAAATCGAGATCAGTTTAAAAGGCCAAGAGTCAGTCCATCAAAATGTGAAGAACTCGAATCAAAAATTCAAGGTTGACTTTTTTTTTTTAAAGAAGACAATAAATAGGTAATGTGTATCAAGAGTCCATTTAGATGCTGGTAACCCTGCAGTGCGCTGGGGGAGGTCTCATTCAGCCCCTGGGGAGCTGGGAGAGCTGCTTCCTGCCCTCACTGGGACCCCCCCCCCCCCAGCCTGCCCAGCCCCCTCCAGCTGGGTCAGAACAGTTGGCCAGAGCACAGCTCTGCACCGTGGCAAAGACAGCAGCAGGACAGGGGATCTGTGATTGATTCCTCCTTGTTTTTTTTTTAATTTTTCTTTTCTTAAGGGACAGGGAAAAAGTGTTCTGAGACAGACACAAGGCTCAACAAGCTGGATTTGGGATTTATTCCCGGTATTACTTGGATTTTCAAGAATTTTTGGAAATCTCGCCTTTCGGCCACAGCACTCCTCAGCAATACGAGTTATTTGCCAAATTCATTTCAAGCTCTTGAATTTACAGTTAGAAGAGAAATAAAAAAGGCTTTCATTTGTTCCTAAGCTGTTTATTTTGCTTGTAAAACCAATCATAACGTCTCCCCAATAAAAAAAAAAGAGAAATGCATGAAAGTTTTAACTCCAGAAAAGTTAACTGTCGATCCCTGCAATTACCCCCAGGCCGAGCCAGAAGACATTTCAACGAGGCTGCGTTTTCCCTTTGAACTGGGGAGGGCACGAGCCACACACTTGGTCAGAAAACTCCCCCTTCACCCTCCTCTAGAACGCTCCCCTGCAAGGCAGGCTGGGGCTAAGCTTGGGATGGGAAGCAACCCCTTCTTAGGCACCCCTGCACAGCAGCAGCCAGCAGCCAGCAGGTATGGTCTCCTGTTTCCTCAGAGCGCTGGGGGTGCTTAGCTTGCAGGGAGGCGCCCTGCTGTGCTGTGGCTCAGTTTGGGGTCCTGACTGTCCTGACAGGGGAGTCTGGACCTGGCTCCCCTCCCCCCCTTCCCACTGCTACCCCCTCTCACTGCTCACACACACACACAGCCTACACGCAGATGGCAGTGATACGCCGGCTGGCCATTGACTGCAGATAGTAAAAATGTTACCAAACCAACCGCTCTCCCCTCCTCTACCCACCACCGGGCTGATGTGCACACTGAGCAGCAAAATCCGAACGGAAACGAGGTGACACCCGAGAGCCAGTGCCAAAGGGAGCGCCCTCTCATCCCTTTTCAGGCCTACTAAGACAGGCCCCGGCCATATGGCATCCTGTTGTGCAGAAGATTTGGGCAGGAATCAAGGGTTTTTGTTTCTTCGGGTTTAAAACCCTTTCATCACTTTTTCCTTCTAGCACGAAAATACAACGCTAACTACTTTACCAGGAGGAGCACAAGTGTTTGAAAAATAATGTCGCCCCCTGCCAGCATCTGCTATTGACATCAGTGTTGGTTCTAATTTGTTCCCGACTCCCAGAATTATTTTCGTTCTCACTGGGAGTTTTCTCCCTTTGTGAATACAAAGGCAGAGCAGCTGTGGCACCAGCACATAGGTAAATAAATAACTTTCTACATGGAAGTTATGCACCCGGGAACCACCTTTCCTGGGGACTTTCTAACGCCCTGCTTCCGATGAGTCACGACCGTCAGGGGAGGCCGGCTGCATGCAGCCGGTGGCCGGGCCCTCCCAAGACGGGCGGACACCCTGTGTTGGCTTCATCATGAACTAACACACATTAAGTGCATTCTTTTCATCTTCAAAACACAACTTTAAGTCTTCATCCCTTCATGCTTCCCGTGGGGTGAGGTCACTGGGATTACACCATCTCTCTTGTAACCCTTTTCACTACTTACCCTTCACTTATCTCACTTCCCCTTTCACTGAAACTCAGGCATCCACTTGCAAGCAAAGACCGTAAGACATCAATCAATCAATCAGTCAGTCAATCACAGTCAAAAGGAGAATGCGATCCACGCTCTCAGAGATGCTCTTCTTAGCCTTCTGTGTTGTGGGGGCCCCTGGGCCCCTCAACTTCTCTCCTGGCAGTGAAAATGTGTCCCTCAGGGCACAGCAGGGTATCATCAGGAAGCAAATGTGCTCTTGGAATATTTGCGGGTAGGGTTTGGGGACACAGTGGAGGACAGGACTGTGACTGAAGGGTGGCAGGTGCCCTCGAAGAGCAGAAGGTGAGCAGCCCAGGCTTTGGTGAGGTCAGGCCCGATTCATCCACTTGCTCAAGGGTCTCCTTGAGAAGTCACGTAAGGGCTCTAAGTCTCCGTGTTTTCTGAGTGGGTGGGACCCTGCCCTGTGGGTCTGTGGAGGAGGTTCAGTGAGATCGAGGAGGGAGAATGTCTAGCCCACTGCCCGGCACGTAGGAAGAGTCAAGGAGACGTGAGCTGTGACTGGACTAGGGTGCCACGTGCACCTGCTGCTCGGTGCCTTTCTGCAGGACAACCCAGAAAGTCTTGAGGAGTTAGCTGCCCTGGAGCACGAGGCAGCGGGCGGAGCAGACTGAGCACGCGCCTCCCAGCGCTGCACGTCACAGCAGTCCTTCCCAGGGAAGCCTGGCCCGCAGGTCTGCCGCCGTCAAGCAACAGGGCTTCTCAGAGCTCGCAGCCGACCCAGGGTGAACTGGGGGCTGAGTGAGAGGGTGGGATGAAACTGCTCAGCTCACAGTAGATGCTCCGCTGGTGTGGTTTTCTTCTTTACGTTTTTTATCCTTATGAGCATGGGCAGCCTAGAAACTCCATGACTGAAAAAGTCCTTTGATGTATTTGCATCCTGTCATCTTTTTTTTAAATCCTCACCTGAGGATATGATCATTGATTCCAGAGAGAGTAGAAGGCAGAGAGAGAAACACTGATCAGCTACCTCCCGCACACACCCCGACTTGGGACTGAACCCACATCCTAGGTGTGTGCCCTGCTGGGAATCAAACCCACAAAACTTCGGTGCATAGGATGATGCTCCAATCCACTGAGCCACCCGGCCAGGGCTCCTGTCATCTTCTTAATAAGCCTTTTAATAAACCAGACATAAAGAATCATTCCCATTCCCCTTTGTGAGGGACACAAGGAAAAGCCAACAACATTGACATTGATTATTTTATGAAAAATAAAAATTTAATGAAAACGAAGGTGCTTGGCCCCTTTAGCTCAAGAACGTGCATGACAAACAATTCCTGCAAACTGTGCTTGACCGATGATAAGAAGAAATAGTATGGACAGTAAGTTCTGTAGGCGTTCAGGAAACCAGTTTGGCTGGCTCACAATTAGGGAGTGTGAGGAGATAAGGCTACAAAGTTTGAAAAATTGAGTGGGGACAGATTATGGATAACTCAGGAATTTGGACTTCATTCTGCAGCTGGTTAATGGGAAACCATAGACGCCCTCCATGCAAGGGAGTTGACACGGTCAGAGATCTGGTTGAGGGTTATTAATCTGGTAGCAATGTGAGGGATGAATTGCATACAGAAAAGCAACCAGAGGCAGGAGAACAGCCAGAGGAACTGACTGTTGCAATAACCCAGGGACGGGCGATAAGAGCCCAGGCTGGGCGGTGAGGAAGAAAAACAAGAGACAGAAAGAACTGGACTGAAGATCTGGAATCATCCTTTTTTTTTTTTTTCCAAAAAGAGGATTAAAATGTTAAATTGATTACTGTGAAATTAGGGTAGAGTCTGTGAATTTTTCACAGGGCAAGAACACTGTCAGAGATCAAACATATCACAGAATTGATGAGATAGGATAAAATCATAATTTTGTTTGATGCTCTGCATTCTTTCATAAGTGAGGAAATAGACATTCATCCAGACCAAGTCAAAAAAAAAAGTTTTATAAACATCCACGTAACATGATTTACCTGATAATTCTTCGCCGGTTCTTCTATAAAAGGATTTTTTTTTAGCAGGATGGGGTTCTGAAAATCAGGAAAGTAGGGAGGTCACATGTGGTTCCATTTCATAAATTCTAGGTTATAGAAAGTTCACAGATTGTAAAGGGAAGACTTAGAAGCTCTGAACAGAGAGACTCAACTGATTTGTGAGCTTATTGTCATTGGTGCTGAATTTTACCCATGGCCGTAGTTAGGCAAAACTATCCTATCATTACGAAACAATGCAAAAATCCCAAGTCTGTATCAGAAGTATGACATGCACTCGGTGGCAGAACCTCAGGCTGGGCCAAACTCCTGTGGGTTACGTCGACATCTAACGTATCTCGTTCCTTTTTTTCCTTTAGTTCACTGCAGAGCTTTGTCTGTCTCGAATAGTGTTCTTTTTTTTCTCTTTTCCTCTCTTTCTCTCTTATCAGTTGGACAATCCAAGAATGCCATTCTTAGCCTTTGAGTAAGTTCTCAGTCATCTATGGAAGCCAGAGTTTCAAAGCTTTGGGACGTCATGAAATTCCATCTCTCTTCCCCTAATATAGTATAGCAGTGCGAACCCTTTCTCTCTGCCCCAGTCACGGTCCCGGGACAGGCAGAGATCACTGTGGGTCGGGAGAAGCAGCTCACCCGCTGCCAGAAAAGTGCTGGGCATTACGCTCACCACAGTTGGAGAGTGGGGGCGTGATGCTTCGGCCAACAGTCTCTCTCCTCCCGGGGCAGGCGGTATAGAAGGGGGCTCAGGAAAAAGACGGGCTTTTCAGCCAGGCTGGCCAGAGTCCCATCAGTCTAGACCATCTAGGAACTGCATGCATGGGCTTTCACAAACCACCATATAGCCTGAGTAGCTTAGGCAACAGAAATGCGTTTGTTCATGGTCTTGAAGCCTGAAGTCCAACGCAGTTGTCAAGGGTGGTTTCTTTGGGGGCCTCTCTCCCCGGCCTGTGGAGGCATCTTCTCCCTGGGTCTTCAGCGCTCTGTGATCTAACTCTCTGGGATCAGATTCCCCCTATAAGGACATCAGGCATTTGGGTTAGGGCCCACCCTCCAGAACTCCTTTTAACTTAATCACCTCCTGAAAGATCCTGTGTCCCAATTAGATCTGCGTTCTAAGATACTGGGGATTAGAGGTTCGACAGAGGAGTGTGGGGTGGGGGTAGGGGGCGAGAGTGAGCACATTACATGTATTCTAAGGCAAATTAGTTATGCACTCTCTGGCTTGGTTGCTTATTTGGAATAAACCGTGGACACAGTCAAGTCTGAAGAATTTCAGGTGAAGCCCTGGCTGGCATAGCTCAGTGGATTGAGCGCGGGCTTCGAACCAAAGTATCGAGGGTTTGATTCCCAGTCAGAGCACATGCCTGGGTTGCAGGCCACAGCCCCCAGCAACGGCACATTGATGTTTCTCTCTCTCTCTCTCTCTCTTTCTCCCTCCCTCCCCTCTCTAAAAATAAATAAATAAAATCTTTTTAAAATGCTATCTAAAAAAAGAATTTCAGGTGCTGATGTGAGGTAAGACCATGCCTGACGTCCCCAGGATGGACGCCATTGTTACAGCATAAACGTATTCATAGCCATCTTTGCTTTTCACCTTTAAAGCCAAGGTTTTGGGTCGGTTGGTTGTCGTTTTAAATAGCATTAGGCTTATTTGATGTCGTGATAATCAAAGCATACAATTAAAATCTATATTTCTTAGAGGACCTGCCCAAACGAGCACATTGCAAATACTAGGATATTCACCTAGACCGCATCTATACAGGTGCGATTAACAATCCACACACTTGGAAGTGACTGCAAATGCGCTGGCATTCTGTCCCACGGATCTCTAGATAACGACATCTCTGATTATTTTATTTTTTCTTTACTCTAAAATTCCACATGAAACAATCACAAGATCTACTTGCTAAACATCTTGATAATACCTCCTTTCTCTCCACCCTTGTTGCCCCCATCGGAGACCAAGTCTCCAGCAATGTTTTGGTGGCGGCAGAACATTGGGGGTCGTGACCCTTGCAATAGCTTTTTTCTGTTCCGTCTCCTCCCATCCCGCCCTGCCAGATTCAGGAACTCTACTGCCCCGCCAATCTTTAAAACTGCGAAAGGGACTGCCTGCCTAACTTACTTCTGATCTGGCAATTGTTTGACACAGTACATAGCAATTGATCAGACCCTATTTTTTCACGGGGACTGACACGGAGGATCAAGTCCCCACGTGGGACAGAGTCCAGGCAGAAGGTGATCCGCATCAGAGGCTGTTTCTTCGCAAACATTGGCACAACCGCTCCCTGCCCTTCTGTCCTTCCATCGCACACCAGTGCTGGATCCATCTAGGCCGGCGCTGATCTACAGAGTCCGGCCCATGTTGCTTTTCAAGACCCTCAACAATGGTAAGATCCCTCCCGCCAGGCTGCGCCTGCCCTCCATCCCACTGTTCCGAGGTCCCTCCACTGGTTGCCTCTGGGCATAGCATTTCGACGGTACCTTCTTAGCATTTATGCCCACATGCTCTAATTATTCGGTAGCCTGTCAGCCCCCCTCCCAGACTCAGAACTCTTCCACAGTGTTCATCTCACCCTTATTTCCCTATGCATTCAACACGTGGATGTGAGGGCCGCCGGAGACGGAGGAGGGTAAGGAGCACCCGCCCTGAGCGCATGCCCCTCCCCCAGGCCCTCCCCACCCACAGCACCAGGTCTGCACCTAAAAAGGGGGAGGTGCTGGCTTCCTGGTCCTGCTCCCAATAAATGCGCGAGCCTTCCTGCCTTTATGCTGTGTTCCTTGTGCCTCCTGCCGTTTGAGAACATGCTCAGCCCCAATCCCTTCCTCTTTCCTTCCTGTCTTGGTCCCAATTGTGCATCTTGCCTCATACAGCTTAGTGGTGGAAAGCCATACCTGAGGTGGCCTGTCCATCACTCGGGGGCAGCGTTTGCCAGAATCTCTAAGACAGTGGCTGGGAAGGGAATAAAGAAGAGGAAGGAGATGTAGCTTACATAAAAAAAAAAGAGGGGGAGAAATCAAGGGGAAAATGAGAAAGCAACAGTGAAAATGAGAAAGAAGGGGATTTTTTTTTAATAAAAAGGGGAAAAGAGCCGAAGAAAACAGCAAGGGAGAGAGAGGGAGGGGGAGATAAAGTCATTTAGTGGACTGAGCTTGCCTGTGAACTGTATTAGTACATGTTCTTTTATTTCTATTCGGATTATTCACTTAAATCCCATTCAGCATAAAAGCAGAAAAGCTAATCCCTAAAGGTCCCATAGGCATGGCTTTGATTTGACACTCCTGAGAGAAATCACAAAACTGTGACTCAAGTGGACTCGACTCAAATTGTTCCAAGCACGCATTATTATTACGAAGCTCTTGGCTGTGAACAATGACAGAGTGAGCGTAAGCCCTCCGGGGGCGGACTTACTGGGAAAACCACACCCTGGCCAGGCCCCTGCACCGAAGGGGCACACTGACCTCGGTGAGCAGGCAGACCACACAGCTTTCCACAGAGGGCCGTGGCCCAAGAGCGTAACAAACAAGAACAGCCTAGAACTGCCAGTCATGACGGTGTTTCTCATGGGCAAAAAAAAAAAAAAACAAACAAACCCAAGAGAACATCTTGCCAATTTTGAACCTCTGCCCTGGGTCAGAGTGTTTACGTAATCACATGATAACTGAAGCTCATAAATGTTTTCTGTTAAAAGTTTTTAAAGGAAATGAAAAGAAATGTTTGCTAATGATCTCGATCAACATCTACCTCCTCTAACGTAGCTCCCACTTAATAAAGTTGTTCTCCCACGCGGCTCCATTTAACACGGAACTGACTGAACAGGGCTCTTTCTGTATCAGGGAAATGGTAACTTTCAAAGCTCCAACAGCTCAGGAGGCTTTTTAATATTTCAAAGACGGCTTTTTAGCCCCAGTTTCTGCAGATGCGCATCAAGAACAAATCTTGTAATAAGCCCTCCCCTGGAAGGTAGGGAGACAGGCTCCTCTAAGATAAGTAAAGGGAAAAAGTGTTATCATTATTACTTTTATTCCAGCAGAGAATCTATAGTTTAAGGTTCCGAAGAACTTGTAGTCCAGACCAACTTTAAATGTGAGATTGAGCCAACCCTCCTAAACGCTGCTTAGAGAAAACAAACGTTTCTCTTTGGCCTCTTCTCTAGGTCAAACCCGCGAAGCCCCATGGGAAGGGACCCTTCTCCAGTCCTGGGTGGCGGTGGGAGGGAGTCTCACAATGCCCTCCACCCCCCGCAGCACCTCTGTGTGTGCCGGTGCCCCGCATGCCAACCCAAAGCCAGTGACGTTTCATCTCAGCGGTGTCAGCGCCGGTTGTCGCCGGTCCTAGAACTAGGTGATGTGTCAAGCCGTGAAACACAAGCCCTCAAGGAGAGGTACAGTATCTCCGAAAATCACCCTGAACGCTTTGGAAGGCCTTGCAAAAGAGGGCCATCACAAACATTCCTGTTGAATTAGGCGTGGGCAGGATGGTGGTGGAAGATGGGGAGAAGCTGTAAACATCTACAAGGATTCTGGTTTCGGAATACTTTGCGCATCTCTCTGCTTTTGGCCTCACTTGAAAGGAGCTGAAATTGAGAAATCACAAGATGAGGCATTACAATGTGAGTGCAAGGTCTGTCTGGAAAAAGTCCAACCATTGTTAATATAACAAGAATGGTCTGCACAACTTTGATGTGACCTGGCAGCCAGGGAGAGTGGACTGGAAGGCACATGTGTGAACAATGACTTCACTGTACCGGTCAGTGGGGGTGGTAGATGCTGTTGAGTGAGCATGTGTACTGTGTGGCTGTGACATTCAACATGACTGAGTGAATAGAGCAATAGAGCTGCACCAAATTTTGCATTAAGCCTGAACATGCCTCCACAGAAACTATCTGGATGATTCAGAAGGCCACAGGTATGGGCAACTGGTGATTGGCAACTTCGTCACAACAATGTGCCTACTCATGCATCGTGTCTGGCTAGACACAGCAGGGGACTGAGGCGCATTGTCCTGTGTATAATGTTTCTTGAACCTTGTATCTTCTTCAATAAATGTCCCTATTTTTCATAGAACGTGACTGGATGCCTTCTGGACAGACCTGGTACATGAAAATACTATGTAGGATTCAATCAGGCAACCCAGGCACAGAGAAAAAGGCAGGGGTCTACAAGAAAAACGGTGAAGAATAATTGTACATTTATTCATCTGAAATGAACAGTTCAAGGTATGTATGCATCACCTTTGTGATCCTTTCTCTATAAGGCTCTATTTTTTTAATAATCCTCACCCAAGGACATTTCCACTGATTTTTTTAAAGAGAGAAAAAGAGAGAGAGGGGGAGAGAAAGGCACCAATGTGAGAGAGAAACATTGACCAATGCCTCCCGTGTGCCCCAACCAGGGATCACACCTGTGACCCTTCAGTTATGGGATGGCGCTCCAACCAACTGAGCCACGTGACCGGGGCATAAGCCTCTTTTAATTAAGTAGCCAACTACAGGTCCAATTACTTTCCCAGTAAAAGCTGAAGTACGTGCATGGCACAGACAGCAAAGGGCACACTGATTTCTCTCTCACCTCCGCCACGTCAAGCAAGACACGCCCTCAAAATGTTGAATTCTTGGTTGTAAAATGGAAAAAACAGTACTTGTCAGGCTTTCTTCAGCCACTTCATGACCATTTCTTTTCTGTGGTGAGAACATTTAAGATCTACTCTCTGAGCCCTGGCTGGCATAGATCAGTGGATTGAGCGCGGGCTGCGAACCAAAGTGTTGCAGGTTCAATTCCCAGTCAGGGCACATGCCTGGGTTGCAGGCCATGACCCCCAGCAACTGCACATTGATGTTTCTCTCTCTCTCTTTCTCCCTCCCTTCCCTCTCTAAAAAATAAATAAATAAAATATTTTAAAAAAGATCTACTCTCTGAACAGCTCTCAAGTCTATGACACAGCACTGTTAACTATAATCACCACACCGCACGTTCGACCCCTGGAATTCGGTAACTTTCTGCCCGCAAGTTTGTACTGTCTGACTGGCACCTGTGCGTTCTCACCACCCGGCAGGCCCTGGTGACCGCCATCCTGCTCCCTGGCCCTGCGAGTTTGGCTGTTGTAGATCCCACATCTCGGGAATATCATGCAGTATCTATCTTTCTGTGTCTGAATTATTTCACTAAACGTAATGCCTTCAAGGTCAGTGCATCTTGTTGCTACTAGTAGGACTCCCTTCTCTCTCATGGTTGAATAATATTGGTAACAAAAATATTTCATACACACTATTATCCCTATCTTCTTTATCCACGCATCTGTGGATGGACACGGGTTGCTTGCATCTCTTTGTCATTGTGAATAAGGCTGCAGTAGATGTGAAAAGGCGGATAAGTCTTCCATCCTGTTTTTCCCTTCTAGCGCTGAATCACATGGTAGTACTACTTTTCCTTTTTTTTTTTAAGGAAGCTCCATATTGGTTTCCATAGTGGTGGCATGAATGTATATTCCCGCCGACTGTGTATGAGGGTTTCCTTTCCTCGACATCCTTTCCAAGGCTAACCTCTCGTCTTTTGATGACAAGTGTGAGGTGGTAGCTCATTGTGGTTTTGATTTGTATTTTCCTGATGACTAGTGATGTTGCAAACTTTTTCATGTACCTGTTGGCCACTTGTATATCTTCTCTGGAAAAAGAGCACTGAATCAGATTGTTTGGTTTTTTGTCAGTGGATTATAAAAATTCTTTGTATGCTTTGAATACTAACCCCTTATCAGATAGATGGTTTGCAAATATTTTCTTCCATTCTGTAGCTGCCTTTCCATCCACTGACTGTTTGGCTGTGCAGAGGCTTTGTGGTTAGATGTGCTCCCACTTACTTATTTTTGCCTTTGTTGCTTGTGCTCTTGGTGTCATATAAAAAAAAATCATTGCCAAAGCCAATGTCAGGGAATGCCAAGGCCAATGTCACGGAGTTGTTCCCTTATTTTTGCTTCTAGGAGCTTTACAGTTTTAGGTCTTAATTCTTTAATGCATTTCAAGTTAGTTTTTGCAGGTGGTGTAAGACTGGGGTCTAAGTTCCTTTTCCTGAGTGTGGTTATTCAGTTTCTCAACACCATTTACTGAGGAGATTACCCTTTTCTCATGGAGCATTCTTGACTCCCCTGTCAAACAGTAGTTGACCATACACGTGGAGGTTTATTTCTGGGATCTTAGATTCTGTTCCGTTGGCCTATGTATCATCTTTTTAAACATCAGTGTCATACTGTTTTGATTACTACAGCTACATAGTATAATCGGAAGTCCGAAGTGTGATACCTCCAGCTTTGTTCCTCTCTCTCAAGGTTGCTTTCCATACCAATCTCACTATTATGTTTTTCTGTTTCTGAGAAGAATGACATTGCAGTTTTGATATGGATAAAATGAGTCTAGAATTGTGTCTTAACATGCAGAGAAGAAAGAAAATCAATACGCAACCATTCCATCCAAAGCATGAAACCACCCAGCTCAAGTACTAGTCACCTATCCTTTTTCCTCGCCCTCCTCTTCCCATAGCAACACTGCAGAGAGCAGAGGAGCCGGCCGATGTAGTGGGAGATGAGCAAGAAGAAGAGGAGAGAAAGCCCCCCAAGCCCCCTTTCCCACTGAAGTCTGCCATCTTGAACCCCGCCCAAGCTGGAGGAGAATGCAACGCCAGGTGGACCCTGAGTTTTACGAGCCCACTTTTCCTGTAATCCCTGAACCTGGAGAGGACAGCACAGAGTGAAGACGGAGCTCTAGTCAACTCGCACTCTCATGAGTAATTTCAGTCTCGACGTGACTTACTTATCCTTTCACCCATCCGCCTTTTTGTGCCCTTGATCCTGAATGTCTTCTTGCTTCTTCGTCTGTGCCTTGCTTTCTCTGATGTGACATCTAGTAGCTGGTTTCTTCTCAGCTTTTTCGTCTGAACACTGATTCCTCATTTCCTTCCCACTGTGGTGAGCAGTAATAGTTCGCACTGACTCCTGCCCATCGTCAAGTCTGCACCCTCTGCACCGCCAGCCCTCACCCACAGCTAGGCCTGTCTCATCATGGAGTGAAACCGAACAGCTAATTAGCTATTTTACATTCCAGCTTGTTTTGTGAGCGTTTGGAGATCCAGGCAAACAACAAAGAGCAACGCAGTACATAGAACTTGTTAGTGAAGCATAGAACTAACCCTCTAGAATGGAACTAATGTACGCTGTGAGCTCATTCATATGAGAGTTGCAAATTCGGTTTCATGTGCATTTGATGAATTGTGTGTTATACATGCATTGGAAATCAGAGGACCTCATAAGGCGGTGCAAGTTTTTTAAAAAGTCGCACACATATTTGAGTGCCTTCACTTATATGGGTTTGTGTTTAAATGGTATCAAAAGCAGGTTTCCAAATGATAAAAAACACTCCTCAATCAATTTCTTGTTAAGGTTTGAATTTTGACAAAGTAGGAAACTCAGAAAATTATTGCAATGATAACTTTTATAGGCCTGCATAATGTAATGCGTTAGTACTGGAAATTACTTTCTTTTTACTTGCTGTGATCTTTCCCAGTCTCCCTCGCAAACTGCTTTGGATTGGCTCTCTGAGCCCGGCTAGTCGGAAACCTCCAGGGAAGGCCCAGCTGCAACGTATAAAGCAGCAGCTCTGGTTCGTTATTGCATTTTCCCTTCCTCATAACCAGAATGCTAATAATAGGGGCACAGGGTATCGCATGCCACTATGTTAATGGGAAAATTGGTAATGGTGACATTTCGTTAATTCATAAATCTTTATTAAAAGTACCTACAGTGTTAAGTAATGAGTTGTAGATGATTGCTGTTAATTGCCTTGCCCTGAGTAAGATGACCCTTATATTCCTGCCACTTTTGTTCATCAATCATTCAACAGTCATTTATTGATTGTCTAGAATGTGTTAGGCTTCTTGCTAGGTGCTAGAGATAGCAAGTAGGGTAAGGGACAGTGCCACACCTGCTCCACACTTTCGGTGTATCTGCAAAGAAAGGCTTGTAGGAGATCATTTGAGTAAATGGTAAGTGTTATAACAGGTGTGCACCACCGTCTGTGATGGAAATTTGAAAAGGCACAATTAAGTGACGGGGATGACTTGGGAATAAGTATTTCAGAGAGAAGAAAACCCCTGTATTCTCTAGGCTAGACTAGCTATTCCAAGGCAAATATGATGATGAGGAGGGAGACATTGTACACCACAGGATGAGCCTGTGCTGAAACACCTGGGCCTAAAGCAGCTTAGCACCTTCAGGGCACTCAGTCATTTCATCAGCACGAGTGTGCAGTGTGAGAAGCAAAGTCTCATGGATAAATGAAGACGAGTCCTAGATCACGAAGTATCTTCTATGCATGCCACAGAATTTGGAGTTGATTCCATAGGCGATGGG
Source organism: Phyllostomus discolor (assembly GCF_004126475.2). Taxonomy (NCBI): domain Eukaryota; kingdom Metazoa; phylum Chordata; class Mammalia; order Chiroptera; family Phyllostomidae; genus Phyllostomus; species Phyllostomus discolor. The sequence goes on along the minus strand of NC_040917.2, from coordinate 18,753,403 downwards.
GAGCCATTGGAGAACATTTAGAAGGAGAAAAACATTTTCAGACTTGTGATTATAGACAGATCATTCTGGCAGCGATATAGAGGACTGGCTAAAACTCAGATTCAAGTCTTGCAAATCTGCGATCAGTTGATGTATAGATTCAGAGAGTCCATTACACTCCTACAGGAAAGCAAAAATTCTCTGCCTATATACCTTTTCTGGGGAGAACTTCCATGACATACATTTGACCTTCAACCATTAAAATGAGATGATACTGAAAGCCGAGAGTAGGGGGAACCATTTATCTGGGTTTGTCTGGGACTTTCCTGGTTTTAGTAATGAGAGTATTGCATCCTGGGAAAATTCTCAATTCCTGGCAAACTGCAATCGTTGGTTACCCTACTGGGAAGTCAGAAGACTGTTGCAACAGCCTGTGTGAAAGAAAACAAAGATCTCCAGCTAGAGAGATGGAATGACCTTGAGGGGTAAAGTCCATAGGACTGAATGGCTGATGAATTTAAGGTATGGTGAGAAAGGAAAAGTTGAGGATTAAACCCATGCTTCCAGCTCTAGTTACCACATTTATGTGGTTACCATAAAGAAAGTGTGTGTGTTTGTGTGTGCATGTAGAAGGATGAGTTCCATTGTACACATATAGATATTAAGTATTTATGAGATTCCAATGGGAAGTTGGATATAAAAATTTAGAGTTGTAAGAAATGTATCTAGGATGAATATGTAATTTAGTGAGCCATTATATTGTGGGTATTAATTGAAAAACTTGGATAAGATTATTTAGAGATGATGTGTACTATGAGAGGCAGTGGTCAAGGAGAGTATTCTGGAAAATTTCTACATTCAAGGACATCCATAGAAAGCAGATCCTGCAGAGGATAAGAAAAAAGTCTGCTAAAAACTCGAATAAGATTGCCAAGAGAAACTGCACTTTTAGAATCCAAGAGAAGAAAGATTGTAATGATTATTTATATCTCTTAAAGTTTTAAATATTTTTTCTGGACATACTAGCCAATATAAATAGGAAAGAGAAAGAAATTACAATATAAAAACTGGAAAGGAGGAAATAAAATATATTGTTTGAAGCGTCCATGATTACTTAGAAAATCAGCTGAAAATATGATTGCAAACACTAAGAGAACTTAATAAGCTGGCTAGAAACAAAGTACATACAGAACGCAATGGTTTCTGTTTATATAAACAATGAGTTGGAAGATTTAATGGAAAAAGGCAATCATCTCTAATAACAACAATAAGAGTTAATATTGAAGGCTATTATTAAATGAATATTGAATGTTATTACGTGCTAGGCACTCTTCTAAGTGCTTTCATAGATCTAATTTATTTAATCCTCCTAGTAACTGCACTTGACAGATGAAGAAATAGAGACAAAGAGAAGTAAAGTAACTTGCTCATGTTTATACAGTTAATAATTGGGAGACAAATATTTTAAACCTAGGGAGTCTTAACCCATAGGCTGTGATCTTAACTTGTACATGCTATCGTATGTAGTTAATCTCTTTAGGAAAGAAAAGTAGTAAAGTAATACTCAGGAATATATTTAACAAGAAACACCTAAAATCTATATGAAAAAAAATGTTAAAATACTACCAATGAAGAAAGGAAGTCTTGGACAAATAGAAAAGCATATCATGTTCTTGGATACAAAAATTTCACATAAAAATATAAGTTCTCCCTAAGTTCATCTATAAATATAACTTGATTCCAATAAAAATAACAAAAGAAGTTTTTTTCTGTGAAACTACTTTGAAAGCTCATATGGAAAAATTTTTAAAGGAAACTTCATAAAAGAAGAGTATGGTTGACTAAAACTAACAGATTTCTGCAAAGAGCCAAGAATAAACAAGACATATTGAAAAGGAAAGTATGAGGGAGGGAAGCTCTTGCTTTATAGATACTGAGATTTGTAAAGCTACAGTGATTAAGATACTGTGGGACGGGCACAGGAATACAGAAAGAGTTAAATGGTGTAGCATGGAAAACTAGGAAGCTGACCCAATGCATACACGGTCCCTTAAATATGGCAAAGGTGACATCCCCTTCCCAGAGCAGCTGGGGAGATGAGAGTCTTTTAAAGAAGTGGTAATGACAAAACAGGGATGTCTGCTTTTATCACTCTTATTCAACATAGTACTGGAAGTAATAGCCACAACAATCAGACAAGAAGAAATAAAGGGCATCCAAATTGGAAATATGGAAGTAAAGCTGTAATTATTCACAGGTGACATAATATTGTATATATAAAACACTAAAGACTCTATCAAAAGACTACTAGATCTAATAAATGAATTAGGCAAAATAGCAGGATACAAAATTAATATTCAGAAATCAGTGGCATTTTTACACACCAAAAATGAACTACCAGAAAGAGAAATTAAGAAACAATCCCATTTACTATTGCAACAAAAAAAAAAATCATAAAGTGCCTGGGAATAAATTTAACCAAGAAGATAAAAGACCTGTACTTGGAAAAGTATAAGATACTGAAGAAAGAAATTGAAAAAATGGTCCTGGATAGGAAAACTTAACATCATTAAAATATCCATACTACCCAAAGCAATCTACAGATTCAACGCAATTCCTATTAAAATACCAATGGCATATTTCACAGATCTAGAAAAAATACTCCAAAAATTTCTGTGGAACCACAAAAGACTCTGAATAGCTTCAATAGTTCTGAGAAAGAAGAACAAAGTTGGAGGTATCACACTACCTGATACAAAGTTATACCACAAGGCCGTAGTAATCAAAACAGCATGGTACTGGCACAGGAACAGGCAGCTAGATCAGTGGGACAGAATAGAGAGCACGGAAATAAATCTGTGACGTTATAGCCAATTAATATTTGACAAAGAGGCAAGAACATACTATGGGGTAAGGACAGTCTCTTCAATAAATGGTGTTTGGAAAGCTGGACAGATACATGCAAAAATGAAACTAGATCATCAACTTACACCATACACAAGAATAAACACAAAATGAATTAAAGACTTAAATGTAAGTTGCAAAACCATAAAAACCCTAGAAGAAAACATAGACAGTAAAATTTCAAATAACTCATAGCAAAATTGTTGTCAACATATCTCCTTGGGCAAGGGGGGGGGAGGAAAAAATAAACAAGTGGGACTACATCAAACTAAAAAGCTTCTGCACAGCAAACAAAACCATCAACAGAATGAAAAGGAAGCTCCTGAATGGAAGAACAGATTTTCTAATGATACATCAGATAAGGGCTTAATTTCCAAAATATAAAGAACTTGTACAACTCAACAACAACAAAAAATCCAATTAAAAAATGGGCAAAGGACCTGAATAGACACTTCTTTAAAAAGTACATACAGATGATCAAGAGACCTATGAAAAAAATGCTCAATGTCACTAATCACCAGAGGGATGCAAATTAAAGTCACGATGATGTATTGTATCTCCGCATGCCCATCAGAATGGCTATCATCAATAAATCAACAAACAACAAGTGCCGGCGAGGATGTGGAGAACAGGGAACCCTAGTGCATGCCGGCATAAATGCGGGCTGGTGCAGCCACTGTGGAGAACAGTGTGGTGTTTCCTTAAAAATTTAAAATGGAACTACCTTTTGACCCAACAATCCCACTTCCTGGAATATATCCAAAGAAACTCAAAACACTAATTCGAAAGAATACATACAACCCCATGCTCGCTGCAGTTTTATTTACAATAGCCAATATCTAGAAACAGCCCAAGTGCCCGTCAGTAAATGAGTGGATAAAAAAGCTGTGGCACATTCACACAATGGAATGCAACGGTGCCGTGAAAAGAAGGAAGCCTTTCTTTTTGCGACAGGATGAACCTGGAGATTATTATGCTAAGGGAAATAAGACAAATACCATAGGATTTCATTGATGTGTGGAATCTAATGAACACAATAAACTAATGAAAAAATAGAAACAAAGGCATGGACACAAGGAACAGACTGACATCTTGGTCAGAGGGGATGGGGGAAGGGGGCTGGAGGAAAAAAGGTGAAGGGATTAAGGAGCACACATGCACACACACACACACACACACACACACAAACATGGACACAGACAACAGTGTGGTGACAGCCATGGGGAAGAGGGCTGGGGGTTGGTGGAGGTGGACAAAGAGGGAATAAATGGGGACGGAGAAAGACTTGGGTGTGGGCGACGGGTGCACGATGTAGCACTCAGATGAGGTTTTGTTGAATTGTTCCCTTGCAGCCTGTATGGTTTTGTGAACCAGGGCCACCCCAACATCAATAAAAAAGTGGTATTGATAAAATTGGGCATTTGCTTAAGTGGCAGAAGTTGGAGTGTGTTTCATACATACACAAAAAAGAACTACGGGGAATTATAGATTGAAACATAGGCAAAATAGCAGGATTCAAAATTAGCAGGAAACAAATAAGGATTCTTTATTTGTTTTCAAATACTAATTCAGGGGAATAACTTCATTCACTGGTGCAGAAAATGATACCCGAAATGAGGCCCAAAAGCTACAGACCACAAAGAAAAAAAGATGAATATATTTCTGACATTAAGCATATGAAAAATGTGTTTATGACACGGTATAGTGAAGGATATAATGAAATTGAAGTGACAAAGCACAGAAGACAACATATGTAATACACGTAACTGACAAAAAGGTCTTATCTGAAATATAAAAAGTGGAACCAACCTATAGGCAAAAGATGAAAGACAAAAAGCGAACCTATGAAACACAGGGAAAGAGGTTGACAGGGAGTTGGCATCCGAAAGCAAATTCAAATCAGGTTGGCGACACACGAATTGAAAAATCAGAGAACACCACCAAGCCCTTATTTTATGAAATGTTAAAGGGACTTATCTAAGAAAAGAAGATAAAGAAAAAAACATGTATAGTAAAAGGACAGCAAGCTCACAATTATTAACAACCACACCTAAAGCAAAACCAAAAGAAACTAAGCAAACAACTAGAACAGGAACAGAACCACAGAAATGGAGATCACATGGAGGGTTAGCAACACGGAGTGGGAGGAGGAGAGAGGGGGAAAAGGTACAGAGAATAAGTAGCATAGATGGTAGGTAGAAAATAGACAGGGGGAGGGTACGAATAGTATGGGAAATGTAGAAGCTAAAGAACTTGTAAGTATGACACATGGACATGACTAAAGGAGGGGATATTAGGAGAGAGTGTACAGGGTGGAGGGGAGTGAAGGGGGGAAAATGGGACAACTGTAATAGCATAATCAATAAAATATATTTTTTAAAAAAAGAAAAATCTGAGAACACCAGCTGCTAGGAAAACAGAGCAGCCAGTAAACTCTTTCACTGCTGGGGCAACACAAGCTGATCAAAGCAACAGTTTGTCATCATTCAGGAATGCTGTAGATTTATATATCTCGTGCCTCCACAATCTTACCCCTAGATTTGTTCCCTAGAAATGCGTGTGTATTATACACAAAAAGTTCATTCCCCAAACATCCGCAGTTCCACCACGCAGCCTAGGTTGCCACAAGCCCAGGAAGAAGACTCGGTCTATCCACCAGAATGTGTTTATTCGGCAAAATTCAAGTTTGAGTACACCACAAGATACGGAAAATGCCTAAGAAAAGTTTCTCCTCTTTCAAGACCTTAGATTGAGAGCCGTAAAGCAAAACATGAACATTTCACAACCCCAGGCATGTGTGATAAGAGCCAGGGAAAAAGAGAAGACGCCATTCGAGGAGGACTGGTGTGGTCACAACGAGCTGCAAGGGAGAGACGGGATGTGATCTGACACACGAGCTTGCATGAAGGGTTTCGACAGCTGAGCACACTGCAGTATCAAGCGTCATGCTCATAACATCTTCTGTTTCCCCAAACAAGCTCTCGATGTTCTGTGCTGTGCCTTGAAAACGTATCTGCATTTAATCAACTCCCAACCATTTGTGCCAGGGAAAGGAATAACTCAAAAACAATTTACTTTTGGAGCTGGAATAAAACGTAGGCCAGTACTTGAAGTCTCCTGGTCCTCCTTACTTGGGATGATTTAGGCGGGTGTCAAAAGAAGCTCACATCCCCGCGGAGCACAGAGATGCAGGGCTCAGCTTTCGATGCTGCTGAGAGGGAAAGCCACACTAGGACAAAAAAAAATTTTTAAAAATGCTTCTGAATCAATTTCACGTTGTCAGGGCTAAACACAAACAGCCTTCGAACATCTGGGATTTCCTCATTTTAATTCCAAATTGTCATATTTTTACACATTCTTGCTTTTGGTGCTTGGACTGAGACTTTTTTCCCTCCTAATGTGATTTGTGTCCACTCACAAAATTGTTGAGAGTTCCCATCTGAGGGGGCACCTTGCATTTTCCCATGGAGACTGTCTTTTGTGATGGCAAAGCTGGTGGGAAGGGACGAAAAGGCTAGACAACAATAAAGAGGATTTCTGCATTAAAAGTCGACATCCACAGCAAACTAAATTATTAAAGAAAATGTCCTAAAATCTTTTCTTTCCTTTTAAAGGGATAAGTAATTTGACATTGAGGCCAACTTCGAGATAGACAGCTTTGTGGAGTTTCAGGTCACCCCATGCTTTTGCAATCTATCTCTTTTCTCTGCTTTAGTTTTCCCCTTAACACCTGTCATTATCTACACACAGTAACACACTCTATTTATAATTTCATCTTGTTGAGGCTTTGTCTCCACCACTAGAAGTTACACTGCATGAGGGCAGAGACTTCACCCAAAACAATGTGTTGAGTGTAAAAGTATATATATATATATATACACACACACACACACACACATATACACACACATACACACATATACACACACATATATATACACACACACATTTGTTGTTGAATGAATTCCAAATATTTGTGCTAATGAGTTTAAAGTGATTTTACATAATCTTGAAGCAATCTGTATATTCAGTTTACCTTGAGGAGATCCTATATTTCTACTCTGAAGAGAAAATTAGATTCAAACTTGACGTGACAGTGTCTATTCATAAAATGAAATTAAACAGGGAAGATAAATTCAAATGCATGGCTTTTCAAAATTATATGCTATTGTCAATCATGAATACATTCTACAGGGTAAATTTAATAACTGAAATAACTGGGCTTTGTCTAGTTACGTCAGGAGCAATCTCAGCTAAATCAATCAATCTCAGCTAAATCGATGAATCTCATGAGTAACACACAGCCCAACAGATGACCCGATGACAAAGCACAACACCAACTACTTTTTTAGCATTCAGTATCATCAAGAATGACTGTGGCAGAGCAACAACCTTGAATAAAGTTTTTTAACTATTTCATAATGATTAGTATCAAGCAGTATGTATGAATGGAGCCAAGATACCTTATAAATAAGTTATTTAGTTGAAAAGCAACTTAATAGTGTGACAGGTTGCTGAGAGGGGTGTATCACATGTAGATAAAAGGAGGTTTCAGTTGCACTTTGTATTCTTCATTGGTCGGAAAATGCCAGAAGGTTTTAGGAAACATTTAGGCGGATCGCTGGCAAACTAGAGCACACTGGATGAAATAACCAGGGTAGTGAAATGCTTAGAAATTATTTTAAATCAATAAATACATAGTTAAATGAGCTTTATGAATTAAAAAAAAACTTGTGTAAGAATCTACAGATGGTTGGCATAAAGCAGAAAATATTTGGATAAGGAAGAGTGGAAACTGTTAAAATCTTCAAATAACTGAATACCCAGTAACCCAACTAGAATTGGCTCACATCACCCTGGTGAGTCTAGAAGGAACCAGTAAGTGAAGTTACACAGAATTAGACCGGTGTTTACTGTGAGAAAAAAAAACCTTGTGAATATTACAAAACTAAAATGACCCGCCCTGTGAGGTAATGACCTCTGGCCACTGGAGGAATACAAACCCCGTATTGCGAATGCCCAGCGGGCAGTGGTCATGTTTTGTACGTTTCTGTGCCTTTAATCGATGCAATGTGTCTACATGTAGATGAAGACCTGTGAAGGGCTCAGGAGACTTTGGTGGGAGGGATGGATGGACAGGTTTTGGACCTCCGTGAATATCTCCATCCTTCTGCATGGTCCAGGCCACCGGCGAAAGAACACCAGTGAACTCGGTAACAGGGTGGTTGGGTAGAAAACACGTTGTGGAAGCGAGAGAGTGTGTACAGTGCATATGACCCGTCTACCCCAGAGCTATCTGCTTACATTCCAGCTGAGTAAGAACCCAGAGAACGTCTCTTCCCACCCTCGGAGAAGATTTCTTTACATTCCCCAGTGAAGGATTTTCTCTTTCTGGAAGAGGGGACAGGTTCATGGGCCAGCCATCTGATATAAGCTTGGAGTCTCGTAATGCCAGGGCCCCTCGTCTGTGGCACAACCCTGGTCAAGTTCAGGTGCACACCTGCTTTCACTGCATTGCCCTGTGGAGGGTTGGAACACTGACGGCAAAAGCTCTGTGGGTAATAACCTGCTCTCTGATCCAGGGAGCCTGTGTTTTCTGTCGGGTGCCTGTATCTACACCCATACATGCATCCATACATGCATCCATATATGCATGTATCTTTATCTATGTGTCTATGTAAACTTAAGAGATGAACGGAAGGAAGGAAAGACGGAAGGAAGGGAGGGAAGGAGGGAGGAGGGAGGAAGAAAATCTATCTGTCCAGGATTCTTTATATTCCTAACTGGATAAAACATTTTACAGATAATGACGAAGGCCTATTCAATGTTTAGATACATGTTGTTCTCACTCTAGGTTTCCAGATTATTCTCGGTAATTTTAAGTGGTGTTTTCAGTCCCATGCCAACAAATCAACCAAACAAAATTCAATTTCTGAGAAAAAATAATTAAGAAGGCTAAAGAGAATGTGATGTTTTTGCTTCTAAATATCCACCAGAAAATGTATGAACTACTTAGGAGAGGAAGCAAATTTATCATTTTTCTTTGATAAAAGCATCAGTGAGAAATTGCCTGAGAAAAGGCAGGGCAGCTTGGGGTAAATGAGTTAAAATAATAACAAAGAACCTCTTTTGTGAGATAACGCGGACAATTCCATAAACACAAGCCCGGAGAATGGCAGAAATGGAAAAAACAATCAGCCGGCCTACATCTTCCTAAGGAAATGTTCAAAGCACACTGAATTCTTCCCTGACCAGAAGAGTAACAGAATCTGTTAACCCAAAGATACGAGAAACAGTCTGACTTTCTATTTGCTGGCATTCTGGGTCTTGAGATGTGTGTTAGTCCCACAAGCCAGTCATCCATTTAACTACAGGCATTCGGTTTGTTGTTTTTCTCAGGCCCATTAGGACTAGAAAGCGATCCACGAAAAACTTTAAAAGGACTGATTAACGCATATCTGGTTTCTGTAGTTAAACTCTTTGAACGCTCTTTACTCGGCCTCCCCCCGCAAGTTTTAGGGTGATTCACCTAACAAAATCCCTCTCACTGGCAGAAACACATGTTAACTTCATTTATACACTCACGAGAGAAGAGACCAAAATGTTATGTTACTGAGTTCATGATATGCATATCGTATAGAACTGACTGTAATCAATATCTGTGACCAAGCGGGCCCCAGATCAAACAGAGCTGGGAGCGAACCGCCGCGGACCACTCCCCTCAGCGCGCCGCCCACGGACCACTGCACCGGACGGCCCCCTCGGACCGTAATCCACCCCGCCTCCCCCGTGCCCGGCCTTGCTGCAGCTGCTGCCTGCACACTGGGGGTTTCTATCCTGCTGCTCAGTGTCAGCACGTTTGCTCATGTGCTGACAGCGGCATCGTGTTACACAGGCTGCACCCACCAGCTGCAGAGGTGCCCTTTGAAGATGAAGTTACCCCGAGACCCAGGCACGAATCGGGCGCCCGCACTTGGAGAAGAGACGACGGCACCGACAGGGGAGCAACTGTGCTAAACTGTGGCATGCTCTGTCCTGGCTGTCACGCCAGTGAACAGTTTCAAAGCGGGCCCCCCTGGCCTGTCATCTGAAACCGCAGGGCCACCAGCCCACCCTCCTGCCGATTTTCAAGGCTGCCACAGGAGAGGGGTCTAGGCTTGTCCCGAAGACCCAGAAGGTAGAACCAAGCACAGATATAAAATGTGCTGGGAGGGCCGTCTTCACCTCAAGTAAAGGTGTCTGTTCTGCTTTGTCCAGAGCTCTAAGGGGCACGCGTTTGCCGTAGTCATTAGTGTTTCTTATTGGTGAACGTCTAACCACGGTGGCCACTGGAGCCAAGGACTCGAAGCGTAGCAGGATGAGACGACTTTGGATGTAGGTGCACGCTGGTGCCCTGGGTGCACGCTCTGGCGTCCCTGGAGTTACAGACAGGGAGTAGCTTGGTAGCTCGTCCTTCTGGTCCTAAGGGGGACGTATCACTGCTCCCCCCTTCCACAGTCCCCTGCTCCTGGACACGTGCCCAGCGAAGAGAGAGAGCGGTTCGGCCGCGGTTGCAGCTGCCGTGTGGCTAATGGCAAAGCAGCCCAGGAATGCCCCTCTCGCTGGGTCTGCTCTGTGCCAACAGGCTCACCCGATCCGAACAAAAACCCAGTCAAGGCGCCCGGTTGGCACTGTGCAAGCAGCACATCTTGGTGCCTCACGAGAGCTGTGGCTGAAGTGAGCAGCTGTGTCCAGATGACGCGGGCGCAGCATGCAATGCTCCCTTCCCCCAGGGGCTGTGCCATCGCCAGCGAATGCGGGGAGGCCGACCCCCGGGGCACCTCGGAGCGGCTGAGGGTCTCAGACATGCACTGCCCTGGGAGAGGCTCCAGGGGGAAAATAGGGCCTGATGCCAAAGAAATGAAAGAAATACTGCATATTTAGGTCCTTCTAGAAGATTCACAATGCACATTACTCTATTAAATGTCCCGAGAAGTCTCATTGCCAAGAAACCAGTAAACACAAATCTGATCACCATGTTTTTCTTTTTTCTCCCTAGCATGGGGCTCATTAACATCGCATACAAATACACTGGGAAATGAGTTCGTTAGTGCCAAACGCTCGTTTTTACATAAGAAGAAATGGACTTGATGAGAGAGAAAGCAACTTGTCCCTCCAAAGAGGACTTGCTTTTCGTGCTCCGGGGGGCGGGGAGGGGGGTTGTTGTGGTCGTATTCTTGACCTTGACACTGCATTTCAGCATGCCCAGGTGAGCAGTCCGCCCTCTGACTGATCAGCTCTGGCTACAGGGTAGAGTCTGGGAAAATGAGTGTTGCTTAGCCAACCTACTAACATCAGGAAGGGGTTGTGTTGTAAAAAAAAAAACAACAAAAAACAAAAACAAAAACAGAAACGTATTGGACTGTGGAGAGATGTTCTAGCAAATCTGAAATTAGCCCAAACGACAAAGTTCTCGACAGTATATTTCATTTGACAGTTGCCCTTACACACAGATTTCCTCATTTTCATACAAAGTTCCTAACAAGCCCTCGTTTGACACGATTCACCTGTTCTACACAGAACCTCAGCGTACTCAGCCCACCTCAAACGTGCCGATATCCTCCAAGTCTACTGAACCACGCAGGGCTAGCGAGAGGTGTTTCCTGCACTTGACAGCCGGAGGACCGGCTGCAGGACAAAGGAGCATTCCCTACTGGCGATGCCAGCTGCTCTTCCCTGGCCACACTCTGACCGTGGCCCGAGCCAACGCCAACTTCCACAGTGAGCAGAGAGCCAGCAGGCACGCACTGAGTATGTGTGAGCTGTGCGTGATGGTTAACTCACAGAGCCGCGTGCTCTCTGCCGGCCTCAGGTGCAGCCGGAACACAGGGGTCCTCCCTGCTGTGGGAAGGAGAAGAGCGGGTGGAGCCAGAGACCAGAGGGTGAAAGGCGGGCATCCCGGAATCCCTTTCCTCCTCAGACGTCTAAGGTGCTCACAGTCAGATTCTTGTTTCTTTGCAGACAGACAGTGGGATGGCCTTCATGTGCATGCGTGTCGTGGCAACAGAGCATAAGCATTGTTCTCTCTCCCCAAATCCAGGGTTTGGCATGAAACCCCTCTGAACACAGAAAGTACACACGGTCATCTAGTGTTTAGCAGTCCAAAAAGATGTACGCATTCTCGAGGAAAATTATTTAAAACTTGAAAACGGTCAGAGGTAGAAAAGTTCAATGCTCTGAATGCCACATTCGAGGGAGCATGGGCAACATCAAATCACACAGGTGAACACTTATCCCAGGACCCCAAAGTCCTTTAAAATGACGGCTGTCTTTAGCTCCTGGCTTGTGTAGCTCAGTGGACTGAGAGTGGGCCTGTGAAATGAAAAGGGTTGCTTGTCAGATTCCCCAGTCAGGGCACATGCCCGGGTTGTGGGCCAGGTACCCCAGTAGGGGATGTGTGAGACACAACCACACATTGATGTTTCTCTCCCCTCTCTTTCTCCTTTCCCTCTCTATAAAAAAAAGACATAAAATTAAAAATAATAAATAAATTAAATGATGGCTGGCTTTTTTCTAGACACAAGAAGTTTGTCCTGGCCACCCGAAGAAGAGATGACTCAACCAGCCACACCGACAGATGTACAACTATCTGAGCTACAAATGGTGCCCACCGTGACCACAAAGAACTCTCCCTCCTCCCTCTTCAGCCTTTTCTCCCTTCCTTTCTCCTTCCTGCTACTTGCTGGGAGCGCATGGGACGGGCATGGGTGGGTGGGTGCCAGGAACACGGCCGTGAGACAGCGTTTCGGGGGCCTTGGGAGCTGAGACGCTGACATGGGAAGTGTGCCTCGGGTAGCGTCTCCTGGGGATGGAACTGGCAGGCCAGCCTGTGCGGTGAGGTGCGGTGGCTCCCCCGTCTCTGTGGTTTTGCTCTCTCTGGTTTCGGTTACCTGTGGTCACCTGGAGCCCCAAAATATTAACTGGAAAAGTCCAGAAATAAACAACTCCTAAGTTTTCAATCATGGGCCATTCTGAGTAGCGTGGCGGAATCTCACACCATCTCACTATGTCCTACCACGCACCGAAGCCACCCCCTTGTCCGGTGTGTGCACATGGTACCTGCTACCCGTCCTTCATCACTGAGCAGTTTCAGTTATCACACACGGTCACAGTGTCACAGTGCTTGTGTCCAAGTCACCCTTCCAGGAGCCTCACACCACGTCTCGGTGTCTGTGTCACTCACCCCCCTTCCTCATCACCTGGGTCCCTCACACAGTTCTCCCAGTCACCATGAGCTGCCCTGTTGTATGTATTTTTCTGAATCTCACTGATGGTCTGAAATCTCTTCCCTTTCAAAGGTGATTTTAGTTTGGGGAAAAGCTAGAAGTCACAGGGTGCCAAATCTGGCTGCAGGGGCCTAGTCACCTGGTAACTTGATATTGTTGGCCAAGAACTCTGCATGAGACATGATAGCATGAGACATGATGCATGAGACATGATGCATGAGTCAGGCGTGTTGTCATGATGAAGATAGCCAATCACCAGGTGGTCATAGCTGTGGCCCTCTGAATCATCCCAATAGTTTCTGTGGAGGGATGTTCAAGCTTCATGCAGATTTGTTGCTCTACTTGCTCAGTCATTTAGAATGTGATGGTCACAGTACGCTGGTCTCACTCAACGCATCTACCACCCCCACTGTGAAGTCGTCATTGTCCACAGCATGCGCATTCCAGTCCTTGGCTGCCAGGGTACAACCGATGCCTGTGGCAAACTGTTCTCATTATACTAACATGGCTGGACTATTTTCTGAAGCAGACCTTGTATGCTTAAGATATGCAAGTCAAGTGATATTCCAATGATGTCAACTAAGTTGAGGAAGATTTTAAGATGAGACTGAGCCCTTCATTTTCTAGCCTGAAATTTCTAAGTATGTGTGAAATTTAGAGAGTAAGTATTTTGGCTCATTCTTAAGCACCAGGATTCCAGAGTTCTTTCTAGAATATTAGTGCATACACTATCCAATTTTACCAAAAAAAAAGAAATTCAATTTTTTTAACATAGAAGAATGTATTTCTGCAGGTATTTATTTCATGTACATATTCAATAAAATCGTGTACAAGTACACTTGAGAAGAGAACTTCTGAGAAACAGTTCCAAAGGTTCCACCTTTGTTCCTGCAGTATATTTCCTGGTAGAAGTTTGTTATCCTAGACCTTGACCCTGCCCATGTTTCTCTTCTTGGCACCCCCCATTTCTGGGAAAGCCCAGCCAGCTCTACTTGTGTGGCATGGGGGAGATGAACATTCTTCAGAAGAATAAGTTACGCAACTGGAGGGATCAGTGATAACCATGGTTTAAAGTAAATTGAAGAGTAGCCAACAATTAAACTGACCAAACCTTTAGTGCCATCTCGGCCTTACTTACACATATTTAATATGTCTGTGACTGTTTACCTCTCTGCCCTACAGAATAAACATTTAAAACTTCTATGCTAATAAGCAGGGAAGACCCAGCAAAAACAAAACACTCTCCTAGAAAGATTTCAATGAGCTATTATTTTCTGGCAATGGCTCGTCCTTCCTGACTAGATTTTGATGAAAATTTGTCATTCGAGGTCTGAAAGGTGCTTTAGGGTTTCTAGAGGAGAAGTTTCCTATAAACACTGTATGTTTGATGGGGTCAAATGTTCGTAAAATACAGTTCAACTCGCTAGAGCCACAGAATGCAAACACAAATACATCTGGAAAGGGAGATGAAAAGGGAAACACGGGTGGTCACTTTCCCAACCTGTACTCCCCCTCATAAATCAGTTCGCTTCTATAACATATCATCTCTCAAAACTCTGGAAGCTGCTAGAATCATTTCATGGAAAAAGTGGCCGAATGCCTAAAATCATCTCCAATCCGCCCTACGCTTCCTGAGACTGCCAGTGAATGACCCCTGTTTGCAAAATGTTGCTTTTTCTCAACGTGGGCTGCTTTTCAGCCCCACGCCCACTCTTTGGTGCAGCCTTCGATGACCACAGTCCTCGATTGTTTTTCCAGACATTCGGTCATCTCTCCTTATGTGTTTCTTTCGAATATGGTCTCTGCTATTACCTGTTGGATCTTTGGTTTGAATTCCTAGAAAAATCCTCCTGGGAAGGTCACTCTCTTATTTGTGGCATTGGAGGTCCAGGCAAATAAGACACTGGGAGCCAGAACAGAACTAACCATTTTATCTTTGAGTCGGGTAGACCACAAACTGAAACCTCACGTGTGATACACAATCAGCATGTTTCAGTGCACCTTGTCGAAAGATGGAACACTCTCAAAACATCTACACTATGTACCTTCGTTCTCGAGTGGTGATAACGGAGGGGTGGGGCAGAGTGCAAAAGGGGTGAGAACAGTGAAATTTTTCCCCTCCACAAAAAAAGAGATTTTTTTTAAGTAGCAACTGAATTTATAGTAAAACTGTGTAAACCCAGCAGGCCTTAACAATTATCTGCACTTTCAGAAAACACAGAGAGAGAACACTGATAACCACCCATAAGGAGTAACTAACTGCCTGGGACTCTCTCCAAGCACCTCCCCGTCTCCCGCTGTGTGAACTGCATTCGCGGAACTGGGGAAATGCGAACGGAAGAGCCGCTTCCCCGGGTTCCGCACGGTGCCGGGAATTCGCAGGACCTCATGCACCTGTGTTCTTTGGCCATTTTCCTTGTTCCCGGGGGAGAAATCAAATGCGTGCCTGGATGCAATGAGTATGCAGAAGGCAGGGGGAAGCAGCCATTACTGTGGGAATACACAGCATTTAGAAAGAGTCCAAAGAAAACCAGTGCTGAGTTTCTGGCCTGCTCCCTGAGTGCGTGTGTGTGCACGGACACCCCGGGCCCCCGAATACACACACAGCAATTAACTGCTCCCCTCTGGCATCACCAGTCCTGGCTTTTTTCCTAAAAAGGGTTTTGTGTCTTCCATTTTGGATGCACAGGGAAAATGTTCTGAAATCGCTTTCTGTTTTTATCATTACATGTAGGAATATACCTAAAAGCACTGCAAAGCTGTTCTTCATGTGTGGCCTGGAATATTTACCACTTTTTCCTACAGAACTAAGGAAATTCTATATTTAGCCTTTTGTGGTGAAGGTAATAGATGACTCTGAGACCTGATAATTACTAGAAGGTTTATTCCATTAATGAACTAATTATCCTGGTATTTAAGGTTCGCAAGCTTAGGAACTTTTCCTTAAGACATTTGGTCTTTGTACATTGAAAAAAAAGGTACATGGTCAACAAAGTAAATAGTCAAATAAAAGATTCTAGATTTCACCACTAGTGAAAATTTACTGAGAACATTCAAGAAAAAGCATGAAACGGGATTAATGGAGGAAACTTAAAAAGGAAACTCAAGAGATTATGAATATTTCGTGATAGACATTTAGTAGATAGTCCACTGACACAAACCATCTCACTGAGATTTAACAACAATTTATGTCCACTCGGGTTGAATATCGGTCCTTTCCGACCGGGCTCTCTCATTCAACCTCTTCCCTCGGTCCTCACCAACACCCGCCTGATGCCCCAGGCCCACGGAACTAGAGAAGTCCTTCTAGCCAACGAGAGAGGCTCCTATTAGCCTTAAGTCCAAAGAGACTAAAGTTGCTTTAAACACTTCCATTTGGGATATCATCATGCTTTAAAGCTTCGTAACTACACTTTCCACCCATTAGGCATGGAGGTCCAGGTGAGGAGTTGGGTTTCATTCTTGGAATAACGAAAGGGAGTCATGTGGCTTCAGTTGTGTTTTTAAGAGATGGATTTTGGTTGCTGCGAACGAAGAGAAGAAAAAGGCAAGAATAGAGGCAGCGGGAGTGGTTTACAGGCCATTAAGGAGTCCCAGTGGGAAATAATGAGAACTATGTGTAAGACCACAGAGGGCAGGCAGCAAAGGGGAGGAAAGTGGACAGACGTGTTTTAAAAAGAAGGTGGATAAGACCCACCGAAGCACTAGCTTTGGGGTCTGAAGGAGAAAGGAAACAAGAGTTCCACTTTGAGTGTATCAAGAATCAGATGATTGTGAGATATTTTTACAAGTCAGTTTAGACCTCTGTAGCAAACAATGCTCAGATTTCACGAGTCAGCCAAATAAAAGTTTATTTCTCACTCATGCAAGAGACCACCATGGGTCTTCCTGACCACAAAACTCTCCTGGAAATCTCTTCTCTAAGTGGTGGTGTGGGGCCCCGCCTTTTTTATCTTGTGGCTCTGCGTCTCTCTAGGTCCCCAGGGGGGCTCCTACTCAGCTTGCTAATGAATGAAGAGACAAACAAGCAGACAGACCTGTGCGAGAGATTTTTATAGACTCATTCAGGCAAGAGCATCACGTCCACCACATCACGTGGGCCAGGCTCACTCACAGGGTCTATTCTAACTGCAAGACGTCTGGGAAATGTAGTCCAGCTCTGTGCCCAAGAGGGAAAAAAAAAATGACAGAGCAGCCCTACCACAATATTCAGCGAGGATGTCAGTCTCTTGGATATAAAGTCTGAAGCCTTCTCTCAAATGAATTGAAAAAAAGAGAATAAACGAACATCCATGGAGTCCTACTTCCAATGATCTAACCCAGGCACTTCGGAGGATACAAAGATGTATACTCCTTTCTTACTACCTGCAAGGGTCATGTAATGTAATTGGGAAAAAAAGAAGACACAAAAGTCTGAAAAACTTGTGGGGGCAAAAAACCAGTGGACGATGTCACAGAGCAGCGGATAATTACCAAATAAATGATGTACCTGGGGTGGGGGGGGCATTCATCCCAGGCAGGGTGAGGTAGGGAGGTCTGCTAAACAAGGAAGAGTTGTAGGTGGTCCTGAGGTGTGTACAAGGTGTCTGGGAAAAAAACGGATGGAAGACCATTTTTTTAGAACAAGGAAGCACATAAAAAAACCACTTTTTTTCATTATTTAAAATGACTCTGTTTCTGCCAAATGAGCACTCTTTTAGAAACAACAGAGTTATAGAAGTCAAGTAACTATTGCGTAACCAGCCAAAAAAATGACCGTATTCAACATGATGTGTATGGGGCTTAACGTTTCCTTTTTCTCCTTCCCGACAGGCGTATGCAAACAGGTACAGCCTCGGCGGCTAGCCAACGGCGGGTTATACACACTTGGACTTCGGGTCGATGACTCATTGTCCTTGGTCTCAGTGCCCTGCTTCGCACACCTAAGAAGGATGAGATGCCAGAGCTTCTCGGGTCTCGGCAGTGAATGCTCAGCGGACGAAGGAGAATTTCTACCTACTGTCTGTCTACACAGATATGACTGTGTGAGGGGCAGGAGAAAGCCTGGCAGCAGAAACACAGTCCAGGAGCTGGCGGCCAGGGGCCATCTGTCCTTTCAGAGACTGAAAGCACTGATTTCCACGGTTCCGTCTGCACTTGGGTCCTGACTCCCAGGCCTAGCAGCCAAGCGCGCAGACTGAACCAGGCCTGCAGAGAAGCGTCATGATTCCCCTCCTGGAGACGGCCTTGGGCTGCGTGTGAAACGGTTTGATGATGGCCATAATGATGTTAATAATGATAATAATTTGCCCTTAGTAGCTTTCATGCAACATTTTCAAAGGCGCTATAAGCATTAATTAATTAAACCCTCCAGCGGCTAGTTAGGTAGCGGTTACCTGTATTGTACAAATAATTAAGCCAAGCAAAGAGAGGTTAAGTGGGCTGCCTGGAGTTATACAGGAAATCAAAGCTAGGGAAACAGAGACTGAATTCTAGCTGCAAAATTGGCTCACTGATGGCATTTCCTTGAGAAAGGAAGCAAATTATTTGTAGAATGCATAATAGGTTGTCGGGGGGTGGGGAGCCAAAACCTGAGGTCCTGTGGTGTCCAAGGCTGTCTCAGAATTTGTCACAGAGTCAGGAATCCAAGACCAGTGTGTCCTTGGTGCTCCGATGCCCCTGAGCACCATGCGTGTTCCCCTCTGCCTGCTGGCTTCTGCACATGCTGGCTCCTTTACCAGAATAAGCCAATGACAGGCACAACTGGGGGGTTTACTTTGATTTCTCAACATCTAACACGGCATATCACGGATATAATGTAATCTAAATATTTTGAATAAATATGTGCATGTGTAAAATACTGTTCTTGCAAACTTAGCCTCAGGCACAAAAAGCAAGGCGAAATGAAATAATTCCAGAAGGCAGTGGGAGAGAAGGAAAGAAACCCTGAGGCCTGAGCACGGGCTGAGCCCGAATTGGCTCTGACAATCGGTTCTCTCCTCATCTTCAGTTTGCTCACCTGCCAGGCGAGGAGCCAGCCTCAGTGAGTTGTTACAAGGATCAGATGGCACAGGACGTGCTGACCACCTGCCTCTAGACCACGCCCGTGCCCAGTGAATTTTCGTGTTCTTGCCTCCTTTCGAGAGCAAAAGCAGCACACAACCTTCGAAGTAGTGCGTGTCCAGAGGCAATCTTCCTGCTTCTCGGTAGGCAAAGCTGTTCTCACAGGGAAAACCCTTGATCAGCAGGGCGAAAGGAAGGAAACGTGACAACACTGCACTCCCTAATGCTATTTGAAAAAGACGAAAGCGGAACTGGAATTCCACTGAAATGGCACTAGATAAACTGCAGATAAATAAGAAAGTTGACAATGAGCTGATGTACCTGATACAGTCCCAAATTCATTCAGGACCTCACATCCCTAACAGAGTGACTATCAATCGTAACTTCATTAAATGTATAATTTTAACGTCAGTTTCACCCAATTCTGCTGAGTTAATATTTTAGGATTTGAAGACCTGATGGAAGGGAATTGCTGGAGGAAGGGGTGGGGCAGGAAGGGGGAGGAGAAAAGGAAGGAGCCAGGTCAGGCGGTGGTGGGCAGGAACCAGGAAGGGAAAAAGGGGAGGGGGCAACACCACTCCCCCCACCCCACACTCTACCCCCCAACCACGCCTTTATCGTATAGATAGATACCTTTGGTGAAGGCTAAGCTTACATAAGACATGAGAAGAGGTCTTAATCACAGCTCGCTTTGACTTACTGCATACGAATAATCTTCAAACATTAGTTTATTTGCTATTTTTAGTGTCTTGAAGATAAGTTTATTCAAAATGGAAAACAGTGGCTCTTTCTTGCAGCTCCTGGAAAATTGCACTTGAGAGAACAGATTTTACTTTTACCAATTTACTATAAATTTGTGCTGGGCTCTGTGTTCTTAGCTTCCCTCCGTACGCTGCCATGGGCCTCACCTAGCGAGGGGTTCATCAGAGGACAATGGAGAATAAACATTGAGAGCATGAAGGGTGATACTGAGAAAACTCCCTGGAAAGCTTAGCGTAAGAACCTAGAAGACAGATTTACGTCTGATAGGGCTAGCTCTTCAAAAAATGAAAACAAAATATAATTGGGATTATACCTTACATTACAACAAGGTAAAGGAATTATCTTTATTAGTTGTTGATTGAAGCTGAAATCTATCTTTGGGTTGAATGCACGTACAACGTGAGATCACTTTTAACTACTGAGCCAAGCCTCATGTATTAATATGTTTGGCTCTGTTAAACACTTTGGAAAGAACCAATAGCAACTTCGTCTTGAGTGGTCCACAGACACGATTTTATCATCTGTTGTTGCCATTAACACCCGTCCACGTGGAAATAAAGGAAGTAAATGTTAAAATGCTGTCACTATATTTTTGGCACCTCTTCAATGTAGCAAATATTTTATTGCATTAACTGTTTTATTCTTTTCTTGCTCAAAGTGGCAATGTCTGATTAGTACGTTGACAGATAAATATGGATTAAGAGTCAAACATAAATGAGAAAAAGACAATGTAAACAGAAAAGCAAACAGATGTGGGGTTTTTTTTCCCTTGAAGCCAAATTGGTCCACACACCTCTGCCTTTCGTGAGTCCTTCAGCATGATCCAAATTCTGTTTTGAAAACTTACAATTGAAATGTAATCGAGACTTGCATCTACTTCCATTACGCCGGACAGTATGAGGGCGGGTCTGCAGTTAGTATCAGTCACTTCAAACTGCCTGCATTCCTGTTCTGTCTTCCCCCTCTCTGGCCTTCCCATGACCATTGTTCCTCGGTATCAGATGCAAAAATCAACCCTTTACCAATGCACACTGTTGTCACAAGTAGATACAATAAGAGCATAATGAAGAATTTTACGAGCAGTAAAAGTGAGTTCAGAAAATGCATGAACCTTATTTTTCAATGATTATGAAAGCAAGTGAATTTAAGAAAAATATAGAGAAAATAGGATGGGCTCAATAATTACATTTAAACTTTCTTTTATTAAGCCAAGAAAAAGTAATTTTAAGTAACCTACATTATTTCTTCTGTAATGTTTTTAATGCTCTCCCCACTGGCAGCACATATACACAGGTACAACAATCTAACTTAAAGACAGCGCCTGCCTTTGCAAATGATATAATTGTACATAATTCAGAGATACTTTAGGACAGTAATACCATTCAGCACTAAGTATCGACATATTTGAAATTCAGTCTGTTAGAAATGAAGACATTAACTTGTCTGGATCGTGAATTAAATACTATCCATCATAGATGGAATGGTAACACATTCAGCTTTTGAGAACTTCTGCTTTGATGACTTTTGAGCAATGTTGATGGAAATGTCCTAAAGATTATTAATGGTCCCGAATCATTTCTGCACCCCTCGGGTCATTTGCAACCGTGACCACGTCCACGGGGAAGCCACTGCTGCAGGCACTGTGTGGGCCACACATCCCGAACTGCCTCCTAGTACTTTGTTGGTGACCTTGACTTGCTCTTTCTGTTACATGAAATGCTTGCAGCTATCATTTATACAATCATTTAGAATGCTACTACCTGTGGCAAGTATGTGAGCCACAGCAGAGTATTAAAAACAGTTCCTTTTCTCACATTCAGGCCAAATGCTGTTCGTTGAAATAGGCGGCCTAGGAAACGCTGAACAAATGCTATAGATACTTATGGCACTCACGTCACGCCTAAATGTAAGGATGGGCTAAATGAACTGCCCAGCTTTCTTCCTACACGTTTCCAAAAATGACCTCCGGTGGCAATTTTTCCCCTTCCAACTCAGATTTCTCAGTAGCATTTCTTCTCCTGGACTGCTGAGTAGCTGATGATAGTTAACATGGGTCCGCTTTGGAACACGCTGTCATGTTCTTGCAGTCCTATGAATTTACTAAATGCAATTCCATGTGGTTTGAATGTCGAATATGAAAAATTGGTTCGAGAGAAAAGTATCATGAGTACAAAATGGCTAAAGAAGAGTGAGGAAGCTTTTCTAACATCCTTGATAAAACTTGATATGTTGAATTCAATCAATTCAGTACCAATGGATTGATGTAACAAATTTAAGATGTGCAGACATGGCTGACAGCACCTTCAGGCTGGACACCATGGATTCCCACTGGTGAGGGTGGGTTCTTGCCCCACGAGCCATGGGGACGGCGGTCACGCTGATGCCAGTTTAAGTCTCTCTATCATGCTGAGCTCTGTAGTGGACTTCTAAGTTACCTAAGAGGTGGCATGCAAATCCTTCCCAAGGTGAGTATCCCTTTTTGTTGTTGTTTTGGTCATCAGCATTTGAGGCTTTTAAGGAGAGGATCACTTATCATGACATTGACTCTGTGCCTTGCAAGACAAAAAACTTAATGCTCTTAGGCCAATAAACACTTTTGTCTTCCTGGACCAGGTTTCTCAACAGCATTGACACTGACATTCTGGACCAGGGTCTTTGTTGGGAGGGGCCGTCCTGTGAGCAGCACCCATGGCCCGTACCGACTGGGTGCCAGTAGCAGCCCAAATTGTGCGATCAAAAATGCCTGCAGACATTACCAAGTGTCCCTGTTGGGGCAAAATCTCCCCAGTTCAGAACAACTACCCTAGATGCATCATCGTACATTATGATCTCCACCATAGCTATAAATGGCCTCCTCTATCTATCCCAGGTATCGGCATGAATGAGACTTTTTTGGATTCCAAATTGCTCCACATCCCCCCAAAACCTGCAGGACACTCTGTGTATCCAACAAAACCTGCAGGACACTCTGTGTATCCATCCAACAAAGTATGATGGCGAAGTGACGACGTCATACTTATAATCAAAATACCGAGATCTGATAGCACATTGGTTAGGTCAGCCTGTAAGAGTGCTCTTGCAATGTTTTCTTCCCTGCAGATGTCCGAAGCTCCAGTTCGCTCCTGCCTGACGATGCCCTACCATTCTGCTGCTCAGCTGTTGCACATTCTCTTTCTTCTAGCCAGGGCACTGAGCCGATCACAGGAAAAAAAACCCCACTGGGGTGGACATCTGTGACCTCAGTCCTGCCTGTCCCCTGACCCCAACTCTCTGTCTCCATCGGGGTCATGTTATCACAGTTGGAGGGCCCCCCATCAAAAGCTAGTTGCTATGAGCCACGGCAAAAATAGTTACTACATCGTGTGTATCGCATTCTATGAATGGACATAGGCACATTCTTCCAGGAACATATATAGTGATTTATAAATAAACACTGGGAGAAAGGCAAACTGGAATTTCCTTTGTCCTTCCGACCCAACCCTGTCCATTTCTAGGATTAATTGAAATGTGATGCGCTTTCATCTTTTCTTGGAAATTATGAAAAAAAGAAAAATAAATTCCTCTCTCAAATTTCCCTAACAATATATGCCATGCAGTTCAGTGCCCTCCAGGCCTCTAGTAGAAGAAAGCTGTCATTAGTGTTCGTGACAAATGTGTGGGTGCAGCTACGGGAGAAAAGGCTTCTGGAAAAACACTAGTAAGCATTTAAGCGATTATGATCACACACACACACACACACACACACACGAAATTAAGTATTCTTAGAAATGCACCATGCTGCTTTTTTTTTCACCCGTTGTAGGGTAAATAAGAACCAGATTTTTCATTTTTTACATTTTTAGTTTTATTGGGGACATTTTATAAGTCACAGGACAGTGAGCTTTACCACATGCGGCGCGTTGGACACCTGCCACCGCTCGGCTCTGTAAAAGCGCCGGCTGTCCTTTGAATTCAGAGACCAGCCCGGGGCCCCAGCTGTGGGAACAGGTGGGGCTCCACGTTCCGGGAAGGACAGGGCAGGTCCTTCTGCGGGGGGCAGGGACGCGTGGCGCACACGTACAAGGGACTCTGCAGTGCCCCTCGACCAGAGGCGCTGGCTTAGAGCCTCGGGAACTGGAAAGACCCACGTGAGCCTGAAACGTCCACGAGCGGCCCCACGACGTCCTTGGGTGAGACTCAGGAGAGACTCCGTTCTCTTCCTCTGTGGTCTCTGAAGGAAAATGAGCTCCTGGTAGGCTGCTGGACCCTGGGGCCCTAAATACTGAAGAAGGGGCGGGGGGTGATCTGGAAAAGGTAGGGGCTGAGGACACATACAGGGGGGCCAGGAAATCTGGTTCCACAAATCAAGGGCTGCGTGGTGAGTTTTGACGGCGACTTTTAACCTTCGGTGTACAGGTTAACGGGTGGATGGGCCTCAGTCCCGTGAGAGAAGGCACTTCCAGAAACACAGGACCGACAGCCTTCTAGTCTACCTGGCTGCAGCCCCTTAAAACGGCACCTCTGTCTACCCACTCAGGCGCTGACTCATCCATGCGCAAATGGAATCTCGTGTTCCTGGGGGGCGAAGACAAAAGAAACGTGAGTAGAGAAGGGAGTGTGTTCACACACACAGGCAGTGTATTTATCTTCTGCAAGAATATTTCCTCTCTGACTCATTCCGGATGCCTTAAGACAAAGAGAGATATAGCTCATTAAACATAATTACCCCAATGACTTTAATTGCAAATCATTAAGGAGGCAGCCTTGAATTTTCTCAGAAAAAAAATGGAACATGGAAGAAATCCCGTCTCTGATCTTCTGGCTTCAGAGATGCAGGTTAGTAGGGCAATTTGGACAGAGCTTTGGAGGCTCTGAGAGACGTAAAATTAAATTACATTACCAAAAAAAAAATTACATTGCCAACAAAATGTGATGTCTTTGGCTCATCCTTGTCCTCTCTTTTGAGCCAAAAGGCCTCTGCCAAGTGTCCCAAGGCCTGTAGTTTCCTCCTGTGGCGTCAATCACTAACGCTCCCTCCGAATCTAAACTCCTCCATGGTGAGTCAAATCGGGGCCCTTGGTATCCAACCCTGTCCACTGTCTTTGGCGTCACACTGCTGTGTGGTCCCGAAGCCACCGTGCTGTGACGGTGCCTCAGTGCAACCCTCCCAATGCCATTGACTCTGAGGTCTGGGTGGGTGGGTATCAAGGAGTACCACTCTGTCTCTGGAGCCCAGAAAATTCAAACTGGAGCTGTGATAGTCCCTCCAAGGTGGAGAGTCCCCCTTTCCCTGCAATCCTACAAAAAGAAGGCTGCCTGGCATTTCCAATCACTCGGGCAGATTTGGGCAAAACAGTTCTTTTCATCTTGTTCAGCCTTCGTTCCTTGCCTAGGACTTCACGGGGCTCTGCTGAGTAACTGAGAAAACGGCAGTCACTGCACCCTTTGGTGGTCACAGCAGACTCAGTCTCCAGACAGATCAGGGAGACAGAATCTGGGTTCAAGCCCAGACCCGACTCCATGTACCTTAGTTGTCCATTGAGGACAGTTTAATCCATTCTCTTTGCAAAATGGAACCAAGGAAAAAAAGGTGGGGGGAGTGGAGGGACTGTAATCTACATATGCAAAACCCAGGTAACTGAAGTAGGCAAGCTGAGGTTCACAGCCATCTAACATTCCGATTTTGCTTAGTTCTGTTTGCTTGCCGTGAGTCTCGGAGGATATGTTCTGTTAATTCACATTTATTGGTAATGCAATGCTTTATTTCCAGCCGTTAACTCATATTTACTAGTTACATAATTTCTCGTTTCCAGTTGAATAACATATTATTAATTAACTAGATGAGTTAGAAATTTCTAGTTAACTAAATTGACCTGCATTTCTTTGTTCTTTCAAATTGATTTATGTGAGTCATCAAAGACTGAGAACTTCCCCAAGTTCATGGTCATGTGGAGTATTGTCTTCAGTATGTGGCTGGGTGCATAAATTTCAGGATCTATAGCAAATGTTGGACTACCTGGCATTTCATCATATAGAGAATGACCACTTCTACTCATGTATAGAGTACAAGCTAATGGAGCCTAAAATGAAGACACTTCTAATTCAGTAACTGCAGATCTTTTAGTAACTTCTGAATCATCAATGAGCAAATCAAGTTTAACTGAGTTTCAGTGTATTTATTGTAAAGAGATTTTATTTATTTATTTAGAGAGGGAAGGGAGGGAGAAAGAGAGAGAGAGAGAAACATTAATGTGTTTGCTGGGGGCTGTGGCCTGCAACCCAGGCATGTGCCCTGACTGGGAATAGAACCTGAGATGCTTTGGTTTGCAGCCCGCACTCAATCCCTGAGCTAGCCAGCCAGGGCTAGTTTCAGTGTATTTTTATTGCACTAAACAACCTTAGAAATCGACGGTTCATGGGACTGGGCAGTAAATGGTGTATTGGAATAACATAGCCACCACTCATGAAATACAACGGAGGCTTTTCTGTGACCTCCGTATGCTATCTCATTGCATGTTGCAACCATGGATATGTTATGAACGACAAAATCTATTTGCCTGGCTTTTGTTCATTGCTTAGGGATCTACTTAAGAGACTTAGGCTGTTGGTAACAGCCACCGAGGACCCTGGACGAGCAGAAAATGGAAACATTGCCTGCCGTGACGGTTAGCATACAATTGAAGGTTGACTTGTTTGGGGTGTCAGTGACGGCTGTCCTGATCATTTCGCTTCCGGGGAAGAACGAGAGAGAGACAGGCCTCTGCTATCATGTCCCACTCACCTCCCACCCACTGCCACCCTCACTACAAATTGAAACACTGTCTAGCCTTGTAGAAATCTGAGGAAAGACTCAGACTTCTTCTTTTTTTAATACATTTTATTGGTTATGTTATTACAATTGTCCCAATTTTTCCTCCTTTGTCCCCTCCATCTGATACCCCCTTTCCCTCCAGCAATACCCCCTTAGGTCATGTCCACGGGTCATCCACAGAAGTTCTCTGACTTCTCCATTTCCTACACTATTCTTAACCGTCCTCTGTCTATTTTGTACCTACCAATTATGCTTCTTAATCCCTGCACCTTTTCTCCCATTTTCCCCTTTCCCCTCCCAGCTGATAAACCTCCAAATTATCTTCATATCTATGACTCTATTCCTGTTCGGGTTGTTTGCTTAGTTTGGTTTTTTAGATTCAGTTGTTGATAGTTGTTGAGTTTGTAGTCTTTTTAATGTTGACAGTTTTGATCTTTTTCTTAAATAAGTCCCTTTAACATTCCATGTTAGTAATGATGGCTTGGTGATAAGGAACTCCTTTAGTTTTACTTTGTCTGGGAAGCACTTTATCTGCCCTTCCATTCTAAATGGTAGCTTTGCTGGATAAGAGTAATCTAGGTTGTAGGTCCTGGCTTTTCATCACTTTGAATACTTCTTGCCAGTCTCTTCCTGCCTGCAAAGTTTCTTTTGAGAAACTTTGAATCATATTTATGGGTTTGACAAATCAGCTGACAGTCTTATGGGAACTCCTTTGCAGGTAACTCTCTGCTTTTCTCTCGATGCTTTTAAGATCCTCTTTATCTTTAACCTTGGGCATTTTAATTAGGATATGTCTTGGGGTGGCCTCTTTGCATCCAACTTGTTTGAGACTCTTTGAGCTTCCTGGGCTTTTAACTATTTCCTTCAACGAATTAGGGAAGTTTTCTTCATTATGTTTTCAAGTAAGTTTTCTATTTCTTCCTCTTCCTCTTCTCCTTCTGGCACCCCCACACAGAGCCACAAAGCAGTGAAGTGGGTTGCCCTTCCCTGGTGATTACCTAAGGCTCCACCCCACATGATTTACAAGTGCCTTTTCTACAATAGGCCATGCTACTAAAACAGGGAGTCAAAGCAGCTCTACCTAATACACAGAAACAAACACAGGAAGGCTGCCAAATCAAGGAGACAAGACCCCAAATGAAAGGACAGAACAAAACCCCAGATAAAGAACTAAATGGAATGGAAATAACCAACCTACCAGATGCAGGGTTCAATACACTGGTGGTCAGGTTGCTCAAAGAACTCAAGGAGCACAGCAGCAACATAAAGGAAGAAATGAAGGTAATGCTGAGTGAAACAAAGAGAAATCTACAGGGAACCGACTGCAGAAGATGAAGCCAGGATTCAGATCAACAATTTGGAACATAAGGAAGAAATAAGCACTCAACTAGAACAGCAAGGAGGAAAAAGAATTTTTTAAAAATGAGGATAATATAAGGAGTCTCTGGGACATCTCCAAAAATACCAATGTCCTAATCCTAGGGAGACTGAGACTTCTGAGAGTCAACTCCTTGGTGCTCGGCCCGTCTGAGCCTATTTACAAGCCCAGCATTGAGCATCTGATTCATCTCAAGAGTGCCAGTCACGTGAAACTGGGTGGCAGGGCCTTCCCGGCCTTCCCGCTCCCTGCCGTGAGCCAAGGCCTTCGCCTACAACGCCACTGCGCACGGAAGTCAATAGATGCTGACGGAATCCATTGGAATTACGTGCTATGAAAGAGAAACAGCCAAAACAACCAATATTTACACCTTTGTGGTGTCCCTTAAAAGGGCACGAACACAAATAAAGATCGCTAACATACAGAATGGTGACAGGGCAGCCTGTGAGCCGTGTCCTAAGTCCTGGCAGAAAGCAATACACAGTTTCTGTTTCCATCCTTTACTGCTGATGTTCTTGGAAATGTGTTTTGCTTAATAAAATAGCTCTTGGTAAGACTGCTCCACAAGATCAATTCTAAGGATTTTTCTGATCTGACTGATGATAAGCCCCACAGGGTGGGGGGCCTTAGTTTTGTTCACTGGTGTGTTCCAGCACTTGTTAGCCTGTCTGGCACACATTAGTACTTAATAGGTATTTATGAATGAATGAATGAATGAATGAATTCTGTGAACTGTTTTACCCTTTGCAGCATTTGCCACCTGTGAGGAAGGCTTGAATTTGTTCCCTCAGCCTCCATGACCCAGGTGGTCCTCCAACCTCTCTGTGTTTTTTTCATTTTGTTGGTTTTTTCTTTCCCAGCTCTTTCTTCCTCCCCTGCCTTATTCTACTCTGATGAATCATATTGATGTTCAAATTTTTCAAATTGTAATAACAAATGCCAGCCTGGTTCTCTGTCTCAGGACTTTTTCTCTTGAGCTAAACTAATTTAAGCCATAAAAAAGCAGGAGGCCAGAATCTGACTCATTAAACCAAACACTATGGAGGGAGAGTTGGTCTGAAGTACACCTAGATTCAGAGACCCTTGGAGGTGGCTGTATCCTGCGTGTGTACGGTCGCTCCTGGGAGTTTCGGAATCGCATCCTTATCATTCCCTGCCAGCCAGGAAGAGAAGCTGCATCCCTGCTTGTCTGGAAATGCGCGCAGACTGGAATGAGAATGCACTGATTGCTATGGTGTATATGTTGCAGAACTGACCCAGATTCCACGAGAATGAGTCATCATTCTTGACTGAAATACATGGGCTAAAGAGGGAAGGGGTTACATCCCTGAAGCAAAATTCTATAATTCCTGGGTTTTCTAGTAGCATCTTGGAAGACGCATGTCATACATAGGCTATGTAGTCAAGGTCATGATGAGGGTTAGCTGGTAGGGGGAGGGGTGTGGTGTAACGTCTGGCAAGCGATACAAGGGGCTTTGGGGATGACAGTACATTTATTTCTTGATTTAGGTGCTGGTTCACGGGTGAAAATTCTTCCAGATCATACTTATGATTGTGGCCTACTTCTACATGGATTTATACTTCACAGAAAGTTCACTTGAAACATTTTCAAAAGAAAGAAAACATGTTAAGACAACTTAGGAGGCAAATACTTCCTCATACCTGGTAGTTTCTTAGCAATGGAGATTTACAAGTTGGTGAAACCCTGCCTCTTTCTTACCTTGACTTGGGAGTGAGGAATTCCTTATTTGATTGATGAGTTTGGAAGAGGGGCTATTACACTGAAAGTTCCTTGAGGTTAGAAAGCATATTTTATATATTCAGATAACCTCCCCTGCCCTAGGACTACACTTTACTCAATAAAGACTAAGAAATTTATGAGCATATACATACAATACATGAAGGTCAAGGGAAAGGAGACAAAATCAAGGATAGAATTGACCCCAAAGCCTCAGGACACTCTATCCCAGGAACCAGGGATTGGCTAATAATGGTCCAAGGGCCAAAGACAGCCCAGTGGCTGTTTTTGTAAGTAAAGTTTCATTGGAATGCTCCATATGTGTATGTTTTTGCTATAATGACAGAGTTGAGTAGTTGTGACAGAGACCACATAGTCCGTACAGCCAAAAATATTTATTTGGCTAATTACAGAAAATGTTGGCTGATGCCTGTGATAACCATCAGCGTGAACCTAGCCATTTATTAATTGATTCTTTGTTCATTGATTTCATTCACCAGATCTTTGTTGAGGATATACCACTGAGTACTGAGGGCTAGGGAATCAACAGGAAGGTGCGGTTTCCACCATCGGGAAGTGTCTGGACCCAGGGGCTATGTTATTTGAAAGTGACTCTGCCCCACCCTTCCCTCAATCTCCACAGAGAAAAATATCAAGGCTCCAAGTGAATAATCCAAACCCCAAAATGAAGAATTGTTTTGTAACTTTCTATGTAATTATGTTCTTGGGCAAAATACCTGAGATAAATTACCAGCATAATGAGCTTTTATTCTTGTTTTTCAACATTAAAAGAGAGTATTGTTGATGCTGTTGTATAATCAAAAACATTTTGAAAAATATCTGCAAACTTTGGTGAGTGCATATTGAAAATTAAGCAATTAACCACATTTTCCTCTCTGGAGCGTTAGAGGAACAAGTGAGCCCTTAATCAGTTCATTTTTCAGATGTAACTGTTTCTAATGAAACATGGGCATTACAAAGTCCTCATTCTCCAAATCAAACCAAGCTGAAAAAAAGTGTTGGGGTCAGCTATCATGTCCTTCTTATCCATATCCTGGCCTTCCCTTGGGGAAAAGGAGGAACTATCGCTTAGAAAAGGGACTCAGCCATTAATGCTGCTGCTCCAAAGCCCTAAAACTTACAGTACGGCCCGCCGAGGCCTCTCTGGCCTCTGAGTTCGTACCTTTGCCCCTCCCACCCCTGCTCCCAGGCGGGAAGAGAAAGCATGTGTAACACCAGCAGCCGCTCCCCTTTACCAGAAACACGTAATGACCCCAAGGTCAACGTGTGGGGAAGGGTGCTGTGGATTCCTCGGTCTCACCCTCTACAGGCTTCTAGTGCTTTCTGCCAGCCCAAAGCAGCCCGGGCCGAGCCGGGCTGTCATGGAGGCTGCGTGCCCTGGCACTCACCCCCCACGTTACTCCCTCTAGTCAGAAGCTGCTCATAAAACTCTTCGACATGTAATCACAAAAGAATCTCATCATGTTTTAAGTGAATTTGTGATTTTGCGTTGGGCCCCACTCACAGCCCTCCTGAGCTGCATGCCGCCCACGGGCTGTGGGTTGGACGCTCCTGGCCGACGTCCGCTGCGGTGAGTGAAGTTACCCTGGACCGCGGGCGAGAAGAGCCCGGAGAAATCTCCCTAGGATCTGAGACATTCTTCCACCCTAATCGGGTGATTCCCAAGATATCTAAAAGCGCCCTGGAAAGTGATTTTAGGAAGAACTGGATGCTCTGTCATGACTGTTAACCCATCTGGCTTGTGAAGTTGATGGGAGATGTCGGGCATGCGTCGTGCATGCGCTACTGGACAGAAACAAGCTCACACCACACAAACTAACCCAACCTGGAGCATCCCGGGACTTAGAGCATCCCGGGACCTGGAGCATCCCGGGACCTGGAGCATCCCGGGACCTGGAGTGGCTCCGCAGGAACTGGCAGCCCTGAGCCAGAACTACTCTTTTCTTTGAAGGTGATCCTGCTCAGAGCTGAAGCCACTGCCTAAACAAACTGACTTTTGAAAAGAAACACCCCAGTTCTAATTGCATTTTGAAGCTAAGTTTAGATCATATAATTCATCTTGCCACAGAATTAAATTTTCTAAAAGATGTCTGTGATTTAACCATTAGCGTTTCTGTGCATGTGTTCATGACAGAGGCAGCCCAGACTGGGTCAGGTTCACATGCTTTCTTCTCTAGCAAAGAGATGGAGAGCTGTCAGTTATCCCACGCAGGCGACAGAGTCCAGGAGGGTTAAAGAGTTTCGGGAGGGACCACGCATGAGCGTCCCTTCTGAGACGTTCTTTTCTATCAAAATTAAATGCCGCAGCCGCAGAAGTCTTGGGGATTATCTCTGACCCCCGACCAAGGACATGCCCCCGCCAGAAAAAAACAGCCACTCATGCCTGCTGATACATTTCCCAAAGGGCCCAGCAGTGGAAGCGTGGAAGAACGGAACCAAGATTTCACATGCAGTGCGCTTCTCAAATGTTAAAGCACAGCAGGCCTGCCTGGGGATCTCACTGAATCAAGACTCTGATTCAGGAGACCTGGGACGGGCCTGGAGGTCCACATTTCCAGCAAACTCCTGGGCATTGCTGGCCTTCGGACCACGCTCTGGGATGCGATAGTTCTACATACTGGTTTCGTCATGGCCACCTGGGGTGCTATGTTGGAAAAGAAAATTCTGGAGCTAAATTCTAGCTTTTGGGGAAAGAATGACACCATCCATGAGTAAACTTGGCCCTGGTGGTGGTAGTGGCTGCAACAATGTCAGATTTTTGCTCCCCCTTCCTCCCGAGGGCAGTCCCTACGGAATGTCACCCTATACTGTTTTGGGGAACAGGCAGTCCTAGGGTTTATGGTATTCTCTTATTTCCAGAAAAACTTAGAATTCCTGCATACTGATGAGATAATAAGGTGGTTTAATTATGCAGAATCTTTTGCAGATGGAGGAAGTTCCAACAGAAAGGTCAAGTATGGTAGGGAAGGTCGAGGAGAAAAAAATCAAGCATGAGCTTGAGTGTTTCTGTCTCCTAAAATGTTTCCGTGATTGCATTAACCCGCAATTCACCTTTAGTATCAAATGCATGTGAAATCCAAGCAGAAAATCCCTAGGAGCTATTCTTACTCTTAAAAATCCTGTATATAAAAAATCCATTTTGGGGGGTTGTAAAAGATAAATTAGAGAGAAATTATTTGCATCTAAAAAAATCATGGTACTAAATCCAGCAAATCTATTTTAGCATGAATTCGTTTTGCAAAACTGTACACATATTTTTATGGAGCGTATTATACCTGCATCGGTATTGGGTTTTACGTATCTGTTGGGATATAGCCGCAGTAATAATGCTGCTGAAGACTAGGTTTGCTGGAGTGGGGAGAGCAGCAATGGGGGTTAGCGGAACTCGATGTGAGTCCTGCACTTCCGTTATTTAACTGCATGAACTTGGGC
Source organism: Phyllostomus discolor (assembly GCF_004126475.2). Classification (NCBI taxonomy): domain Eukaryota; kingdom Metazoa; phylum Chordata; class Mammalia; order Chiroptera; family Phyllostomidae; genus Phyllostomus; species Phyllostomus discolor. Next base: position 18,720,092 of record NC_040917.2, on the reverse strand, counting down.
AACGCGTCCTGTGCTTGTGTGTGTGAGGGGGGTGGGTGTGCACGTGCATGCACACGCATTCACACATGAGAAGGAGAATGATACATACCCTGTGTTTATTGCTGGGTTACCGTCAGAATACAATACGGTGACGTGAAAAGCTCTCTGAACGGAAAATCACCGTGCAAATATAAGTGATTAGTTTTACAGTAATAATCTCCTCAAGATGTTGACCCGTCTGCTAGAGCACAAAACGTAATAATTGGTCTTGTGTGAACTGGTGTTGGGAGTGCCGAAGTTCATTAACATAGTCGTACTGCCAGGTTCTGTTGACCATGGATTATTGGCAGTTGCTTCTTAAAGTGGAGTCATCGCTTTGGTATGATATGCAGACACACACTGCAGAAAACACACACACACTGGTCAATTAGAGCAACCCGGGCCATGCTCTTTCACGAACGGGTGTCTTTCAAAAACAATCTTTGCTTTTCTATAATATGTGAAAACAAAACTAAGAAGAATAAATCTCTAGTATTTAAAACTCCCAAAATGACAGCTTCCAGGACGACAGAAGTGGCCATTTGCCCAGCACAGGTAGGGAACGCCACCTTCAATGAGCTAAAGGGAATGCAAGGAAGAGGAACGCCCAGCCACACGGGGGGTCTCAGGGCTGGGACTCTGGGGCTCCATCCATGGTGAACCCAGACCTTCCTCTAGTTAAACTTGGTCATGATGTCACTTCACTGAGCCACAGGCAGGGGGAACAAAGGCACACATTCTGACATAGGTAGCAGAGTCCGTTGTGGAAACACTTAAATTTCTGGTGGAGATAACATCAATCAACCAACCTGGGGGAGGCAGGGAAATGCTACTCACTTTTTGAGCAGTTCTTAGAGGAAAAAAATGGACTTAACGGTGCTTAAGTAAGAATCACTAGAGATTTCCTTAACGGCTTTCCTCGTCTGGTAAAGAAAATGAAAATCCTCTTTTTGACAGTCTCTACCATTGGCAACTATCAACGTTAATAGCGTGAAGTATCCCTAAAGTTAATGAGTTTATGTGAATTAGGCTATAGCTTTGGGCCTGCCTGTTTCCTCTTAGGCAAAACCCAAAGGAAAACGCTGTTTGAAACATCCCAGGTCTTCTCTGACATTCTATATAATCTTGGGTGAGTCAATGAACCTTTGTAGATTTAAACCTTCCTTTCTGGAGAAAGGATCTGCAGCTCTCTGTTCGTGGATACTGTAGAGGTTTGTGAAAAGCCATCTCGGTTGTTTGAGTTTTAAAATATGATACTAATGAGTGAAAGACCACATGCTTAGCCTCTGGGTGGGCTGTTTAACTTTGTTCTGTTACATGACCACACACTTTATCTTAACCGGGGACTTGGATCTAATAAAATATCAGTTTGGTTCAAGTTTACTTCAGAAACTATTCTGACGCTCCAGTTTTATTCTGGTTCAGTGGTTTTCAAAAATATAGGGTTGGTTTCTGTTCAGAAGTTCTTACTGGATTTTAAAACAAACGCAGAAAAAAATGTTGGCATCACTGCTTTGTAAGGGATGCTCTGCTCAGCTCGGGGTTCATGAAGCAGAAGCTCATGCCAACTTGGAGCATCGGTGGGGTCTGTAGTTGGAAGCGGTTCAGTGCTCAGCTTTAACCCTCAGGTCAGAGAGACAATGCTAATAATCACAAGAGGAACCAAGCAGGTGAGGGGAGGAAAGATCCGGTGTTTTCCTTCACCCTGTTCTGCAACGGCAGACCCTGCTGAAAGTGGAAAGACTGCATCATGTCATACAAGCGGGACGCTCGAGGACTGGATCACAAAAGCTACTTGATTTCTGCCTGCCATGGTGTCTTGACACTGGCATAGCATGGTAGTCTTCCAGCTCCCTTCGGACAAAAACTGGGGCAGCTTCGTGGTTCTCTGGTCACTCTTAGGACATAAGGAAAAGGTCAAAACACAATCTCAGGTCAGTGAGTAGTTGTGTAAGGTGCACGGGCCGTCATCATCGAAACTTCGACTTGGATTTCAACCTGAACATCCTCCCCGCTCCCTCCACTGGTCCCGCTGGTGGGGAGCTCCTCGGGCAGAAGAAATACACCCCTTGCTCTCTCGCCCTGCTCCGCCTTGGCCAGCATAGGGCGCCTCCAGCAAAGGCGTGGAGAGTGTGGGTGGCCCGGGCAGGACAGGTCTCAGAAGCTGGTACTACGCAGGGGACCTGCCCACTCCTAGCACCTGGCAGGTGTTTCAAGCTGCCTTTGTCTCTCGTGCAAACTTCTGTGAACTTCAAGGAGTAGGGACGTTTCTTTCTGCTTCGGTGCAACATTCCCAGTGTCTTATTCATAATATAAGTGGAAAAACCCACAGAATACTACAGATAACGTGGGACTGGATACGTATGTACCTGACGGCATCCGTGTCTACAGGGGCAGAGACACTGGCTAAACAAAGCGGATAATCGGACAAGAGATTTGGAGACAACAAGCCTTGAGCAGAACTTCACTGACGGAGGACGAGAAAGGCCATTCCAGGCAGGAGAACAGTGTTTGCATGGTCTGAGAGGTAGAAGGACACAGGAGAGTTGTGGGGAGACATTTGCATGACTTCCCCAGTGGGGGCCAGTCTCTGGCAGGCAGTCTGAACAACGTAGGGGGTAAGATGGCAATATTTATCATGAAGAATCAGAAGACGTCAATTTGATCCAGGATGGAATTGGAACCCCCTTGAGAATTTAAGAAAGAAAGTGCGATGATTAAAATATTGATAGAAATGGCCTTGAGAATGGTGGGGGGTGGGCACCGGGGAGAGGGTGGTGCCTGTCAGCTGTCTGAGTAACCAAGTCTGGTAAAAATGGAATCGTCTTGTGAAACCCAGATGGCCTCATATTTTCCAGCTCAGGGGAATAAACAATATTTCCCTCTGTATCTTTTTCATCATTTTTAATTTCTCCCTATTTCTCCTATATTCTGATGAATAGGCCCTTTCCTGGTGATTGGGGAAGGGAAGGGTGAAGTGGCTGATAATGCCACTGTGTGGTCATGCCATTTTTCAAACGGTGCCCAGGAGTCATGCAAATAAGATGTGCCCTAGAGCAACAAGTAGCATTCGAATAGTAGAATTTTTAAAGTCCCCCTATGAAGTGTTCATCCATGTTCCACAGAAACGAAGGGCACCCTCCTGCTCCCCGTGGACAAGGGGGCTGCTCCCCTTCCGACGGAAGAGCGCATGTGGGTATTTCCCAGAGCGTTTCAAAGCCCGGCACGGGCCTCTACTCTCCAGAGGTGGTTCACATCAGTCCGTCAGCCCCATGAGGGGAGGTGGCCACTGTCCAAATGCGCAGGTGAAGTGCAGTGAGAATGAGTGACTTCCCCGAGTCACACGCATCACCGGAAATGCAAGCACTCAAGTCCAGAGCATCCGACTCCACACCGCCGGCTTCTTTCTCAACGCCAGACAATTGGCACCCACAACGATTCATGTGTTAGTCATTGATCTTACTGTCTGCTTTATTTTACTAAATCATTTACCCACGCCCTGGGACAACACAGGACCACACGCACTATTAAGGTGAATTTGTTCACGTGGACATGCCTTGTTAAGTCACAAGGAGGCTACCTCAGTTGTCCTTTCTGTGATTGACTTTCAGTAGGGATACACTGGACTTTTAGCTGTGGCTAGCCCAAAGGCATGTTGTGAACATCCATGTGCACTGAATGAACTCTCTAAAGACAGCTGTAGTATTTTAAATGGTAGTTAAAAATGAATATATTAAGCAATATTAATATTAATAGTTTAATTCCAATCCCTACAATTATGACAACCATTAAACCAGCTCCTCAGGACTTGGGAAATTAGGGAACAAAGGCACAGCTAGCCAAGGAAACATCGAATACATAAGGTCTAGAAAGAGCCACGGAAACTTTGCTTATGGTTTTAGCCAGTCCAAGTGAACTGAGGTAAGACAGCATTCTATTACTAGTAAGGCCACTTATCTGGTTTTTCTACTTCTAGGCATGAGGATCTTGATAAGAACATTCCAGAATAACACAAGCAACAGACGAAATACAATATGATCGTCTGATCCATTTTTACCTTGAGATCTGACGAATGTTAAAAACAGCGAGGGCAAAGGAGGAACACACACATTTTAGGGGGCACACTGGCCTCCAATTGTAGGTGGGCCAGAAAGAATGCACCCCCATTACTCTCATACAATAGTGTTTCTAGTCTTTAGGTAACTTTTAGAAAGTTAATAATAATATGGAGGAGGAGAAAATAATTGTCCTTAGCTTAAGGTGGTAATACTTTTCAATGAATGTTTATGACTTCTCCAAACGGACAAGCATCTTGATCGTGTCTCCTGAAACACAGCGCACTCTGCGGAGCTGACTTCTGTCCAACAGTGCAACTCCGATTCAGGAGGAGAGATTTCCGAAATGAAGCCAGACTAATCAAGCACAGAGGCAAAAACAAACCCGATGTCCCGACAAAGCAAATATACTGATGATGATCATCATCATACACTTCCTGCTTAAAGACTCGGTAAAAACCCTGGCTTCTGGCTCTTGCAACACTTGGGTAAGGAAGAAAAGTATGTCTGAATAGTTTGTTTACATGTTTGAAGGTGCAGTCAGAGATATGCTTCTCAATTTGGTGAGTTTTCCATGCCAGGATCTGCCACCCAAACATAACAAAGAAAGGGGCCCGAACATCAATTACAGGTACATGTCAACACACCAGGGCCTTGGAAGGAATAATTCATGTCTAACTGGCTATGTTTTGTCCTCTACGTCTAAGATGTTAATAGGAGAAGAAACAAAAGAACAAACTTAGTTCAATCTAATTGCTCCAATTCCAAAACAATTCAACAGTTTTTTTAAAGACCTGTACTTTTTTTAAAGATTTTATTTATTTATTTTTAGAGAGGGAAGGGAGGGAGAAAGAGAGAGAGAGGGAGAGAGAGAAACATCAATATGTGGTTGCTGGGGGCCGTGGCCTGCAACCCAGGCATGTGCCCTGACTGGGAATTGAACCTGCGATGCTTTGGTTCAAAGCCCATGCTCAATCCACCGAGCTACACCAGCCAGGACAATTCAATAGTTTAATGCTTACATGAATTTTTATATGTAGAAATTGTTAAGGCTTCTCATTATTTTTCCAGGGGTTCTAGAACCATTTATCCTGGCTATTTGAGAACAGAAGTGAGCTGACAGCATCTTAGCCATTACTCATCTTTTATGAATTAAAATGACAAATTTAAATCACCCAAATCTCATTATGTGAAACGTAACCATAATTTCTGTTTTTATAAATTCCCGTAGAGGTTTGTTTTTATCATTAGACAATATTGGTTATAAACATCCAACCTATTTCTTCTAAATATCATGTAACGATTTAATCAGTTATCTTATAAAGTATATTATGCTTGTTAAATATTTTTAGAAATTGGGAGGAAACATTCTATATTAGCTTTTATTTTTTAAAAAAAAATATGGATTTCTTAAGACTTAGATGCCCAATTCCTAAAAAACAAACAAACAAACAAAAAAAACAAAAAAAACAATGAAGACTCTAAGACTTTTCTTTGTAGCATCTCGTTAGTTAAAATCAGCCCTTGGTCTTTGGGATACGACCACCCAGCACCTCCCGACCACCACACTCCAGCGTAATCTCCGCTCTGCCACGGGAATTATCTTTCTAAAACCAAATACATTCTAACACCAAAGTATCCATGGCTTCCTCTTGTCTAAAAGATGAAATTCAACCTTTTAAAAGCTTTCAATATGCTTCAGTTTCATATTTATGGCTCCATTTCCGGACAGGGCAAAACGTACGCACGTCAGGCCAGTACACCCAACAGCATTCTGGTCTCCGAAGACACTCTGATCCTTGGTGCCAGTGTGCCCCTGCACACCTACGGTATTCTCCCTGGGTGCCGCGCCGTCAACAACGATGCTAATGATGAGGGGGACAAACATGGCCTGAGCATTTCCTCTCTCCTACCGACTGCCGAGCACTCCACATAGAGTCTCGCTCTCGACTTCACATTCCCTAGGAATCTCCCCACTTCACAGACAGGAAAGCAGAGGCTTGTACGGAATGAGCTGAATGAATAGGGTGGAGGGTTTTCCTCCCATAAATAAATAAAATAATGCCATTTTTGGAGAGTGTGATTAAAATCGGAAGCCAGGGAACGTGGCTTTGGGAAAACTGTTGCCTTCTGTGGCCTTGCCTTCTGTCCCTTTTCCACCTGTGAAGTGAGACAGCCCGGTGGGGAATCCTTGTGCGTGGGCTCCCTGCCGCCAGCTTACTGAGTGCGACCGGCAGGCTCATGAGGCACGTTTACAGCCTCATTTCAAAGATCGAGCGTAATGCAAATACATGCAAAATAACGCATCTGCCAATGTCACTCTATACATGCCACTCTTCTACTTGTAGGTGAGTGAAGGCAGAGAGAGCCCAGAGGTGTTACATTAGCAGAGATTCCACCGCACGGGACAGTGGGCAGAACTACTCCCCCCAGACCTCGATGTCCCTGTGATGCAGTCTGCCTTCCAATCCTCGTGAATTCTACTTCACCATGAGGAGCAGACGCTCCAGAGAATACGAGAAATAAGCTTCTATCAACTACTTGGGGTGGGGAGAATTTTCCCGTGATCTCGAGAAATTCTATGGGAACCCATTAGAATTGTCTGATTGCTATGGTGGCCCTTATGGGTCATCTGAAGGCCTCGTGCGACCACAGTCAGTGCAAGAAGATAATCATCTGGGAAAGAGACCCTGTTGTGAGGTCCCTGAGTTACAAACAATCCACTGGACTCATTCAACCACAATGCCAACAACATTATTGTGAAGTGAATGAGTGCATGCATGAACGGCAGCTAAATTTTACTGAGCATTTACTATGTGTCAGGTTCTACTCTAAGCGTTTTACCTGCGGTGACTTACTCCACCCTCCCCACTGCCCTGTGGAGGTAAATATTAAAATTAACCTCATTTTACTGGCAGCGACCTGGGCACAGGGAAGTCAGGCGCCTGCTCAATCACACAGCCAGTGAGTGGCCGGGCTAGAATTTTAACGCGGTTGGGGTCCAAGTGTTCCTCTTCAAAATTAAAAACGACAAAGTGCAATCAGTGGGGCAAAGTGACCTCTGCAGACCCTCTAACTATGTAGCAAAATTATCTGGCAGATATTGTTTTTTTCTGAAAGACCAGAAACATGCAGTCATTAGCACAAAACTACTTTATTGTCTCCCTATTCATCTGTTTAAGCATAAAACACTGGTGGTTCTGTTGCAATGTCCTGTTTACTTATTTCTCGGTGAATGGGATCCTCTGAGCAGGTCCTGGGTCTGCAGGAAATGGGGAGAGCTGCAATTCCCCAAAGAGATAAATGCCATCATTATCACACAGAGCGAGGCCATTATTAGCCATCTGAATGGAACATTAAGCTAAGCAAATCTGTTTTATTTTCTTCTCCATGGTGAAACCCCTACATTCCAAATACAATTTGATGCATGGGAGAGAACGGTGGGAAAGAGTGCAAGAACCACCAGAATGAGTGAAATGCTTAAGTGCACAATCTAAAATCTGATAATTTCTCTACCATCACCTAACAGAAAACACTGAAGCATTTATAACTGTGTGACTACTGAGTTTTTGCACAGCAAATAAGTATGATTTTTGTGTGGGCTATACTTTAACGTGTTTAAATCATACTCGCTTCTACAGGAAATATTTCTCTCAATCAAAATGCCACCCAGGCCAGCTAAATATTAACAGAGAATAAATGAGAAAAGCGAGGTGATTCACCCAGGGCAAAGGACGAAGAAAAGCCTTGTAGTCGCAGGACAGAAACGAGAGTGATGTCTCAAATCCAACCTTTCATAGCTTTTTCTCTACTGTGACTAAAAATAGAAGGGTTGTGACTTTGGACACCGCTCACTAGTACTGTGGTAGACAATCTGAATAATCCCCATGGGGAAACGTGTTCATGTTTGAATTCCTTATTTCAGATTCTTGCATTTCTTTCTGTATGGTAAGAACTATATGTGTGTGTGTGTGTGTGTGTGTGTGTGTGTGTTCTACCATATTACAAGTATTATGACAGTCTGTAATCTAGTTTGGTTAAAGATAAAAGTCTAGCTGTTTTATAAAGCTGCCCACCTATCATATAATGGTCATCTACTTATCAGGCCATGTACCATGTCCACGGAGCCAGGCACAATGACACAAGGGCAAACAGGAAGCAGGGCTTACACTCTGGTGTGAACTTTGTTTTCACGCACTACTATGGTCTGGTCGACAAACAGGAGCTGTCAAATGTGACTTAGTGATCACATGAAGAGATGAAGAGCATAACTCTGTCTAAACACCCAGATAAAACACAGTAATCATTTCCACGCTGACTTTCACCAGGTCTAAATCTGCTGCAACTAGGATCAGTATTTTGGGTTTCTACTTTATTATTTTGCCTCAAAAAGAATCCTGGAAAAATACAGTGCACCCTAAAAGAAAACAGATTAGGCAGCCGTGTGTGATGCTGTCAATCAAGGTGTAACATAATCAGCCGCACCGTGGCGAGAAGGCAATGCTCTAATGTTACCTCAGCTGAGCCCCTGACCCTTCCGGTTTTGTCTGTCCTTGGGGACCCCGCCTTAGCAGGGAGAAGAGCGGTTTCTGGTCAGTGAGAATGGGGTGCGAGTTTTCTAACTTCACTCGCTAGACGTGAGAACCACGGCTAAGCAGCTGTACCTCTCTGAGCCTTAGCTTTCTACTCGGTACACATGAGGCTTATGATGCATCCACAGTAGTTGTCCCAGAAGTGGACAGAATCATTCCCTTTAAAACACTTTATGGAGCGCGTGGCATTAGATGAGACACTCATCATGGACACAGCAGGCTGTCTCCAGGATGGGGGTCAGGGTGTGGAGGGCGCTGGGCGTGTCCCTTTCCGGGGGTCCGGGGCATCAGATCTGGAGAAAGCAAGTCATTGAGAGACTGGCAATCACTTACCAAGCAACCACATGACTGGACGGATGACCACGGCAGTGTGAGGGCATGGAGAAGGGGCATTAGACTCGGAACGAGAGACACCGTCTGGTCCTGGATTTGCCATTCGGGTCGTACAGTTCTATATGAATCCCTGAATCTTACTGAGTCCCAACTTGTCACACACACACAAAAAAATGGGGCATGATATTCCCTCTAGGGTTTTAAAGATTAGAGAAGATAATATACCTAAAAAAACATGTTACAGACCATAAAGTTTATTGAAAATGCTTAACGGAAAATTGCTACCAAATCTTCTAGAGCTATGCTATTATTAAGACATTCTGCTTAGTTTTCACGTGGCACGCACAGATTTCTTTCATGAACCTCCAGAAGGCAGAACGAAGGCCAGGGAGCGGAAACGCGAGGAGAATCGTTTTTCATGTGAGATCACAAGAGACTTTTCAGAAACCAGAGCCCTCCAACAATAGGAGGAGGAGGGCCAAGAGGAGAAGTGAGCCCCACTGACTGCAAACGCCTTTGAACGATTATTGTATTGAATGGAGATTCAGAGATTTACCGAGGTGTCCGTGAGCCTCTTTCAACACGAGGGCTCTGGTATCATCTCATGGGTATCGGCGGCTGTCAGCTCGACGTGAGGCCTGAGTTAAGTGGCCAGTGGCAAAGATGGATTTCTAGCGCCTTTCTCATAACAGGCCCTTTAGTACAATCGATCCCTCGCATTCCGCCTGGGCTGCTGTGCAGGACCCGGCTGCAGGGAAACTGGCCGACCCAGAAATCCAAACCACGTCCCAGTGCCTCCCGGCACCCTGCCAGGCCCAGCGCCACTGTCCGCGTGGTCACACACGGCCGCCCCTGGTGCTGTCACTTACCAGCCCATGGTTCGAGTGGTCCCTGCAGAGACAGCCTGATAATTATATGACTTTGCCACCTCTAGGTCTGGTGATATGCTGGGGCAGTGATTCTTAAACGTTTCGCGGATATTTTTGGCAGATTGATGAAAGCTATGGCCCTCTTCCTAGAAAAATTCATGCTCATACATGCACACAAAATTTTCCATATAATTTCAAAACGTATCCATTGACTTTCTGCTGGGGATTAATATACCACAATCCTAGAACCACTTGACCGGGGGCTGTACTTGGAAGGCGAGCAGACGACACATCCACCCAGTCCCCAGACTGTAAAGGAAACCAGGGGCCCACCAAAATACTCCATGCTGTCTCCAACATAAACTCAGATTTCCAGGGAAATGGTCAAGGTCAGGTTACAAGCAGGCCACTGTTCCCCCCAAAAAAAGAATGACCACTGAAAAATGCCGAAGCTCATTCTCCCCGGAGTTATGCCCACAACGTTAGCCTTTTCTTAAAACAGGTGAACCCGTGAGTGGGAACAACTGAACGCCCTGCTTTGATGTATCGCTCCTAAAATTGATACTCTGCATTTTCCCTTCCAGGATATTGATAACTAGCTGAGCTCATAGGCAGAGCCTGGCCCTTAGCACCGGGTTCGCTTTCATCGCCTTAGTTCACTTTTCCTTCTCCGCTTTGATGTTCTGCTGAGTGGAATGTTAAATTACAGGTATGAATATCCACACACGAGGGGCTCATAGACAGGAGGCTTTAATGACCGCTGGGTGCCCAGGTAATCTGGCCTCATGATCAAAATCAGACATTTTAAAAGTTATTTCCAACCCGAGGCCACGGGCCTGCCTTTCCCCATTCCTCGCCGATGCAGAGCCGCAGTTTGCAAAAAAAGATCCTATTTCTCTGATTTTATTTTGTGGTTTCAAAGGTAGGAAAGAATTCCACCTAGTTTGAAATTACAGCTAACTGCAGGTAAAGAATGTTACTGTGTGTGCGCGCCTCGGCGCACCAGAGCCAAGGATAATATAAGGAAAATTAAAATGTCTGCACCAATTGAGGCCATTGTGTCTGGGTTCAGGTCTCATTAGGGAGCGGAGCCTGCTGATGGATCTTGGTGTGTGGGCTCCAAGTCCCCAGTGAGGACCATCAGGCCGGTGAGCGGGCCGGGAGGCCCCAAGGGGGTGGGTGCGGGCCTGGGGTCTGAGAGCAGGTTCAGAAACTGAGTTCTAAACCTCATGAGGCAACTGCCTCCATGCACCCTCAGCTCCTAGAAGCCTGCAGAGAGGAGGGGCAGTAGGTAGGAAGCAGAGGCCAACTGTAGCATGCACGGCCCTGATGCCTTGGCGGTCCATGCATCTCCTGCCCCCGGTGCAGAATCCCAGCCTCTAAGAGGTCTACAGTTTGTTTACAAGAGGCAGGCTGTGACCCATCCGAGGAACAAGAAACCAACTTAGTGCGTCACAGGCATCCTTCATAAAAAAATACATATACACTCACGCAAACATAAATGGATTCAAAAACTATCAGAATGCATCAGAGGTAGTCAGAGTAGGCATGTTCTATAAAACTTTTGTTGCAAGTAAGTGTGTGATTATGGAGTGTGGGTCCAAAATGTTTGAAAGCCGCCGTTGACAGTGAACCCGGACTCAATTAGAAGAGCAGGTGGCTCTCTCTCTCTGCATCTTGTGGCCCCTTCTGGTGTCCCCAGGACAGACTCACTCCTTCTGCAGTCACGAGGACTCTTCTTCAGGAAGTCACTCCCAAACTGAGTAAGTTCAGAGACCGTGCTCACCCCTGCGCCTCCTTCCTCGCCGAGGCCACTGCTGCTGATTCAAGTCCAGTCTCTGCCCCAAAGGCCCCGGTCTGCTGCTCCCACAATCCCCGCCCTCTCGCTCTCCCTCCCTCCTCCCTTCCTCCTTTCTTCCTTTCCTCCACCCTTCCTCTGTCGGAAGACTGGAGTGAATATTTCAGAGTCAGAAAGGATTGGAGGCTAAGGAAAACTGTGGCTAGAAGAAGTGGCAGCAAATAAGCAGTTAAGGCGGGTACAGCACCCTCCCCCGCCCCCCCGCCCTGCACACATGACCCCCATCCTGGACTCATCGCCTCACACCTGGATTATCGCTGTCGGTCTCAGTTCGCCCCTGACTCCAGTCCACACGGCAACTCTGTCCGGCCCACAGAGGCCAAACTAATGCTGTGAATATACTGTGTCATCGTGCAATTTTCCTGCCCGAAAGCCTCTGGGCTCCCATTGCCCCAGGTCAAAGCTCAGCCCCACAGAACACCACTCTGGACTCTCCACAATCTTGCTTTGACCTGTCTGGCTAAACTCACCTCTGGATGCTTCTGAACTTGAAGCCAGCCCCTTCCCCACTCAGTCTCCTGGCCCCGCTGTCTCTCCACCCACATGGATCGATCCCTAGTGTGCACACATACACAATGACCTGCAGCATTCTCACCATGCTTGTTTCACGTTTCCTATGAATGTGTCTGACCTCCTCGAGTTACTCAAAGGCAAGGGAATCAAGGCCAAGGCCTCCCACCACACCTGTCCTGCCTATCAAGCCACTATGATATTAAATATTAAAGCAAGAGCCGACCCTTACTGAGCATGACCAAAAACTGTGCTAAAGTGGATTATTTCATTTGAATTTCAAATATGCACTATTTCATGCCTTCTTTAGAGACAAGGAAAATGGAAGGAGGAGAAGTTAAGAGGAAAAGCTAAAGGCAAAAGCAAGAGCCATCTGCCTCTTTGGAGGGGTGGCCTGTATTCACACTCACAGCCTTAGAGCTTGTAGAATAGTTTTTAAATATTTTCAAGGCTTGCAGACTCTTAAGAATCAGATAAGAGCAATGGAACTTTTTCGCAGAAAAACACCTGTATTGCACGCTAAATGTGCGTGTTCAATTTCTGGGGGCGTGGACCTCTAAGGCTCAGCGTCGGCTCTGAAGGTTAGGAAGTTCTGTAACACTCATTACACGGTATGACATATTCATGTAAATGGTTCCCACCCTTCAAAGTCGACACCCATATACAAGCAAACGTCCACAATGCTGCCCTAGAACTTGGACTTGGTGCAGTGTGAATGGGCGATATGGCTGTGCATGCGTGTGCGCCTTCACGTCCTGTCTATAACACATGCAAGCAAAGCGTCTTCAGCATTGGCCTATCCCCTATGACGAAATGACAACGCTTACCAGGTAGACGGAGCCGTTTACTATCAGCCCCTCTGTGATTAACACGGCAGCTAACTTTGGAGAGGTTACTTGCTCCAGCTCAGGTCACACAATGAACTTGACTCGGCGCTGGGCCTCTTCACTAGACCTTGTGGAAAATCAATATCCTCGAAATGAAACCGGCAGCGCGAGAGGTAGGTTATTGAACCAGGGCAAAGCTGAAAGCGAAGAAATTGGAATTTGATGTTAAAAACCATTAGCCCTAAGTGGTGACAGGGGTGCCTTAGCAACGGTTCCAGATGCCTGGCCTCCACGGTGTCACCTGCAGATGACGGCTGTCAGGGGCCGCAGCCCACGCGGGACACCAAAGTGCCTTTTGAGAATGTGTAATGGCTGTTACGACACCTCCGTGCGGTAAGTCAGTCCATAAATGTCAACGTGCCTCTCCACGTAAACGGGGTTTTCAGGTCGAAAATCACCTGGTTCGCTCCCCATTTGCATTCCGGTGCAATAAGTGGATTTAACCACCAGGAAAGAAAAAAAAGGGAATATCAGCACAGTTTATTTATAGCCCACTTCTGGCCTTTCAAAGTCCCTGTTTCCAGAACCCCTTACATTTTCTGCCCCATGAATTCTTAATGAGTTCCAGTTGAAAGGGCTCCAGTTCCACATTCGGGCTATTATTTCTAAAAAGAAAGAAAGTGGGGGAAGAAATCTGAAAAGTATGTTTCTCCCGACTACTGGGACTTGAGCTGATAGAGCCTCCCCGTTTCCCTCCCGCTCGGCACATGCTGGCAACTGACGCTCGGGTTGGACAGGCTTGCTGTGTTTTTAAATCCTTTTAATCCTCTTTATAGCAACAGAAACATGGGAGGCTGGTCTTTGAAGACTCGCAGAGTTCAGAACACCTGCAGCCTGGGTGCTCTGCGCTGGAAACCACACCAGTGAGGCTAACCCTGTCGGGCAGGCTCAGAGGGGCCTGAATCTTCCCGGAGCAACGAGGGTCTCTCTTCCCCTCAGACCTCACCTTCCCCAGCTTAGACCGGCTCTGGCAAATGGCGCCCTTGTCCTCTGACCCCTGCCACATGGCTCAATGAATCACGTAAGGTCTCATAAAAATAATTTGCTGATATGTCGGAAAGGAGAAAAAAAAACAGAGTGGATTCTCATTTGGAAATGGCTCCCATGACTGACAAACCCTCCTCCCTTTCATCCAGTTGCTAGAAAACTTGATCATCTGGGACTAAAGCCAGGGTTCGTGACAGTCTCCCAACCATGTGGGAAAAAAGGACATTCTTCGCTCTCCTTTTTCCCTCAAGTAATGGAATAAAACCAGTGCTGTTCACAACCTCTCCCCTAGCCACTAAAATCTGTTCGCGTGCAAGTGCAAGTGCAAGTGGGGGTCCACTTCTCCAGGTGGGGCTGGCGTGTGCTCCCTACCGTCCACACCTAGACTTTTTCTTTTTTATTTTGTTTAATAGTTGTTCAAGTACAGTTTTCACACCTAGGCTCTCTTATACCAGCTGTTCTCCCAGCAATCTCCACTGCGAACCACCTTCACATTAAAAAAAAAAAAAACATGTTTCTCTAAAGCATACCCATATGAATTCACATGAATTTGCAAAATGGTTTACTGTAATATTTTTAGATGGAAAAACACTCTGTTCTATGAATTAATACTGATTCACAAAGTGATTCGCTATAATCTTAGATGGTAAAGTACTCTTTGGATGTAAAGAAACATGTGCAGAGTTTTGAGGGAAATAGCGAGTGTACGTGTGAGAAACTTCTTAACTCTGTGGGCGTTGTCAGTTACTGCCCTCATCAGTTACGTAAAGCCACAGAGACGCACATGTCCCTGAGCACAGTGGAGGAACCCCAGCCTATAGAACGTCTCAAGTCGCCTGGGGGAAAAAGTACATTCTTAGATTTTTCTTAGCCCGGTTGAGGGGTTTGGATTCAGTCCATGGTCACCAGTCCGTTCTGGAGTCTGAGTCCAGTCCACCCACCTTTGAAACTCCTTGCCACCATGGCCTCTGCCTGAAATTCCCCTCCTTTCCCCCCCGCCCCCCCCCCATGCAGAAAGCCCCTCCCGGGTCTGAACTGCTTCCATGCCCCACGCAGCCGTGCCCAGCCCACCATCTGGGGCGGACACCTGCTGCAGCGCCCTGACACCGGGCTTGGGGTGCAGAGCGTTTTTCAAAGTGCATTGATGGCAATTTGCAAGGATGCGTTTTGACAAGCTGGAACAACCGGGTGTCCCCATGCCTCCAGGACTCCGGCGTCTCTGCTGGCTGGCAGAGGTGCGGAGCCAAGAAGAGGAGCAGAGGGAGGCAGAGAGCACAACGAACACACGGTCGGGCTTTTGTAACCATAATATTGCTACTCCGAGGTGCTGCTGACACGTACGAAATGCCGAAATGCGAATGTTTTGTTTCTAGCAGCCACAGCCCTTTTTCCAGGGTGTTCTTTCACCTAAAAAGGGCGCGGTCCGCATTGATACAGAAAATCATTAGGCAAGTCTCAAGTTCGCTCAAATATTGCTTTTTCGGATAGTACGTCATCTCGGTGTTTGTATTCTACTTAACCAGGAGGATAGAATGACCTATTTTATTTTTCTTCTTTTTCCATTCTCATGACCATGTCCTTCCCAGGGCGATGGGTGGGATGTGCTACATGGTGAATTAAGAAGAATTTTTTTTGGGGGGGAGGCAGGAAACTAGTTTAGGCCACTCTGTATGACATAACTGTATGAACTTGAATAAGCTAATGCAGGCTTATTCTCAATTTCTGCATCTACAAAAGTATTATGGGGTTGGGTTACATTTTATCTGAAGTACTTTCAATGCTCAACTTCTACTATCCTAAAAAAATTAAAATTTTATTAAAGAAAGGAAAGTAATGAATCTGGACACAACAGCGATCACACACTTACACACATAAATGTACATATACACACACACATTCATACACTTGGGTATGCATGTATATTTGTACCTTCACCGTAATATTTGTTAAAACCTTTAGGAGGCGACTTCCTGTAATCCCACCAGATAACATTCAAGTGTCGAGCGCATGGAACTGACATAACCACCTAGAAATACGATGAGCCAGGGACAGGGCCTGCTCCGACGCACTGCAGGAAACTGCAGGACAAGAAGGCTGGGGACCGGGGGCCTGACCCGTTCCGAGCCGACCTGCTCACGGCGAGGGCACCTGCACACACCGAGGGCCGGGAGACGGCAGGCGCTGGTGGCAGCGTCCACCTGAGCCAACCCAGAAGCAGCTCTGAGATGAATGAAGGGGAAACACTGTCCTTCCCTGCTGGGACACCCGAGGACACGGGCATCAGGATGAATAGAACCTGTTTGATCGGATAACAGAAGGCATTTGCTACAGGAGCGTAGAAGTGATTCCCGTCCGTCTGTCGGCGGTCCAGGCGGGAGGAGGACACGGCAGAGGCTGACGCCCTGCTGAGCACCTGCAAGCGGGGGGTTGGGGGGGAACCTCACATCACCACCCGACCCCTGCCACCCGGTCCCGAGAAACACCTGCAAACGTTCGGATTTCTGCTTTGATGGACCTGTCATGCATCACATGGGAAAGACAGCCAGGAATGACACGGGCCAGAACGACTCCAGTTTGTAACAAGCACTAGTGAGAAGGAACATTCTCTTTCAAGTTACATTCAGGACAAAAGAAAAAGTGAAGAGCCTTGATACTAGAGGCATACCCACGTCACGTTAAGGAAGAAACAGTAAAAAGGCAGGGTTTCTGAATTCCACTCTTATTTTATATTCTGTCTGATGGAGAATAATCTTCCAAAGTGCAATCCGCATCCCTGTGGTTGAAGGAAGTGTGTGAAGAAAAGACATTCTCTACCACATATTTTTCCGTCATATAGAACTGACACAATGAAGAGATCCGGCACTAGACAAAAGACATAATTCTAAAACAACAAAAATACACATGTCATAAGGAATCAGTTGCACATAGACAGTGAAAGCACAGGTTAGCAAATTAGGGATGTTGATTTTATATATAATTCACACATGTATGCGCACACACACACACACACACACACACACAGGGTGTGTTACCTGGCAAAGCCCCCTGCAGGTTGCTTTGACTCAATCCTGCAGAGGGGCATAGTAACAGGTGAGGCCACACCATGGACGTGACCGTATGAGGTACCAAGAGCTGGGGTAATGATACTCCGGTGTATCCATGGTCATAGGTTAAGAACCGCCCCCAGGAAAACGTTAATTCCCAGAAAGTCTCTCACTGGTATTGGCACCATGGGCCGCGGTCCCTGACCTCCAGCAAAGGGGGTTGTGGGGAGGCATACCTGTGGCCAGGGTGCAGAAAAATAAGAGGGACTTGCAGGGAATGTGGCCTGGCTCCTGACAGCCGTGGTCCTTCCCGCAAAGGAGAGCTCCGCTCTCCCATGTCCGGACCTGGTTTTTCTTATCAGTGTCGTTGCCAGCCAGCTGAAGACCATGCAGAAAGCAGGCCTCAGACCTGTGCATGCATCCGAAAGGTGGGAGGGAGAGCTAACGAGCCAGCTCTTTCAACACCGGGAAAAGCTGCAATGGTAGGCCCAAACTAACCGAATAAAATTGGAAGGAGGTAAATATAAAACCTTCCCACTGAGCATCAAAAAAAATCATCCAGATAAGGTGCAACATGAGAGAGAGGTAGATTAACAGCCATGCATACGGGAAGGTGAACAGTTTCTAGTTCATTGCAAGTTCAATGTGAGTCAAATGTCCATAACTGGGCAACACGCTTGACCTCACAGAGAGAGAGGGCAAGAGGACTAAGGCTGCTTAACCCAGATGAGGAAAAACAGGAGAAGTCGAGTGTGAAAGGGGGTCTCTGTTTATTCCGTGTTGCTCCACAGAGAAAAACCAAGAAGGAAGGGTGGAAGTCAGAGGAAGGCAGTTTCTGGCTCACGGTAGAGACCTTCCTCATGACCAGGGCTGGGCAAAGCTGTGCGGTGGGGCTGTGAGCTCCCAGCTCTCGGAGGCGGCTGAGCTGAAGCTGAATAAAATTCTGCAGAGACAGCATGGCGGCGCTTTTCACATGGGGCGAGAGAAAGAGGGAGCTTGGACCGAGAACCCCACGGCCTCGTCCAACTCGATGTCTGTATGACTCTGCGAATTTGTCCAGTAAAACTGCTAACAGGCAGGGAGCAGAAAGAGAAAGATCACGGGGCCTGGATCCTTTCTGAATGGAGGTAAGCCTCTGAGTTATGGAAGTGGGCAACCCTTATTCAGCATCATTCAAAAGTTCTGCTCAATTGTGAGTGCTTGGAAAGAAATGGAAATAGTTGCTACCCTGAACACACCTATATGTTTATGATCGAGCAGAGAAAGCCAAGGAAAGAAAAAGACTTGGAAGGCTCTCCTTCCAGAGAAAAAAAGGAAGACTTGGACGAGTAAGAGGAAAGGAAAGGCAGCAGAGAGGAGAATCATGGTGCATGTAGCATTCACCTTTCCCATCCCGGCTTCCTCTCCATTGTTGTTTTGGATGCGTTTAATTTCTTCTCCTCTGGGTTCAATCAACGGCTGACCACATCTGTTCGATTGGAAGTATACGTCATCTGGGTTTTGGAATATAGGCAAGTATGCACTTAGTTTCCCTGCAAGCCAGGAGGTTGCTCAATGTTTAAGGCTGCTGCCGGTGCAGAGCCAGAAGGCAGGGAGCAGCGGTGTCGGGGCAGGGAGCTGTGTGCTGGGGAAGGGTGGACTGTTGTCGTCCCACGTGCCTGTGGGCTGTTTCTGGGACCTTCTCAAGAGGGGGTCACCCCACCCCCAGAGCAGAACCTTGCTCACATCATAAAAACATCTTTACACCTTATGACGCCTCCTTCTTCCAAGATCTCAAAGCACTGCACCTAATTAACACATTAATCTTTACCAGTTTCCTAGGGAGACAGTAATGAATATTATCCCATTTCCTTTACGTAGGAGGAAATCTGGAGGTTGATACATGAAGCATAAAGAGAAGAATCTTGACCAGGGAATAGAAGTCTCCTGAAGCCCAGCTCAAACCCATGCCATAGACCACCGAGGCTGTCCTGAGCAGTGTTACAGAAACGATGACCCCCACAAAAATACAGGCGGGCATCAATCAGGTAATAAAAAAGTCATGCAGAGGGATTCTTGAAATGACAGCAAAATTACACAATGCTCACTTTATTCATCCAAGGAGCCTTTAAAACTTGCTATGCTATAAACTTCCAATGTACCGAAGCTCTGACTTCTCAGAAAAAGGACATTTAAGACTGGGATGATTATGATTTTCCCTGGGTTTACAAGCAACGACATACTGGATCAATGACCAGTGAGCCTGTTTAGCACTGGATTTTGCTTTAAATACCAAATGCATCTAAAAGTGATAAGAAAGGTAGGGTATAAATTTAACTAGAGTGATCGATCTGCCTCCTACAGAAAAACAATAATCAATTACACGGTATAATGAATAAAATTTCCCATTTACAAAAATAGTAACACAAAAATAAAATACGCACAAATAAAGAAAGTGATAAATGTTAACAACTACAGGATACCAAACTTAACTTGAATAGACTTAACCAAAATAGACTTGAATGAATGAGAACCGGCATGAGGGTGCTAAATAGAAAAAAAATCAACATCAAAGAGATACAATTACCAGCCCTGACTGGCGTAGCTCAGTGGATTGAGCGTGGGCTGCGAACCAAAGTGTCGCAGGTTCAATTCCCAGTCAGGGTACATGCCTGGGTTGCAGGCCATGACCCCCAGCAACCGCACATTGATGTTTCTCTCTCTCTCTGTTTCTCCCTCCCTTCCCTCTCTAAAAATAAATAAATAAAATCTTTAAAAAAAAAAGAGAGATACAATTACCCTTGAATTACTTTTTCAATATTATAAGACTATAATTAAAATACTAACCTTTTTTGCAGTCAGCAAAGGTTTACTAACCTTTGTAAAACTAGTAAATAAAAATTATCAGAGAAAATACTCAAATGCAAAAGTGGGGTTTTAGGATATTTTTCCCTAAGCACAGCGTGAGACCTCACAAATGCCATATTGAGTCACTTCCTCCACCTTCACCTTAAAATTATGTGCATCGGTTTTACTTTTTAAAGCCCAAGTCCTGCCTGTTTTAAAGGGGCCGGGTAAGAGACAGGGAAACAACATGTTACCACCCTGATTTGATGGGACCGTGGATCATCCATGATACGCTTTGCAGGGGGGGTACAGTAAATCTAGCTGAATTAACATAACTGTGACAGTGAGCCAGGCATGGGAGGCCAGGGGAGAGATGAGCCACCCTTTTCCTCCCATTGGCTGAGGTGTCCACAGAGGCAGTTGAAGGGTTAGAAGTCTCCACGAGGGACGGTGGGTCACCCGAGGGAACTTGGCCACCGCCCCGGGATTACGTTGGGAGCGGAAGTTTCCGAATGGGCCAAAAAAGGAAATGGACAGGTATCGAGGTGCACTCCCCCCGTAACTTGAAGTCCGCCCTGGGCCATAATTAACTACTGTTCTCCATCAGCATCTTCTCCCTTTCCTGTCATGCTTCTTTCTACAAGGGTTGGAGTGTGCGTGGGTGAAAAAGAGAAATTTTCAGTGAGAAAATAATCAGATAATATCATTAACAATTCAGTTCACTTTCACAGCGAAGAAGGCACTGCACTATTCTTACACGCTTCACAATGAACTGAAGTCTAATTTATTTAAGACCAAAACAGCTGCAAATTGCATTGGAAGTTATGTATGATTTAGGAAACACTGTGGTTAAATTAAAAACATGTAATTGCCCTTTTCTCATATAAATTTTTTAAATTGAGACAGAAATTTTCATCAGAAAGCAGAAACCCTGCCCTGGCTGGCGTAGCTCAGTGGATTGAACACAGGCTGCAAACCAAAGCATCGCAGGTTCAATTCCCAGTCAGGGCACATGCCTGGGTTGCAGGTCATAGCCCCCAGCAACCGCACATTGATGTTCCTCTCTCTCTCTCTCTCTCTCTCTCTCTCTCTTTCTCCCTCCCTTCCCTCTCTTAAAATAAATAAATAAAGTCTTAAAAAAAAGAAAGCAGAAACCCTGCTTTTTTTTTTTTAACCAGAAAAATCTGGAGAGTTTCAGGACCTCAGGACAGATTTTAGGCAAATAATTCCATGTGTGCCCATGCTGGCTTTATTCACGAGAGAGGAGCCAAAGGTAGAGAAGAGCAGTCTATGTCCTGCCCTCTCCACGCTGTGTGCATCTCTCTGGTGAAGGGATCTGAACTATTATTTAGCTCCGGGCAGAAAGCCAGGGTTCAGGGGCTGGCCAGGAAGGATGGGAACCCTCCTTAGACCAGCGGCTCCCAGTAACGAGCAAGGGAAAACAAAGGAAGAGGAGAGGAGGGCGGAGGCTGGCTGAGAGCTGCTGACTTTCTGAGTTTCTATTTTAGATCCCTTGCACGGAATCCTTAGGGCGGATGCCATTTCTGCACTCTTCTGAAGGTCACCAGAAATGGGACTTGGCATCAGGTTCTCTTTCCACCTCGGCAAGCCCTACCCTGAAGCTTAACCAAAAAAAAAAAAAAAATCCTTTAGTCCTTCCTGTGAAAACATTATCTAAAGGTGTAGTCTCCCACTGCGCTTTGCCAGCAAACACAGAGAAATGATCGTGAAAAAAACTTAGAGAGTTCAAGATCATCCAGGGCTCCGCTGCAGGGACTATTCATCATGAATGACACTGCTATAAACTGTTAGCACTCTTCTTTGGTCTTTGCTGAAACCGCATTCTGTATTCTTACTGTTTGTCTTTTCCTTTGACATTTTCTCTAGCTTCTTGCTGTTTCCGCACCCCAGGCACATGTACGCCCACAAAGGGCATCGTTTACTTCTTTATTCCCTAGGTATCCCAGAATCTCGCTTTCTAGATAGTTCTCAAATTCATTCTGACCCCGACTCCTCTTCTGTGGTTCAGGCTCCTCTTTCCAGTTAGCCAATATTCCAACTTGCATGTGCCGTCTACCTAGATGGACCCCGTTCAAGACACCTTGGATGAAACATCCAAGTTCCTTTGACAAAAAGCAGGAGTAGAGAGCCCCTAAATTGGCTTCATAATCACAATCCAAGTGTCCGTGACCTGCACGCCCCAAACCGCCAGACATCTGGACTTCTTTCGTAGCCAGAGGGGGAAAGGCTGAGAGCCTCATCCCGTATAATGTCCCCCTTGATATTTCCAAGGACTCTTGAAGAAGAGGGAACAGGTGGGGTGGGAGGGGAGGTTACACTTCTACTAGCCACCTCTCCTCATCATCGTGTGCTCCAATTTCCTGCGTGGTTTAAATCCTGAGTCTGAAGGGCTGCTTTCTTCCTTATGTTGCTCTTTTGCCAATGACTCCCAGATTCGGTCTCTCCCGAGAGCTCTGGAATAAATTTCCTAAATGTGTTTTCAACACTCAGCTTGGATATCTGACAGGCGTCTCACACTTCGGGTGTACGAAACTGGACTCTTCCCCCCGCGCACACACCTGTTTCTGTAATTTCCCCCGTCTCGGAAAATGGCAACTACCATTGATCTAATTCCTTGAGCTGAAAATCCAGGCGTCATCTTCGATTTTCCTCTTTCCCCTACACCAACTAACCTGTCCACTCCATTTTCCAAACATACACTGAAACCGACCATGGCTCACCCCTCCGGCAGCACAGCCGTCTCTCACCTGCACCGCGGCAATGGTCTTCCATTGTCTATTGTGTTACTGCGTGCGTGCGTGCTTGCCACTCCACGTTCTCATCCCTTCACCAAACCACCACGATCTTCCAAAACACAGAACAAACGATGTCTCAGCGGGCCAGCGGCACCTCCTCTAAATACTCGAGCACACAGTGGACAAGTCCCTTCCCATCTCCCCGACACCCATTTCTCCGTCTCCATCTCGCACCCTGCTCCCCACTGTGTCTCAGAGCTCCGGCCGGCATGGCCCTGTTCTTCTTGCTTCAACACAACAAGCTCTTTCCATCTCAGGGCGCTTGACCTTGGTGTCCATTTCTGCATGCAGTGCCGCTTCACCAGTGTTGTTGTCCATGGTTTGGTTTAGAGCTCTTCAACAGAACACGGTTATTTGTGATTGATTTTAATCCATACTAGGAGAGTCGTTAGCAGCTGAACTGAGTTGCCCTCGGTTAGAAGGTACACTCCTCACTCATGTTCTATCTCCTTAGTCCCTCATTCCTTTCTCTGTAGCATTTAGGATGGCTCTAAATTATACGGCGGACTTCTTCACGTTCTCATTGTTTGCCCACCCCGCCTCCCTCCAGAGGCCCCTGGTGTCCCCAGTGCCTGGCACAGGGCAGGCACTCAGTACATGCTTGTAGATTAAATAAACGTGTGGGACTTGTCATTCGACTACTTTAATTTTCACTTTTCTCATTTGTAAAATACAAATGACAACCAGATTGAGGGGAGCATGCCCCTGGACACTTAATATTCCACTTTCTGGTGGTCTGTAGAGCAGTCCCGCTGTCTTTTCATCTGGCCCTTCTTCAGCCAGGGGGAGCTCCCTGTACTTCCCGCGTGTCCTACCCATGTGCCTGATGGAGCAAAGACAGCTGGGTGTGCCCAAAAGTGTTACACCTTTAAACATTTGTCTATCTATGACATATATGTAGATATCTGTATGGGTTATCTATGTATGTTACATATGTATGTGTTCATATACTCTACATTATTTACTTTTTTAAAGATTTTATTTATTTGTTTTAGGGACAGGAAAGGAGGGAGAAAAAGAGGGAGAGAAACATCAATATGTGGTTGCCTCTCATGTGCCCTTTACTGGGGGCCTGGTCCGCAACCCAGGCAAGTGCCCTGACTAGGAATCGAACCAGTGACCCTTCGGTTTGCAGGCCGGCACTCAGTCCACTGAGCTGTACCAGCCAGGGCTCTATGTTATTCTCTCTGTGCACAACTAAAGCTCAATGGATATTGTTCATTTGAGTATCGTCTGTACAAAATTTTCCCAGTGTGATTAAGAGTGGCAGTAACAGTGCCCACTGAAGTCGTGAGCTTTGCGTTGTAAATAAAGGTAGGGATAGGTGTATAGTATACCGTGCTCATTGTTTTATGTGATGCCCCAGATTAAGTCCAGAAATGACAAGCTATATGACTCAGCATCAGCAAATCTCTGAGCACCTACCTCCTCAGCATACGGATACTACTTTTTTCTAACCTGAGACTCCCCCTTTTTACTGAATTTTCCCCAAGAAATGGTGAGGTGTGGCCAGGAGAAAGCCAAGCGAGTCCAACAGGACTTGACCAAGTGTCTCTAGCTGGAGATGTGGTAGCTCCAACACTACCTCGGTCCCCAGTCCCCACAGGTAAGACCCTGAGACCTAACAGTCATGAGATGAGACCCCACGGGTCACATGTGGCATCACTAAGCTGGCTGGGACAAGGAAGACAGAGAAGCTTGGTCCTGTTCCTAGATGCCATAGGCTGCCGTCACTAGAGACATCTCTTCCACCTCCGGCTTGGGTTTGAGACGCTGATTCTACCTTGGAAGACTGGGCCCCAGGAACGAAAGGCTACGTAAGGCTCCTTAAGAACAGCAGAGTCATCAGGGCGGAGAGCTTATGCCAAGAGAGGCCTTAGAAATTAGTATAATGCAATCAGACACAGTAATGCTGAGGTGGTAGCTTTCAGATGTCCATAACCAGACTGCTTAGGGTCATACTAAAATACTAAAATACCAGGTATCTTGCATTATTTTGGCTTATTTTCTATAAAGCTCTCAGTGTCTGCCACGCCCAAACCTGTGGTCTGAGGTGTTCTTTACGAGTAGGTCACGCAGAACTGCAGAACTGCCCATAGCTGACTGGGTACAAAACAAAGGCAACTGCGAAAGCTGGCCAATAGCCTCTTAGGCAGGACAGCATGGGAGCCTGTGGAACTCATTCACCCTCCTGGATGATCCGTTGCTGAACCCGCAGGATCTCGCAGGGAACTCCCAGAGGATCTCTGGGGGAAATATGTACATGCATACCGGACAGAGAGGGAGAGATGTGTAAGAGGTAAAGTTGAGAAACAAAGACCAAAGAACTAAGTCATGACAATAGTCCATTTAAAACACAGGAAGGAGGGGCCCCAGAGTTCCTGCGGGTCACCAAAGCTGCCACCCATTCAGCGCTCCTGCTGCACCCAGTTCTCGGGGCGGCCCGGCCTTTGTCTCTCTTCCCCGATGCCCTGACAATGAACTCCCACTTCCCGGGGCGAGCAGAGCGCAGCATTCTCCTCAAGCCACACACGGTGGCGTCATTAGTGACTCATAAATATGGTCTCCATTTGTTCCTAGTCATCTTCCACAGTCCTTGACTACTCGGGGACACTGAGCAGTCAAGACTTCTGACGTTTCCCTTCCCAAGTATATAAGTATCGTGACCTCCCGAGTCAACCTAGGGCCGAACTATGACGAGGATTCCCCGCACGCCCACCATCACGTGATCTAGGGAACGGAGCCTGGTTCCCCCTATTTTCTCCCTCACACATGCAAACACGCAAAAAGTTCTACCAATTGTCTTTGACTTAAAAAGAATACTTAAGTAGCTTATCCCAAACCACTTTGGGGGTTTTTCTGTCTTTTGTTTTGGAAGGAGACATATATTCATCAGCTATGTCATATCTGTATGTTTACCTTGCTTTTATATTGCTATTATATTTTCACTTTCTTTTTCCCCAGCACGAACCAACTAACCTGCCCATGGAAATCCCTGGTAATTACATTTGTTTGCACAAATGGAGGTCCCCGCCTGGAAGCCACGGAATGTTTTGCTCTACCTGCTGGAGTCAGGTACGCGCTTTCCGAAACCCCGGTTTAATCAACGCATCCGTCAGGCCAGGGACACGCCCCTTCTGTGAGCGGATCACTTCCTCTCACGGAACACTGCTTCCCCTTTGCAATTAATGACGCAGGAACTCGTCTCTCATGGCTCTGGCATTTATTATGTCCTATGACCCAGTGGACTAGCCCATGATAACACGTGATAATCAGGAACCAGAGAGTGAGCTGCACCAAAACAACGGTCACGATCTTCCGTTTCAGACCGAGTTACCGGTCACGAAAGTAGTCTGATAAACTGTGGGCATCCGAGTGGATTCCACCCTGACCCTCCTACATTGGAAAAACTGTCACCCACGGGTCCTCTGGGCATGACAACAATGCTGGTGATGACAGTAACGGCAGCTCAAGAGCCATACAGAGATGCTGCATCTTTCATGCCAAGGCCCTCCCAACTGGACGGTAGAACAAGCCAGAGAGCATCTCCGCAGACCAAGACGAAAGGGAGCAGCTCACACTAGTGCCGCCGGAGCACGAGCAGGGGGCTCCCTGTCCCGGCACGTTTCACCTGGCCGTGAGACCTCGTCCCCGCCTCGGATATCCTCAGCACCTCTAAAAAATTTGTGCCATTGTTATTCAATTACTAATACCCTCTTCTAATCCTCAAGTCTGAACCTTTGTGGATACTAGCACATGGATCTGGCATCCTGGGGTAGTGAGGAGGAACCTCATTTTGCACCTGAGAAAACAGGGCAGATGTTAATTAAATAGCTTGCTCGAAGTCGCACAGGTAATGAAGAGACAGGGGTATTTTGCAAAGCCAGGTCTGGTCCTTCTGACTCCAAAGTCCGTCCTCTTACATGCTAGTGCATACGTGAACTCTCGCTGCACCAGTGACCTCTACCCCAAACCTCCGGTCAGGCGCACAGCGTTGATATGTAATCCTCGGGCCCCGTCACACGGAACTTTGTCATTATGTTCACAATCCCTTATTCTCAATTCCAGAATCTATAACAAACACTAAAAATTTTTAAGTTTGGTATCAGTTCTCTTCTGGTAGCAAACTCTAACTGACATGGGCCTCTTTTTACATGTTTCACTGAAAAAAAAAAATAGTGTTTGATTAAGGAATGTTGTCCAGACACTCCTTAACACTGGGAGTTTTACGTTATACACTGTTAATGCTCCCCATTGCTTTCTTAAATTCTGAAAACAAATCCGAGCTGTGAGTTTCCAAAGAGATTTGGCTCCAAGGGTTTGGCAAAGAAAACACAGGCCCATCCTTTCAAGGAGGGTTGATGTGCTCAAGGAGGAACGCTGCCACCATTATTAGCTTCGAGTTCTTCCAGTTCAGGGAACCTTACACCAGCCCACATGCTGTGATCACTGGGGAGCTTGGAAAAGACCTAATGCCCAGGCTTTACCCCAGACCCACCCTAGCCAGAACTGCGGGGGGAGGGACATAGGCGTCATCACTTCTGAAACTTGCCCGCTGGTTCCTGCACACCTGTCTGAGAACTACCCTCCGGCCCTAACTCGGTCATTCACACGGCCCCTTCCAGCCGAGCCCAGCAGATGTCCGCCGTCTCTGCCTTCCACGAGCACAGGAGGACAGCGCCCAGCCACCACGCGGCTGCAAACAATAATCGGAACTGGGGAACACAAAAGGAGTCTACGTGGTACGGGATGAATTGTGTCTCCCCCAAAAGAAAGGTCCTAACCCCAAGAGCCTCAGACTGGGACTGGACTTGGGAATAGGGTCACTGCAGATGCAGCTAGCTGAGGGAGGGTCAGACTGGGCAACAGTGGGCCTTTAATTCACTACGACGACTGGTGCCCTTAGAAGAAAGGAGAAGAGAAACACACAGACTGAGGATGTCATCTGAGGACACGGCAGGGAACAACCACATGACAGCAGAGGCAGATGTTGGGCCGATGCATCTCCGAGCCAGAGAACACCAGCCACTCCTGGCCAGCACCAGAAGCTAGGAAGAGGCAAGAACAAATTCTACAGGTTCCAGAGGAAGGAGAGTCTGGCTGACACCTTGCTTTCCGATTTCTAGGCTCTGGAACTGTGAGAATAAATCTGTGCTGTTTTAAGCCACCTGCCATTGGCAATTTCCCACAGCAGACCTAGGAAACTAGCACAGCAGGTGTGTGGGGATGAACTACACACCTAAGCACAGGGCTGAGCGTGTCTCCCAGCTCCCTGGACCCGCCACGAGCAGCTAGCCATGAGTGTTAAAACACCAGAACCAGAGGCAAACGGAAGGGGGTGGCTGGACCACCGTGAGAAATAGACACGGTGCGCATTGGCCGCACCGGTTCCCTAAACCCAACCAACCCTGGGAGCTAAATGCTCTTTAGCCAATATGACTCGCTAAATGAGTAAACACTGCTTAGCAAAGAGACAGCAGAGGCTCCCATAGATCAAGGAACGTGTCTCACGTTGCTCCAATACTGGGAAGAAAAGCCAGGATCTGAACCCAGTGACTCCTGACTCTTAAGCCCCTGCTTTCTGTGTCAGCGTGGGAGAAAACTCGGGGTGGCCCCGCGACCTCACCGAGGCCCCTCTCTCTAAGAGGCAGAGGCCTGATCCAGCTGCCCTGCCGCACGAGTAGGAGCCACAGCTCCGTGGCGACACACACAGGAGCCTGGCATCCGGCTCCAGCAACTGCCGGAGCGAATTAAACCCAGCGAACGGGAGCAAAGAAAAGGCAACAACAAAAATGCCGGCAGCAACAGCAGCCGCGGGAGGGAGGGCCCCGTTACTACTGGTTGAAGTGTGAGGAAAATTACAGTTGGTGATGGTTCAAGGTCATGTTGAAATTCCAAAGCAGTGGGCTTGCATAACCAGGAAACATGGAAACTAAAGCATTACTGATGTTCACAGTTCATTTCAGGGCCTCGCTTTCCCTCCCACTTCGCCTCAACAAGTCTCAAGTTCAGTCGCACGCGCGCCACCGCAGAGAAAAGGAAGAACGACGGAGGTGTGCGTGCATTAAAAATGGGAATGGATTAGGAATAGAAAAAAACTATGAGAAAAGTGTCACACACATAATCTACTCTGCTTCTGGCCAGGCCCACTCGTACGGTGCGGAATGAAGCCATTTGCCACCATGACCAGGCACCAAGTCACTGTAAACCATTTTCGGGCACAAGGTTCTGAATTCACCTACCAAACCAACAATACCTTCTGAATCCTCCACAATGACAATGATTCTGTTCACCGAGCATCTCTCATGCCCCACACAGAGACACAGGCATTAATATAGTTAATCCTCCAATGACAGCCTCACAAAGAAGGCGTGATTATCACCATTCTGGAGAGGAGGACACTGAGCTTCCCAAACTGGGATAAGAGGGCCCGGTAACACAGCGACAAAGAGGAAGAAACAAGATTTGAACCCAAGGCTGCTGGCTCACTGACTCTGTCATCTCTCCCCTGCTGCGTGCCCACCCTCGAGCCGACACTGTGCACCCTGCCTTGTCCCATCCCTGCCTCCCCTTCACGCTTGTTGCACTTCCATAAGTGCCTCGTGTATGCTGATGGCTAGCGGCACAGCTCCGCTCCGCTCCGATGAAAGCTGTTAGGTCAGCAGAGCAGAAGGAGCAACCCCAGCTCACGGTCTCACACATCTGATTAGAATGCCTTCTCCAGGGCGTTGGTACTGGAGGTGAACAAGTTTTATATTTTTTCCTTTTCAGAGCCGGGCGACCGCACAAACTCTTAACTAAGCCTCCTGTTCAATTTCCACAGCCCAGTAGATGCTTGCCAACTGTAGCTTGCGAGTAAAAAGTTTCATATCTTCATACCCAAACCTGATGCCATTGGGCTCCCTGAAACCAAAGGACTGGACGACAATGATTGATGGCTCCCTCTCCATCACACGACACGTGGGGAGCACCTGGGAGTGTGACCCAGAGTTGATTGTTTTTATGCCTCATCCTTTCAGGGTATGGATGAAAGACTAGAAGAGCAAACCCAGAAAAAAATTCCCCTTAAGTTGTATGATCACTCTTTAAAAAATCAAGAATTTTGTAAAGATTTGCAAAAATGAAAAAAGGAAGGAAGTTCATTGGAAAACTTAATATACAAATTTTAGAGTCCACGCTAGATAAACAATATTTGTGAAAAATGTTGCTTAACTTATTATGATACTTTCTGACCAACTAACAAAGAAAAACAAATCAAACCTTTGGGTCCACTTTCTACATGTGGGGACAAAATAGTGACAAGGTGAAATATTCAAGAGTGTACCCCTACACAGAAGCCTGTTGAAATGTTTTGGTTTTTATCTTTGGACACATCTTGGCAGGTCAGCAGTGAATACGGTGACCAGAAGTGACATTTCCTCCCTGCCAGCGTTTGGCTCAAATGTGGTGAGAATCTCCCATTTATTCTTTGATGTCCCAAGTTTAAGGTGACTTTGTGAGATCCTTCAAGGGGGAAGTGTGCTGGAACGAAGGTGACTCAGAGCCAGCAGAAGTATAAACTGGTGAGACTAAGCACTGTCTAATATTATATAATATTACTCTATATTATATAGAGTAATAGATATAATATATTATATATAGTTAATATATTACTATATAATATATAATATATAATAACACATATATTATAATATGTAATGATATATTATATCTGTTTGTTCATAATACCACTTTTTAAAATGTTACACCTTAGTAAGACTTTTTAAAGTCTAGTCCCGATTTCCTGTCATAACATTCATGGAGCCCTTCACTGGGGTTAAAGAAACCACTCTAAAAGTCAACTGAGTCATTAAAACTCTTAGGCCAGAACTCGTGCGGTGAGTCCATTCGAAGTGAACAAATACGGAGCACCTGCTGTGTGCCCGGCCAGGACTGGATATGTATCGCTGGCCCCTCGTTGCACACAGCCTGGTGGGAGATGCTGAGGGTGGAGCAGGCATACGGAGTCCCGCGGGATCGAGGCTTTGACCCCTAACCCCTAACACAGTAACGTGACTGTGGTACATAATGCAAGCTCAACTCAAACTGTTAAGTAAATAATTGGTTGGTTGGACAGGTTAAAGGTGTCAAACACTGTAAACATAAACGACTCCACAAGAGCAGCTGTCTGTTGGGACCACGTGGGATTCCAGGGCACCTGAGGCGCTTGGTAAGCTTCCACTGATGAGTGGATCCGGTCAGGCGTGTCTAGGCGGGGGAGACGTGGTCTCCACAGACAACATGTCATTAACAGAGCGAGTGCCCTGCAGTTGTCCTAAGGATGCTTAGGGCTGCAGGAAAGCACCCACAGCGGCAACTTAATTCATGTTCTCAACCCTGGTTAGAGAAGAGCAGAGCTTCCTTTTTGCCCAGCAATTCCCCTTGCTGCTCCATTTGGGGCGTAAGGAGTGAACGTCAGGAACCAGCAGTGAAAGTGCATCTTCCCCAAGCAGAAGAATAAGAAACAGTTTTTCAGCCTCTGACCAATAAACAAAGTTTACTTATTGAGGATGGAATGTTATTTGCACGTCAAGATCTATTCCAGCCAGTTTATTAGGGCCATGTGAGAAAAGGAAGAAAAAACAAAATCCCAACCACCACAGCACTGGGCAAAAAACCACATTTTCACAGGTTAGCAATAAAGCAAGACATTTTTCCTTCTTGCCTCAAATTTTTGGCACCACGAAGGGACAATTTTCTGAAGTACAAGGGAAGAAGAGCGCAGGGGAGAATGACACTATGGAGGTGGGGTGACCAGAAACCCTGGAAAACGCTGGAGGTGGCCAGATGCTACGCATGGGCCGGCTGTGCTAAGGAGTCGTTCAGCGGGGCTTCTCGCTTGCTCGCTTGTTTGCTGTGTCTGTTTCTTTCTTTCCATTTCATCGAAAGGCATATTTTCCTATCCATTAAGATTTATAGTTTTCTGCCAACTACTTCACTGGAACAAGTTTTCCCTTTAATTTAACAATGCACCTATTAGGCTGTAATGTACCCATAAAAACTTCTCTCAGATAGTGCTCCCAAAATGCATTTCTTTAGGACTCGAGACAGACAGAATTATAGCATGCGCAATTTGGAACCAGGGAGCTCCCACTTATTCGCTAGGCGGACACGTGGGGGCCACCGTCGTTTCACGAGGAGGTCACATTCCACGAATTCAGCATCTCCAGGTTCTAGGAACCACACGATCTGAAGGTTTTCGAGAAAAATAAGACGGTTGCTACTTTTTCTGGCTCATTTTCTCTTCTGTGTGACTTACCCATTAGCTGGGCTCCAAGAAGTGTCCGTCTTCATTTTCCCATGGCGGCCAAAGCCCTGGACTCCGTGGCATTTGCCATAGTACACTAAAAAAAAAAAAAAGATTTAAAAAGGGATTTAGAAAGAGAGAAAATTTCTTAATCATGCTTTCATAACTTCTAGTGAACAGTTGGTTTAAATTTCCAAATAACTCTTTTCCAAAGGATAGTATCAAAACACATGCAAAAAATAAAAGTCTAAATAAAGCACAATAAATTATTTCACTGCTGAGGGATTAGATTTCAAAGAGACAAAAGAGTACACATAAGGATATGAGAGTGGACTATATTGGATCTCGGGGAATTGCTGTCAGATATTGATGAAAACAGAGAGACTGGAGGAGATCAGATAAAAGAGAGAAATGATTACATTTGGAAGAACAATGTGAAATACGTGGCCAACCGGGATTTCGAATGTAAGCTAATAGCAATCCACGAAAGAACAAAGCTGGAGCGAGTCCCGCATCTCTGACCACATTTACAATCACTCGGCATCTGTAAAAATTTTTACATAGCATTTTTCCTCATTTCAAAATTTGCAAAATACATATTTAATGGGTTTAGCATGTCAGTCAGTAATTTTGTCCACAGGCAGTGAAAAGGATTTGTGTGTGTGTGTGTGCTTTTTTTTTTTTTTTGGAAGTGAGTTGGGTTGCGCTGCCCTTTCGGCTCTGCCCCCAGCCAGCTGCAATCAGGGCTGAGCCGCAGCCCGGAGGTGCTGTAAACAATGTGTTCTGTACATTTCGGCCTGGATGCTGGTGAGAAAACCCATCATCTTGGGCTCTCATCTTCTTTCCCCCGAGGGGCACACCCCCGTCCACCTGGAACGGAGAGAGTCCACTTTCAAACTGCTCACTGTCCTCATTGTACCAAAGATCACCGAAGAGAAACGGATGGCAGAGAGATTTTTTCCTGATTTCCTATCCGATGGAGGAGTATTTACTGTCACATTGGAAAGGCTCAAAGATTACTCGAACTGAAACAAAATTGGAGGGGAAAAGGCAAAAGCCAGCTGGGACAGTAACTGGGAAATGGAGTGGGATCAGTCCTCCAGAGGTGGGGGTGTCCTATCCCCTTTGTGACCACGTCATTGCGTTGAGATGACCTGAGTGGTCACAGCGCAAGCTGCAGTGTGGCCCACTCGGGCTACGTAGATGTCACTTCACTACCCGAGGCGAGCTTTTCAAATGGCTCCTCGTTGCATTCTCTATTCTTCCTGTTCCTAGTTGTATTTGAACCAAGCGAACAATAAAAAAAAAAGATAGTAGATATCAAAGGCACACTAGAACAGCATCCGGAATCAATTAATTAATGAATAGTATAGCTCCTACCCGTCCTGCCCGTGCTACCCTTCCAGCAGAGATTCGTTTCGGGACGAAGCATGAACACTGGTCAGGGGTCATGAGCACCTCAATTACAGCTGATTGGTTTTGGATTGAAAACCTTTCAAACCTTCCCTGCCCGTGGCAGGCAACAGAAAAAAAAATGCAAAACCAAACTTGGACATGGGAACTTCTCGATGCTACCCAAATTTTACTATAAGCCCTACACTGATTTGGTATCGAAACTTGTTTGATGTTGCATGAACAGAGGTTAGGGAGGCTTGTCCAGTCTACTGGTTTCATGTGCCATCTGCGACAACTCCTTCTTTCCTCCACGTTTACGGCGTGACTCGACTCCACAGCTTCGCAACAGAGTGAGTAACTAACGCACTGTACTCAGTGAATTACAAAAAGAGTTATGCACATGTGGTGTAACACAGAGCGTCTTCTTAGTGGAGACAGTTTAAGAAGGGGGTTTATTTTCTGAATTTGCCTTCTCAGATATGAAGTCTTCCCCATTTCCTGCAAGTAGAAAAACAGTTAACAGTAGTGCCCCATTATTAGGGAATTTATCTCTGTCGGGACTTTTCAACAATATCCCTGGGACAGATTTTTGAATTTGTTTCAATCTTGATTACAGTCTACACAATGAACAAAAAAATATTTCTACACAATGGCAAATCCTAACTGAAAATAATATTGTTTTAGTTCGGGGGGGAAATTTTTCAATAAAGCCTCCCCGCCCCCTTGTACTTTGAAAGAAAAAAAAAATAAGTACTAGAGAGAATTAGTGTCTTCCTTATAAGAAGTCCTATTTTCATCTGAGACAATGGGGGTGGTACAAAGGCAAAGATATGGGCAAAATAGCCTTTGAGTCACACGTCTTCCGAGTCTATGATGGATTGCTGTCACAGCTCCGTGGGTGTGTTTTTTCTTCCCCAGGTCCCTTGCCATAGTCTAGTTTCCAGGAATCTGACAATCTGGTTCTGGGGTTCAGTGGAGGTGCTTGGGGTGGCGGGGGGAGGAGGGAGTCTGGGCCGGGGTCCTCGGTAAATACCTTGGTAGCTGCGACCTTGGCAAGTTACCCAACTTCCCTGAACCCCAGTGTCCTTATTTCTAAAACAGTGACAATATTTCTCCCATGGTGAAATCGTTGTGAAATTGAGGCAATGTGTATAAGTGCCTCACCCACTGCCAAAAATATGGTAATTGCACTATATTTATAGTAAATGGGCAAAGTTGTCATAATAAGAGAGTGATTTTCTGCTGCTTTCAGGAATCTGGCTATGAAAAACGGTAAGCCTTTCAAAATGTAGGAACCCCCTCTCCCTCCCCCCAGGACCAGACCCTCAGCCATCCAGCACATGGATAACTGACCTCTTCTGACACTGGGTCCACGTGGTACTGGTCTTTTTCAAGTAAGGTCAGCCTTCTCTCCTGATGCCCACACCGACTCAGGGGTCTGAGCTCTCCGTACCTCAATGGGCAGGACTTTCTCCCCATGTTTTGTTTTATTTTCACTCTACCCTCATGACCACTCCTCAAATTCAAGTTTATTATCATGGAACTATTATTGTTGTAAATCAAATTCCAAGGAAAAACAGTAACGGGAGATTTCTTTTCACGTAATGTGTTATCAAACAGTGTGAGACACAGGTCTGACCCCACACATGTCCTCCGTCTCTGAGGAAATGCCCGTGGGGCGACCTGTACATTTGGTTTTGTGCCACTGGCCCCTCTAAGAAGAAGAAAGAAAATAAGAAGAGAGTGTCCCCTGCTGATTACCTCTGAGCAACCTCCCTCTCATGGTAGAGACGTGTTCAGTAACTGCAAGAGGTTCTCTCAGTGGGTCTTTTCAGTTGGTTTCTTATTCTTAGATTGCCTGGTTTGATTTACTTGAAGGGTGAGAGAGATGAAAACATTCAACTTTCAGAGATCATAGGTCCCAGTTATCTATTGCTATACGAAACACTGCTCCAAAACTTAGTGATGCAGAAGGGGGATCATTTTATTCTTCCTCGCGCTCATCATTCTGTGGCTCAGTCGCTGGGGCTCCACTCCTCTGAGAAGTTCAGCTCATGTCACTCAGGGTCACTCAAGAAGCTGCAGTCACCCTGGGACTGAACTGGGGCTGTCTGGGCTCCTGTGGCCTCACTGACACCCCTGGAGATTGGCAGTCACGGTCAGGCGGGCCACACGCCACCAACGGGATCGTCGGGGCTGCTGGCCGGGTCCTAGGAGCTCCGGAGCAGAAGCTGCGAGGCCTCTTGAGACAGGTCTGCAAGCCGCTGCTCCCGCTGCATGCTGCTGGCCAAGGCACGTCGTGCGGGTGGCCAGCCCAGAGTGGCTCCAGCACACACAGAGCAGGACCCCAGCAGCCCCATCGCAAACAATCCACCGTACCACGTCAACCTTCAGGAAAGTAAGGTAAGCCACGATCCTCATTTTCCTGGCTCGGCTGGCCGACCTGCTTTGACTCTCTGCTGTGTGCCAGGAGCTCCAAAAGGGGGCGCGTGCGGCCGACGCTAAGGGACCTCATCTCAGCCAGAGAAGAAAGGTAGCAGACATCCTGGACCCTGAGCAGCTCGACGACCATGACCATGGGATGGGGTTACTTGAGGTCAGCTGAACGGATGAAGCCGGCCAGGCATCCATCTAGAGACGTGTGCCACTCATCACAAAATGGGCTGAGCGAGAAGGGTGTTATTTATAAACCCAACCTCATTACAACACCACAGACCCGAGCAAGTCATGAATTTTTTTTTTTTTTTTGCTGAGATCAAGTTAATTACATTGTCATCACATTTGAATGATAGCCAGGGTTTTGCTCCCCATCTGAGGCACATTAGGGTAGTGGTTAAGAGCTGTGCTATGCAAAATAAATACAATAATAATAATAATAATAATAATAATAATGGCCTCAACATCCTCACTGTAAAATAGAGGTTATATTATAATCACGCAATTATACCATGAAATAGAGGAAAGAGCATGTAAAGCATGTAACACATCTTAGTTTTCTTATGTAACAGTGTTGGTTTATTACTAATAAAGAAGGATCTTGTTTCGGAAATGTTGCAGGGAAGATCCAGAATTTAAACTCACTCAGGGCATCCACAGTTTCTCCCCTTTACCCCCTGCTCGTCACAGGCCTTGGAGAACGGGACGAGAATTAACGGGAGAAGAGGGCAGCTGCAGGACACTGGCCTACATTTGGAATCAACCTTCTTTTCTGGGAACGTTTTTTTGCTAGACACCGCATGAAGTATGTATGAGAGTGTGTGTATGAGTGTGTGTGTATGTGTGTGTGTGTATTTACTGTGATCATAGCGAGTAACTCCTGGTTTTCTTTTTTTCTGACAAAAAACGCAGTTTTCTGGTAATGGGTGTCTTTCTAACCCCTGGCTCCCCGAGAGGCACTAATTACGAGATAACGGGAAGAGAGAACCGCCAAGGGACACACCGGACGTGCACCCCACCCTGGAGCCCCGCCCTGCCAGAGGCAGGCACCAAAACACGTGACACCAGAGGGAAGGCCACAGTCCAGTGCTTTCAGTAAAGATCCTCCCGGAACCTTGTATTTAGGGCCCAATTCCCAAGGTCACAACTGCCTTTTCACCTATTCCAAAGTTCTGATGCGGTGTCACCTGAGTCATAAAACACCTCTCTCCCCCTGGGGTCACTACCAGCCTAGGCCAGGAAGTCCTCGCGGCCCACGACGGCCGACCTGAGGCTGCGGTTGCCCCCGTCGCTGGGTCACGTCATCACTCGAGCCTCACTGAAAATTGGCAGTTACCAAATAGTCACAGGGATGCAGAGTCCAGCATGGGGAATGCAGTCAGTCACACTGTAATCACTGCGTGTGGTGCCAGGTGGACACTGGACTTACCGAGGGGCACGCTTTGTGAGCTCTATAAATGCCTAAGCGCAAGGCCTGCTGTACACCTGAAACTAATACAATATCCAGTGTCACCTGTGACTGAAAACAAGGAGTGCCTACGATGTGCAGGGACACTTGACGAGCCCCAGCTGGCACCTGGGACAGGCCAGGGAAGGCTCCGTGACGCAGAGGATGGCCAGGGCCCTGCTGACCGGCTCTCTGTTGCTGAGTGTCAGCTGCTGGCACCCTGGGGTCCCCATGGGTGATATGTGACCAGCACTGGCCTCATTCTCATTCTCAGCCTTTCCCCGGGTCTGTGTGTCTCCTCGGGACTCGTGGGCATTGCCACCCCCCCCCCCCCGGAGATACTGCACAACGATGTGGCAGACGAGACGGGTGCATGGAAACCTGACCCGGAGCCCGGCGGCCTCCTACCACGATTCTTTCTACATCAGGGCTGCCCCACCACTGTGCTTTGGAAGACTGTTGTGTTCAGGAGCCTCTGATTCCCCACGGTCACCCTCCGGGTGCTGGCACGCATTTGCAGCTGTGGGTGGCGGACCGTGAGGAGGCGCTAAAGCAACCAGCGCCGGACCTGCGGTCCTCTCCTCTCCGTCTGGCAGCCACACACTCTGTGCTTACTGTTCCACAGAGGCCACGTGTACACGGCTTTTGGACTGTCTCCGCAAAACCCATTTGGATCTCTTTCTTTGACGACCATCACCCTCGGGGGCGGGCAAAGAGAAACTCCGGCCCAGGAGTGTGGAAACCACTGTACTTACAACTATACCCTTTGCGTATTTCTTTCTAGCGGGAGGCCACACACAGAGAGAGGCAGCAGGGCGGGGAACGAGACTTCAGTTCCACTCTGGCCAGGGGGTCCTCCCTGATGCTCAGGCCTGGAGGCGGCGCCCCTCCCTCTGGGAGACTTTCCAACCCTGCCGTGCCCGGGGGGGGGGGGGGGGGGGGGGGGGGGGGGGGGGGGGGGGGGGGTTCTCCCTGGTGAAAGACGGCGGGACGGGAGCGCCTAACACTCCCCGGCACGTGCGGGCTGAAATCACGTCCAGCCGAGTCTGCACCGGGCACTCCCCTGGCACCGCCGGGTCTCCTCCAGGAGGCTCTCGCCACGCCGCGCTCCCACGGAACAAAGCACGTGGAACGGGCTGACGCCCAAATCCCCCATGGGCTTGTGATGGAACCGCGACCCAGGCCTGTGTCCGTCCTGCCATAAACTGTGTTTCTCCAAACAGAGCAGCAGCTGTGCCGGTGATGGGTGATGGGTGGGCACGGGAGGCTCTGTTAGAGACCCCCACAAGTGGGGAGGGAGCAGAGCCCCTGATACACAAACCATGCGTTTCAGGGGGGCTCTCAGGTTTGCAAAAGGACTTTCCCATTGAAGACTCTGAGCACAAGCCTGTGGGGTGGGGGAGGCAAGCATGCTCTTCCCCCTTTACACACAGAGCAGCCGCAGCACAGAAGTAGACGGTCTTCCTCACGGTGCATTAGAGACACGGGGCGGGGGGGGGGGGGGGGCGAGCCACAGCTAATGACCGTTGGTGCCTGGCTGGAAGTCCTCTCTAACGAATCAGCCTCTGACCTTCGTTCCTGCGTGAGACCAATTGTCCAAACCAGCATCGACGTTCGGACACAGTCCTTGTCTGTAAATGACTCTGATCTGAACCCCCTCGAAGGGTTCACCAGCCTGAGAAGGAGAGTGAGGAAAGTATAGAAAATATTGGACAACCGTAATGATTGTTTAAGAAACGCCCTAGGAACAGACGCTTTCTTAATGAAACACAGGGTGGAGCAAGAGTAGGTTTACAGTTGTTCATGTGAAAAGTAATACAGTAATTAATAAATAATAATAAGAGAATAAGCTGTGTTTCGCACACTCGTAAATGTAAACCTACCTCAGCCCCACCCTGTACAACCCAGCATAACTCCACGTTTGAAATGTCCCTCCTGCCCTGAGTGGGATGATCGCACCTTCGCTGGTGAGTCGGGGACGGAGCTCACCTGACACCGCGAACCAGTCCCGCCGCAGACACCGGCCAGTGTTCCAAGAAGGGTGAGCTGCCCGCGAGAACCCACACACACCCATGAAGACATCAGTGAGCAGAAGAAGGTCAAGGTCAAAAGTGAGGCTCATGGGAAAGGCCATCTGTCTCTCATCCTGGCTCTCACCTCACACCGACACCCACCGAGTCCTACCACGATTGAGCTAGAAAGCCCTTGGGTTACGTCTCATGACCAAGTTCAGGTGGCACACTGTCCAAGTGGCCTGTGCCCCATGGGTCTCCTTCGTGTCTGCCCTTCCCCCTGACTCCAGGTTCTTCCTGCCCCGATCAGCACGTCCAAAGATATGGAGGAAGAAGTTGGAGGGGATGCCAAATATCTTGTTTCCATGAGACCTCACCAGGTGTTTTGAACCACACGGCGCTGAGAACCAAAGTCTGGGCCGACCATAAGCCACAGGTAGGCGGGCAAAGTCGTGCATCAGGGAAATCCACCCTGAACAAAGGGTGATCCACAGCCAGACCCTGCCTCCAGCTGGACCAGGCACTTTGTGTCCGTCTTAGGGGCGTCCGTCCCCCAGGGGCTCGTGCAACCTCACTGCTCCGGGCACCCCCTCAGGGGGCAAGCACCTGAACGCTGCCACCGCCTTCCACTTTGTAATATTTAACCCAGGGACAGCTCCTCGTTCACATCACACCGACTGAAAATGGGCTCCCCTTTCTGTCTCCCAAGACAAAAACGTATCATACATTCTTTTCACACAGGCAGATGGAAACAAAGGTCATATTATACTAACCAGAAACCTGTGTTTTTTCTAAAAACAAACAAACAAACAAAAATAATAATGATGTGTTTGAGGAAGAGGAGGACCTCAATGGCATAGATCGCTTTTTTAATGGTGGTTTGATTCCATCAAAGTGGTCAGCCTTTCCTGAAAGAACACCCCAAAATGTTTACCCGAGCCATGGTTTCTGTTTAGAATTTGGAATTCCTAAAAAAAAAATTTCAGGAGGAGTTTCTCATCTCATGGTATCTGCAGATTAGCAAGCTTGAAACTATAAAAATTTAACTGTAAATTAAAATATTCAAGGCAAAAAAATTAAAATTCTTGAAGCATTGCTTTCCTGGATGTAGTGTGTTGGGTTAAATTTGAAAATTAAGCCACCGAAAAAAAAAAAGTAAAGAACTAACATGTAGTAAATAAGGGCTTTCTAAGCATAAGGCAAAACCATGAAGAAAAATAAAATACATTTCAAAAAGTTAAAACTCTCCACATTAGAAATGCTATTAATAATACACTGAGGATGCAGTATTTGCAAAATATTTGGTAGGCAAAGGGTTATTATCCTTAATTCATTTAAGAACATGTTCTTTTACATCAACAGGAAAAAGAGGAGTATTTAATTGGAAAAATAGGCAAAGGGCACAAAGAGGCAAATTACAAAAGAAAAACAAACATAGGGGTTTACGTCCGACTTTACCAGCACCGCACAATGAGTTTCACTTTCCGATATCACACTGGCGAAGGTCAAAAACCAGGATGAACTCCCTCCGAGGGGGAGATTAAGGGAAGGCAGGCATTCCTGCCTGCCGCCAGCCCAACGGCATTTCTGTGCAGCAGAAACAAAGGCGAACGAGAAAGGGCCGGCCCCCGGGGACTCGAGGGCTTCTGGGAAAAGGAGCAGAGGCCCGAGCACTGGGTAGTCAGAGCCCTGGGAGGCTGTCGGGGCAGCTGTCGAGGGGGCTGCACACACACAACCCCCCTGCCGCCTGGCCCCGTGGTGTGGCCTTGGGCTCGCTCGCAAGGTTGGGATCCACTGTCGCTCAGGTGCACGTGACGTTCAAGGCGTAGCCCGGTGGAAAGACGCAAGGTGGGCGTGGTAGGGCTTCTCCTGACAACACCCCCAGCGGTGAGGAAGGGGGCCAGGGTCAGAAAACGCAGCACGTTTTTTTTTTTCCTCCCTCTTACTCAACTTTAAAAATAAGCAAAGAAACAGGTACAAAACTATTTCTGCCTCATGTACAAAAAGGA
The DNA here is from genome assembly GCF_004126475.2 of Phyllostomus discolor. Classification (NCBI taxonomy): domain Eukaryota; kingdom Metazoa; phylum Chordata; class Mammalia; order Chiroptera; family Phyllostomidae; genus Phyllostomus; species Phyllostomus discolor. The sequence continues at coordinate 18,678,712 of NC_040917.2, read as the reverse complement.
AACTTGAAAATTCACAATGTAATAGAAAGGGTGATGTGACCCATTGAATGTTCTCTTTTTGGCCACCCCCCAGCCAGTTCTGGTCTTTACAAACGGCTTTCTTCCCACCTTCTGTTATTAGCAATTTCTTCACCTTCTGCCAAAGGGACCTGCTCTCCCTGTGAGGGTCTTCAAGCGCTTCCAGAAATGCGCGAATGGCAATTAAATGGTTTCCAGGCCTTGGGGGTCTTCGTTTCTGACTTAGTTCAAGAGCCTTATCCTGGGAGGTTTATTGCGCTCTGGAAAATGACCGTCAAACTCAAAGGGCTGATGGTCCCTGCCTTGTCCTCCCCTTTCTTCGGATTGCTGGGCGCTGGAGTTGTCAGCCCCGGGATCCATCAAACTTGACTTCTGCCATCTGCAAAAGGGAGGAGAGCAGATTCTTCCTCTGTAACGTTTCCATCACTCTTTCTGATCGGTGATGAAACTCTGAAGTTGCCGTGACTGTAACTTTTCTATTTCCTCTTTGGGTCTGAACACCAAGTATAGAGGCGCATAGACATTACAGTAGAATCTGCATGGTATCTTCCTTCAAGGAACTTAGCAAGGGTAGGAAAAATGTGATGGTCTCCAAAAGGCGGGTATATTAGCACACACACGGTCTTCCAGGAAAACCAAGCAAAAACCGAAAACAAGAAAGATGACGTGTAATTATCTTTCAACTGTGTGCATATTGACCCAGTAACTCTAATTCTGGAATTTATCCTAAGAAAATAATGAAAGAGATGTTCAAAGCTTCATGTAGGCACATAATACCCCCTTAGTATTGTTTATGATGGTAAAGGTTTAAACTAAAATACTAGACAACAGCCTAAAAATTATTTAATAGGAGATTATTAGAAAATACCATTTTTATTTTCTAAGATTTTCTGATGCAGAATGTTCTGATCATATACTAAATGAAAATTCATTTCTAAAACAGTGTTTACTACATCCAAATATTTAAAAAATGTACATAAAGATGAAAATGACCAAAAGTATAATCACTAACACGTTAATAGAAATTTTCCTGGGATAGTAAAAATATGGATATTTTGGGTTATACTATGAGATTTTCTATAATTCATACAGTTTTTATAGGAATAATTGTGAAAATGGATAATCACTTTATACACTGTTTTTGTGGACAGTTTCCAAATTACTTCTCAAAATGATAAAATATATAAATACTTGAGGTTTTCTTTTGATGAGCATGAGTTACTAGGGAATAACTGTTAAAATTTCACTGTTTCCAAAAAAAATGCCTCTAGCTTCTTGGTAGAAAATTGCAACCTGGCTCTAGTCATTCCTGTTATTTTCATTTAAGAAAGATAAAAGAGTAAAATTATACTCCAGACCTGTGGAAAGCGCTCCACATTTTAGTGTTTAAGTAAGTTATTCCCAGGTGTGGCTTTGTGATGCCCATCCTGTTATTTCCACTAAATATTTCTAGTATTATTTCATATTTCTCAAAGAATCATCAAAATCTGTGAACCATCTTTGCCTCACCCACTCTTTAATCCCTCACATGGAACTCCTCCTTGGTGCCTCCTTCCAAGATGATATGGTTATGGTTTTCCACCATCGAAACTACATTTTTAAATGGAAATCACTTTTAATTGCGAAAGCAGTTCCTGATCAGTGTGGGGACGTTAGAAAATACAAGTAAACCGCAGGAGGGAGAGACAAACCTCATGATCCCATAGCCCAGAGACCACTCAGTCCCACAGTGCATTTAAAAACTAGTGGTAATATTGTTTCACTGAAACAATCCATCTGTTGGTAGATACATTCTGCCTGAGAGGGGCTCCTGTCACACCAGGGGTCAATGTGTCCAGTGACCTGTTTATTTCCATAAGAAGTCAAAGAACAATCAGGGAAATTGCTTTAGTGTCATCTTTCCCCAGGTGCAAAATGAAAGGCGTGGCCACGTTGTAACTTTCTTACAGTGTCTTTATTGTGGTCAGCTCAGCCGGTGTGTGATGCCGAGATACAAACCGTTATTATAACTCCTGTGATGAGGGTATATTATGGTGGGTGATAGTCTTGTGGGATGATCTGTGAGCCCTTTCATGATGTTACTCTCCTAAGTTTGAGCATCCTCCTTCACCCATAGCACAGTTCAGACGAACTCTATAGCTTCAGAAAAACCGTCAAAATGTTCACGAACATTTTTTTCTGAACCTTTGCATGTCTGACGATGTTTTTCTATTGCTTTCATATGTGAACTACTAATTGGCTGTGAGTGAAATTGTTTCTATCACAAAATTTTCCCCTCCAAAATTGTAAATATGGCAGAAAACTTAAAAGCCAGACTGATTTTTTGTTTCTTCATGCTATCTTATATTCTTACCCAAATAACATACAACTTTTCCTTTATTAATTTTGCCAAGAATGGGTTGAGGCTTTTGAATTTCATAAGTAAACATTTTTTAGCTCCACAAAATTTTCCTTAATTGTGTTAGTTCTTTCTGTTCCAATTATTTTGATTTCTGACTTCTCGTCCCAGAAAACCCCATAATCCTTCTGTTAGATGCTTGTTCTTTGTCCTTTGTGTCTTTCATGTTCTCTTTCATCTCTTTTTCCTTTGTTTTCTTGGAAAGCTTCTCAGGCTGGTTTTTTCGCTGGCATACAGGAGCTTGCAAGTCTACAGATATGTTCACCTTTAAATACGCTTAGTATCATACTATCCTTACAATTTCTCTCGCTTTTTCACATAGCTTTTTAATTTCTCTTAAATGTTTTCAGGGAAAATGACTTATGTTGATTGCATATTCTTATGCAGTCATACAGCTAGTATCCATGGAGCATCTGTTATTGGAACAGGCACTAGTCTTTGTACTTGTGATGATATTAGTGAACAAAACGGGAATCTCTAATGGTACACTCTAGCTTGTTACCAACTTTCCACACTGTAACTATGACTCTTGGTGTGTTTACAATTGTTTCCTTAGGATATAGTTCTAAAACTGATTGTGTTGCATAAAGAGGATAACCACTTAAAGGTTTTTCTGAGACATATGCCCAAGTACCTTCCCAAAGACTCACAGAATTTATATCACATGCCACAGATGGACAGCCATGACCATTTCAACACTCCCTCACACACAGTATTTTTCTCTTTTTTAATTAAGACAAAATTCCCCTTCAACCAAGCTGGCGAAATAAAAGCCCACAGATTATTAAGTCCACAGATGTATAATAAAAAAAAACAAAGAAATGCTCCTACTTTTCAACCTCAGTACACTTGTATTCAGTAAGAAATGTAAACCTACTCTTCATCATTTCTGAAAAGCATCCCTAAAAACTCCAGATATTTATATACGCAGATTTCATTACAAATAGTATAAATAAAATAATAAGAAGAAGGAAACAAAATATCTTGGCCAAAATTAAGTCATTCTCATGTTTGGGGCAAACTAGAAACCTGGTTTCCTCCTACAAGCAGTGATTCATTAATACTAATTGGTGTTTTTTTCCATGCAAGGGAGAAAACTATTTCAGTTCCTAATCATTCCTCATTACAGTAACAGCAGGCTCCAGTTAATCTGCTGCTCAAATTTTCAGTCACAGAACCAGCTGACCTATAATTAAAAGACATTTAGGTCTTAGGAGGAAAGAAAAACAATCCCTAATGACAAACAGATACCGGGACTCAGAGCCCGGCCCGCCTCACCTCCGCCTGCCCACCTCTGCAACCCGCGGTCAGCCCGGCTCGGTGCCGCCCAGGGGAACGGGGAGCTCATCGTCCCCGCTCGGATCGTACCACGCACGCGTGAGCCTGCAGCGCTCGGCACCGCGCAGGTATCCAACCACGCTGCGCTGCAATCACGTTTGTCTCTCCGTGTTTAGCATTCATTTCTCTTAACTATAAAAGCAATACCCATTTAGATGACAATTTTTGGAAAATATCAGAGAGGTAGAAGGAAGTTAAAAATCTTCTCCTGCCACAGGAGATCACCACTACTAACAGCCTTATGTGTCCTTTCGCTCTTTTTTTCCTCTACATTTCCATTTATTTTTGGTAAACCCATGCGTACGGTTTTGGGGATGGTTGGAACACATAGCAGAGACAGGCCTGGGAACCGATCAGCATGCGGAGGGCTGGTGTCTGGACTCTGTCTCTCCATGCGTGCGCGCCTCGGGGCGAGCCACAGACCCTCGGGGACCCCCGGTTTCCTCGCCAGGAAAACATTGATAACAATAGCACACGTCTCAGGGCGTGATTTGGGGGATTAAATGAGATAAATGAGTAGCGGGCATGGAATAAGTATTTAATAAACACCAGCTACAGGTAACCTTTTTAACCTGATGTTGTCCCTGAACACTTATCATTGTCTCTGTAACTAAAAAAGCGTCAGAAATGTCACTTTACACCTCTGTGCGATACAATATGACATGGGTGTCCAATGTTGAAGAGCCCCCTTATTGTTGGGCAGTTAGATAGTTCCCAATTTTTCGCTATTATCAAGAACTCTGTTGGGAACTCCACTTGGTATTCTCTCTGATTACGTGTAGGGAGAGAGATTTAGACTTTGAGATGCTGGACCTTTAAAGCTCCTTGGCGCACCATCCCTAAGGGGCTCTCAGAAGTTCGCAAGGCTCCCCACCCTCCAGCGGTCTCTGGTGAGCCAGTACTTACCACCACGGGTTACCGCCCCATGTGAGAATGTCCTATTGTTGGGGATGGGAAAAATGAGTCTTGCTGTTTATTCAATTGGAAATAATCTTAGTTATTTTGAAGAAGCTCAGCATTTCAAATCACTTGAAAGTCGTTTCTATCGCTTATTTTGTGACCTGTCCCTGACTTTATTTTCCCCCATTTTTTTCCTTTGGGGCATTATCTTATTGATTTGTGAGGCGCATTTAGCAAGCGCATTTCTATTTTTGTTTTTTGTTTTTTTAAAGATTTTATTTATTTATTTTTAGAGAGGGAAGGGAGGGTGAAAGAGAGAGAGAGACACACACATCAATGTGCGGTTGTTGGGGGCCACGCCCTGCAACCCAGGCATGTGCCCTGACTGGGAATTGAACCTGTGACACTTTGGTTTGCAGCCCGCACTCAATCCACTGAGCTATGCCAGCCAGGGCTCAGCATTTCTATTTTTGAATTAAACATGTATAAATATTTCTTTTTGTGCTTTTTGTGTTTAATCTTTGATTTTGGTCTTTCAAAGTACCAAGAGTTTTAAATTTTCAGATAGTTAAAATGCTCCATTTTTCCTTTATGGTTTCTTTGTATCTTTTTAAAGATTTTATTTTAGTTTTAGAGAGAGGGGAAGGAAAGGAGAAAGTGAGAGAGAGAAACATCAATGCGTGGTTGCCTCTTGTGCACCCCCTACTGGGGACCAGGACTGCAACCCAGGCATGTGCCCTGACTGGGAATCGAACTGGCAACCTTTTGGTTTGCAGGCCCACGCTCAATCCACTGAGCTACATCAGCCATGGCAGTTTCTTTGTGGGGTTTTTTTTTTAATGTATAACATGTAGATGGTCTTTTTCATGAAACTTTTTAAACCATCTCTCAATAACAACCAACCCAAGAAATCGGTGCCATGCTGATCTGTATCTCATGTAACAAGTATAACAAAAAAGAAATTCTCATTTTAATACAAAATACATTTCTGTGAGTGAGTGGATACTTGCCAAGACTGATCTAGAATTTCTCTGATCACGTTAGTATTTTCGTGACACACACATACTAGTCACGACAGCCATTTGAGCAAACTATACTAGTTACCAAAGATAAACTTCTTTGAGAATGCCTCCTTTGAGTAGTATTTATAATGAAGAGACTGGTGACCTACATTTATTTTTCTAATAGTGACAGGGATGCAGGGATGGATACATATATGACATAAATATGTTACATGAGTGAAAGAATGGCCTGGATTAAAAATAAAAGTCCACTTGTGAGCACCCACAGATTTGCAGGCACCCCACGGACGGAGGGGTTCGCCGTGATGTACTGTGAGGCCCAGTGAGAGCTCGGGGTGGGGAGGCCTGGATTGACGGATGGGTCAAGTTCGTCCTGGGGCTGTGAGAAGAGGGGAGACATGTCCTGTTACTGGTTCCTCTGAGGGACCCTCTAGTTCTATGACTGAAGGAAGAAAGTTGTTTCTGCTTTTCTTTTAATGAGCTCGTGCTTTAAAAGATCCCTTACACAAACAAACTCAAGTTTCTCTTTCAACAGTGATCCTTTCTATCAGCACTGAAACATCCAAAATGTGTCTCTCTGAGCATTTCTGAGAGGGGAACACACACCGCTAAGCCTCCTTCTGGATCCCCTTCAGGTCTCATTAAAATCGGGGCTCTTTTCCTGGAAGTGTTCACCCGCACCCAGCTCGCCCACGCAGATCCTCGGCTGACTTGAGCAGCTGTGTTTAAGGGCTTGTCAGATTGCAGACCTTGTGTCCAAACAGCACTCTGGGAGTCCCGGGCACGCTTCCTTCAAGACAGTTCTGGACCCGTCCCTGGGTGAAGGGGACTCAGAGAGAAACGGACTGGCGTTGGAAGGAGCCTTGACACCATCGAGTCCAGGTGCCCGGGGGCTGCTGAGCGCTATTTTTCTGTTACCGCCACCAGAGAACGGTGTCGCCGAGGCCGGAGCCCTGGACCTCTCCGGCGGTCGGAGGACCGGCCCTGACTCAGCGCCTGCGGGGTCCCAGGGATCATGCTAGAACCTTTGCACGGCAACTCCACCGGGGCCACTGGCTTCTCTCGCTTACAGGTGGGCAAGTCAGCACCAGGTGGTGAAATGGGCTAATGGGTGAGCCAGGACTGGACATCAAGTTGACACAATGTTGTTTGTTTTTTTTTTATGATGTCCCAACTACGGGCCTTTCCACCACCTCAAACCTCAAACTTTATGAAAGAAAGACTAGCCCTCACTAGTTAACAATTCAAAATAAATGTTACTCATTTGCAGAAACTAGAGGGTCACGGCAATAGTGCTTCATAAACAGTATCAACTTTTTCCCAGAAGCTCCAGCGGTGTCTCTGTTTTAGTCCCCAGTATTGCCATAGTGAAGTCTTGATGAACTCACTTTAATAGTGATGGGCCTAGCCCTGGCTGGCGTAGCTCAGTGGATTGAGTGTGGGCTGCAAACCAAAGTGTCGCAGGTTCGATTCCCAGTCAGGGTGCATGCCTGGGTTGCAGGCCATGGCCCCCAGCAACCACACATTGATGTTTCTCTCTCTCTCTCTATCTCCCTCCCTTCCCTCTCTAAAAATAAATAAATAAAATCTTAAAAAAAAATAAGGGGCCTAGATCACGTTGAGTTGCTACACTGATTGCTGATATGAAAGCTGCTAAAAGATTTAAAAAGCATGTTGATCTCCTAAGTGAACATCTCTCACTCACCCCAGCCTTATCCTTTTAATTGATCAGCATGAAAAACTCTATCAGGACCCGAAAAATTCAGTTTTGTTATGTTTCTTTACAAATGAGGATTCAAACCATATTCATCCCAAGTTAGCTGGCAAATCCGTGCTATTACACGCCCACGTGATTTGTGCCTCTATTTTATATTTTCCGTAACACTATAGTTTGGCCCACAGCTAGATACAAGCATCAGCAAATTGGGCAAAACTGGTCCCTGCCAGGTCACACACGAAACTGCTTATTTGTAGTTAGCAAATGAAGATTTCCTACAAGTGATTTAGGGTGGGATCTGCCAAGTTGAGAAACCACTCGAATTCTGTTGGTTTCAAGTTCTGAACCAAACTTCAGTTGTTGGGTTTCTGTGGGGTTTTCTCTCTTCTACTGTTGGCCAAACGGGACTTTTTATTTCTAAGAAAATCGGTCATAAAAATCTTCTTGGACACATAAATGGCTTCACAAAAACATGTTGATGAGTTCAGTATAAATGGAAAACAAGCGCAAGGCTTGCATTTCCCCGAAACACACAAGGGATGCAAATAAAGGGAAAGTGTCGGTGGGAACATATGTGGGGAGAAGCTCAAGCTTCGAAAAGCCATCGGGGACACTTCCTGAGCCCACGTGCAGCTGGGCCTTGTGCATCCCGGCCTCTTCTTAAAGGTAACGGATTATAAATAAAAACACACATTAATGATTCACGCTGGGGGCGACGGCAGCGGAAAAGTCTCTCGCCTGAGTCGTCCAGCTGGAAAAACTCTAAGACGGACTCGAGGAAATAAAACAGGGGGGAAAATGGCAACGTTTCATGTCTCACAAAACACAGTTGCTTTTGCTACAAAACTCATCAGGTTTACAAAATCCAGATGATTAAAATCTTGAGGATTAACTGAGTATCAGGTATGCCTGTCAGATAGGGTTGGTTGACATTCTCAAGTGGTCCTATCCAAATACTGGGCCTTTCCCCGCTGGACTGTGTGGAACATTACGTGCACACACATACACACACACACACACACACACAAACTTTTATCTGGAATTTAACCTCTTCAGAGGAAACAAAATTAAAAACTCAAAATGTGCCCGTGTCACAAGGAAGCAATGAAGAAAACCAATGAAGCCTGGACCCATTGCTGGTGTCTCCCACCTGAATTAATTTGAGACCTTCATAAAAAAAAAAAAACCACATTGGTGATTCTTAAATCAGGATTTCGGGACCACTGAGTGCAGGACTTCGGAGGAAGCTGTCCTCTGGGGGAGGTCCTCAGGGAAATTCAGTGAATTGGCGTTACCAAATATCATGCATGAAAGCTAGTGCAAGTTTCTTCCAATAAACCACGGCCTTACGAATTAGCACTAATACAGCTCATTCCCTCCTGTGTCCACTAATTTAATATATAATTATCGTATGCCTCCTGCTGCTGCTAAGCATGGTACTAGCTAGACCATAAATAAACTCAGAGCATGCTCCCTGTGATGTAACAAAAACATACATACAGCTTTGGTCTTTGTCCTCAGTTTTTGCCACAGAGCTCCCCAGACCTCCGGCAGTGTTTTTGTTGCTTCTCATGAGCCCCTTCCTGCCTTCCCTGAGTTTATGCTGAGGTGGGGACTCTGGTTAGCTCTTGGTTTCCAGGGAGGGGCTGGTCACCCCAGAAATAACACCCAACACCTCACTCCCTGACCTCTGGGGAGGGGAAAGGAACTGGAGATTTTGTTTAACCACGTGGCCAATTATTTAATCAACTGCATCCCCACCCTGACCCGCCAGATAACAACTTGGAGACCACAAGGCTCTCGCAGACTGCGGAGGGGCGGGCAGATCACGTGCCAGGCGGGCAGCCCGCCAGACAGGACGGGGCTGCTGTGGACCCAGCTCCATCTCTCATCCGGCTGTGCCCAGCACAATAAAACTGAAGTCTTACACACAGCATTTTCAGGGGGTGCTGGGAGCGGTGCTACAGAATCACCAAAGCAGAAGACGGATCGCGGGGTCCCCTGCAGTCGGAGTCAAGACAGGTGGCCAGAACGGCAGGCGGCCTGTGAACCTGCACTTGTAACTGGCATCACGAAGGGCCCAGTCTCACGCTACGCAGCGCCTGCAGGTGCGGCGTCTGTGCCGTTTCCCGACTGTTCCCTGACAGGTGAGTGAGTCCTGAGCCAGACAGCCCGAGAGAAGGGGCTCTGGTCGGCTGAAACGCGTGGACCCCAGCGGACAAACTGCAGCCCCCTTTTCTGCTTAGGCCATGGGCCCAATACGGAAAAGTGGTAGAAAATGAAAGAAATAGACTGTCACCCCAGAATCTCGTAAGCATATTCACAAACGTTATTCAGTAGGAAAAAAAAGAAAAAATTTTTAATGTTCACCTTTATCAATGAGGTGCAAGAAGACACGGTATCTCGAAAGAGGAAAAGGAATTCCAGGAGGAGAAATGAAGACGTTTGGAGGGGAAAGTGCCCGCTCCCGACGGACCGTCCATGCATGGCCGTCAGGACCGCTCCCACCGAAAGAGCAGGGGAGACTCTCCCGGCCAGCGGGCGTTTCTCTCGGAGCCCGGCCGTGGGCTGGAGGTCCGTCCAAGTGCACCACGGGGAGGCACTTTCACGTTTCCCACTGACTGCCCACTGGCCCCTTGTGGGAACTGGGGGGAGGGGGCGCCAGGGGGGACCACTGGCCGGTTGACTTCCCATCCCTAAGCTCTGTCTTTTAGTTCTGAACAGCATCTTCACCCAAAAGCAAAGGTGTCACCCAGTGCAGACCTGGATGAGAGTCCCGTGGGCTCAGGGGCAGTGGCATTCGGGCCTCTCTCCCCTTCCCTGACACCACTGTTGCCTCCGGGACCAGCTCCGGGCCCGCCCCTGCGGACTCCGGCCACTCGGCTAACGACAAATGGGCATCTTTTCCCCTTCGGGTTGGTGGGAGAAGCCGTGCGGAGGAGCAGCGTCTGGCCACTGCCTTGGCTCTTGGTTGTTACATCTATGAAATGAGAACAGCGCAACCCTTGCCATACCTACTGTCAAGAGTTGTGAGCACGAACCAAGATATGAATTACTCCGGGAGGAGAAAAAAGCGAAACACAAAGCGCCTTTCTCTGGAACCTGGAATTTGGCGTTGAAGCCGGTTCCGAGAAGGTGCTTAGTCTATGATCTCACGGTCCCGGATGAAGCAGTTCAGTAAACAATCTCACATCAAAAATAAATGAGATGTCAGGGAACATTATTCTTCTCATAAATCTAAGTAATTCACGTATTAAAATGCTCATTACTAAATGAGGAAAAGGCACGCCAAATCAACTGTGTACCCTTATCAATGAGAAAAAGGATTAGACCTATTTTTTAAAAAAAATCAACATTTTTTCCAGCCCTGACCCTATTTTCCTGTTGCTTAAATAAGAGGCACTCCTTTCTAGGTTCTGGCTTTGTTTGTTTCCAGGCTTTAATTATTGTAGGAAACACGGAGAGAAGAGCCATGCAGCATAAGGCTCATTAGACCAAAACAGACAGCTTGAAATCCTGTAAACCTGCCCTGGACAGAGAACAGCAGCCAATACCAGTACAAATGCTATCTGAGTCTTGAAATATTATTATTATTGTTGTTGTTGTTATTATTATTGCACCTGTGATTTTTTTTCCACCTATGTGGTTGAACTGGGTAAAACTGGCTATACTGATTTTATTTCCAGTTTCTTATAATTATGTCCAAGCTTTGTCTTCAAGCAAATATTTTTAAGGTATGAGTAAATTCAACTGTTTCTGTGGCGCTCAAAGATATTAGGTACTAATAATTCACTCACATTCTTAAAAAACATACATTTATTTTTTGACCTTTTCTGAAGAGTCATCAGGAATATTACCTATTATCAAAATGGAAACCCCAGTTTCAGTTATTCATTTTATTTTCGTGGTCACTTGTTTATCCATTACTTATGCAAAAATCGAGCTAAGTGGTAAGGCAAGGAAATAACAAATATTTCCAATTTCAGATTTTAAGGTTATAAGATGAGATTTTGTCAAGATAATACAGCAATTTCCTGGCAAAATATGACTGAGTTTTTGAGTGTAAATCGTTCTTTAGTTCCTGAACCATGTGGGGCCATCTCATCTATACTTCAGACAAGTTCAACATTCAGCCATAAAATTGTACCCCCCATCCTCCCGTTCCTCCTCACTTTCTCCTTCAGAATTTGGTCCTAACACCTAGACCACACCCCTCAGTTTTCTCTTGAATGGGATTATCCACCCTTTGCATTCTCCTGTTTGGGTGTTTTTATGTTGTTTTTTTTTTTAAGTAAGACTTTACATTTTTTCATGTGGCCAATTGTTTTAGGTCTTGACTCGTCTCTCCCACACCAGGATTTTCTTTTCCTTTCGGTGTATGTGTATTTTCTTTTCATCCCCGTAGCAAGAGGAGAAAGAGGTGTGGAGTTCAAGTGTGTGGTTACGAAGGCTCAGTTTATAGGGACGTAAAGAAGGGAGATGATTATTAATCAGAAGGAATGACATGCCCCCATTTTTTTTGTCAGGAGGACTGCAGACCTTCCTATTTTGAAAGCTAAAGAGGAGCTTGAACACTACCTAGACAGGAAGTGCTGGGGACAGGATTAAAATTTCCGTGTCCGACCGGCCCCGAGCTGGGCTCTCAAAGTCATGGCTGGGCTCCCTGCAGTCTGGCAGGACACGGTTAAGTGAATACTGCTGACTTTTTTTTAAAAAAATGAAACGAGCCCAGGGGTGTGTTCGCCTCTTCCTCTGGGCTCAGGTGTGATAGGTTTTTGGGGTGCAAGCCAATTTGCTCCTTGGTTATGAGGAAAATATTTTCCTGACTCCCTCCCAGCCCTTCTCGTTGGAACTGCACACCCCTCACCGGGGGCGAGTGCGAAGGTGAAGGCGGTGGGGATGGCGGTGTGACACATTCACGGTCACGGCCCAGAGCTCAGGACATCAGAGGCCTGGACAGGGGCAAAAATCACCTATGAAAAATGAGGCTCTTTGGACTCCTTTTTTGCCTGGATCTGTAAAATTATTACAATGAAAGCAACCTCAATGAAAAGAAAAATAAAAGGCTAAGTTCTAAATGGAAAAGCTGAAGAACTAAAATAAGCAAGTCATCTTTTTTTTTTTAAGAGAGAGAGGGAAATGGGGGGAGAAAGAAAGAAGGAGAGAAACATCAATTGGGTGCCTCTTGTACACACCCTAACCAGGAGCTAAACCTGCAACCCAGGCATGTGCCCTGACCGGGAATCGAACTTGCAACCCTTTACTTTGTATGGGATGATGCCCAACCCATGGAGCCACACTGGTCAGGGCTCTTCTCATTTTCTTAAATCTACAGTGGCTCTAACGGAACCTGAATGCTCGTGAGCTGGGGTTACAATCAGAGTGACAATGAACATTCTCTGTCAGATGAATCCACGTGTCCAGTTGAGGAAATATAAGCAAATTTTTTTAAATTCAAGAAAATAATACATAAAGAGTCCAGTGATCCCCTTACATTTTTTAATATTCTATAGAGTATGCATTACTTAATCGGCAACAACAAAGAGCACTGAATGAGCTTTCTACTCACTGTGCCTGAAACAGAAACGACACAGATAAACTAGGAAAGGGCCACAAAGACATACAATCATTTTGGCAAAATATGAACAAACTAACACTGAATAATAAAAATCCTTATTCTTCTATGGCAAAATCTCTCAGTGTGAAATCTCTCCATCGCCTCCTCTTCATAGAAGACACTTCCTTGTCCTCAAAGAAACCCTTCTCTTGGTTTGCAGCGGACACATTTTCCAATCCACAAATATCTCCTTTAATATTTGTGCCCCAATTAAAATAACCCTTATTATTTTTTTTCTATGCTAAAACACATGCAGCATATCCTCTTGGAGAAAAGATACAACACCCCAACAAACCCCAAGTTCGTTAACAGCCCAGCAATTTAATTGCACTCCCTCTCCCTATACCAAAAGTTATAGTTACCCCATTTGAAAGTTCTCTCGCTGAAAAATTTTTTCCTAGTCACTATTTACTTTGCACATAACCCGGAAAAGATGGTTGGCTGCAATTCTTGCGGTGTTACTAAAATATTTCTTTAACGTCCCAAGCTAATAGGGCGGCCGTGAATGGATGACTAAGGCAGAAGCTAAATTTTCGTATTGTACTTGATCACACAGTATACAGCAATTCAACAGTTGGCAGGTTTCAGCAACCACCGTACACGCTACAAGAGTGTGAGCCTGTGGGTTCTCTTCACCTCCCCTTGCACAGATTCCCCACTGTTCCACATTTAATTAAATTTCCGGATTCAAGTGGATCTTTGTTCCAAACCGTAGGATTCCAGTTATAACTCACATATTTTGGTAGGAAAATTGAACGCGTGATCTAAAAGCATCTTTTCATCCATTATATTTGTCAACAGGAAAAGATGCTAGCGAGTAATACTTAAGCATTCACTCATCTCAGTCTGAAAATCTAACTCATTCGCACTGAAGCGTTGAGAAACTAACTCTCTCTACGCAATTCAATTTTTACGTTTCAGTCTACAGCTTTAAGAGGTTCCGAAATATCTGTGACGTGAAAGAATGACTTAGGAAATTCACGTGGGAATTAGTCTCTGAAGGCCGTTAATCCTGCCAAGGCACCATGCTTCAGTGAATAAGATAATTCTTGAACAAATACCTAAAATTTCACTTCGGAGCTCAAAGTAAATCTTACTGTGATTTTCCATGACCAGATCTCAAATTTTATAGATAACATAAATAACATAAATAACTCTAAGGGTGACCTTCAGATGAAAGGACTCACTTCTTATGATAATTCTAAATAAATTTTCAATATTTTGTTCCTGGTTTGAAACCTGTCAATTTAGATCTTTTTTCCCACACATTACCTACAGACTTTACTGATTTGGGGTGTAGTGTGTGCCCATTATATTCATGGCGGGGAGAGAATGTTTTAACAATCTAGGCTGTTATAAATTTTGTGTATGTAAAGCCGACCCCTGTTTAGTGGTGGTATATGTCATTCATAAGAAGGACATATTTTGGACATTCATTCAACAGATGCCAGGCAGTGGCTGAAACGCACAACTTTCACAGAAATGCCGTGCATGGTACTTACCTTCTGATGGGGGATAGAACCATATAACCAGCCAATAAGCCAATAAATAAATGAGTTATACATCTTAGGGAGTACTCCAAGGAACCCAGCAGAATTCTGAGGTTAAAAAAATAATCATGAGGAATGGGAAGAGGACCCACTCACACTGAGTGATCGGGGGTTGCGTCTCTAATGAGTTAGTTACCTTAAGCCCTGAAAATGACATGTCAGCCCCATGTAGAGCCTGGACAAGAGTGTTTTAGGTCGAGAAAACGGTGCATTCAGACCTTGAGGTGGGAAAGAGCTTGACGTGTTCCAGGAATCAAAACACATTAAAAATACGTGGAGGAACATAATGATCTAGGGGTTAAGTGTTAAAAGAATTTGTTCACAGCCAGCTAGTCAAAGGATGTCTTGTAAAGACAGTATTTTGAATTCAGGCTTTAACACACTTCCTTCACCCCAATATAAAGCAGTAGTTAGTGAAATAGAAAAAATAGAAGAAAAATAAATTACAGGGCTGCTCAAAGAAAAGACAAATCCGTTCATGGACTAGAACTGTTGGTGAGATTGGGTGAATCCACATAAAGAACGGACTCTTGGTCTGGAAGTTGGAAGTGACAACTGAGAATTTGGCTCTGTAGAATGAAAGAGACTCATTCAAAAGTCTGTGTGTGAGGCAGGACCCACAAACAAAGCCCACCGTTTGATCAAGGAGCTGAGTTATATTCTCCATGCCAGGAAAAGAAGGCTAATAACACAAAAGGTGCTGACCACGGCCAGAAACTATAGCTTTCAGTAAGTTATGTATCGAAGAGGCACAGACAAAGCACCCTACCCAGGAGCTGAATGGTGCTCCTCTCACTTGGGAACTTAATCTTTAGCATCTTTAGTGTCACAAGGGAGGGGGCCTCCCAAACTGCCTTTCTATTACATAGTTTGTGTTTGGAGCGCAGGGAGCTGGGAGAAGGTCACCACAAAGCTGCTAGATCAAACACTCAGAGAAAGAAAGAATACAAGACATCTCACACATGAGATAAATCTGCAAACTAAGAATCCAAAACACTCAAAGAAACAAAAAAAATCAGTAATAGAAACATTAAAAAAAAACAAAAAAAAAGACATGGCATGTAGTAAGCAAAAAGCAAAATGGCGGATATAAGTCCTACCTCCTGAATAATTGTATTAAATGTAAATCGACCAAACACTCCAATAAAAGGCAGAGATTAGTGGAGTGACTAAAACAATGACCCGACCATACACTGTTGACACTTTAGAGTCAAAGACATAAAAGGCTGAAGATCAAAAGAGAAAAATATATTCCACATAAACAGTAACCCGAAGAGCTGAATGGTTATCCTATGCAAGACGAAACAGACTCTAAGACGAATTGTTACCAGAGACAAAGAAGGATATGTTATGATGGAAAATACAATGATAACAACAGGGTCACCAAATACAAATACTACCTGAAGCAAATACTGACAGAATTGAAGAAAGAAAGAGATAATTCAACAAGAGTAGGTGGCGACTTCAATAACCCACTCTCGACAATGGATAAACAACTAGACAGAAAATCAAAAGGATACGGAAAATTTGAAAAACTCACTAAAACCTCGGGGAGACAGGTAAGAAAATATTTACAAAAGGAGAGCAAAACAAGGTGGACAAGAATGGAGGAAATGTACAGACCGGGCGGGAGTACGCCACTCAGAGAGAACAAATAGAAAAAACTGCTTAGTAGCCTTATTGTCAGTGACATGGTTCCAGAGCTGAGGGACAGGAGCTTCCAATCCTAAGGTCCACACTTAGATGCATTATCATGATTTTTCAGTTCATTGGGAGCAAGAGTAGATTCTATGAGGTTCTGTGTTGGAGATGGATGACGTAGCAGTCTGCAAAGTCTGGGAATCTGATTTTTGTAAAAAAAAAACCCTTCTGATCAATATTACTAAAAACTAGACATGATTTAAGGGAGGTGTTCAAAACTCTAAAGGAAAATAATTTCTAACCAAAATTCTAAAGCTACCTTAGCTACGAATTAAGTATGACCGTTAAATAAAGACATTTCAAAACAAATAGAGCATCGAAGGTGTATTTCCATTACACTTTTTCCCAAGGGCTTACCAGACAACATCCTCTAAAACAGCACCATCCCGAGAAAAATGGACCCACGGTACAGGAGATGGGGATTTGACACGGGAGAAAGCATGAGGGGGTCTTAGGGGCCCACCAAAGGTCACAGCTGGCACTGTGTCCCAGGATAGAGAGAAGCAACTAGTCCATATGGAATCCGGTCAGAATAAAGATAATTTCATCATTTGAGGAAAATGAGCAAAAAAAGTGTTAATTATTAACTATAGAAAAAACAAGTTGTACAGAAAAGTGAGTACTCAAAGTTCACTAAATGGTGTAGCCATAAAACACACTTACGAAGCAAATTTGCATGAACACAGAAACACGTTTATGTAACGATATTTAAGTAGGCAAAAGTATGATGTGTGTAGAGTGTTTATGGAGGGATGAGGAGGTTGGAAGGGCATATGGTGAGGTCAGCGTGTGTGTTTGGGCAGGGAAGGTCTTGGTGACAGACTGTGTTAGGGCTCAGCAAATATTCACTCTTCTCACCTTCTAGGCCCATTGCTGTGAACTTGGCCACATGATGTGCTTTGGCCAATGAACTTATACGGAAGCAATGTGAGCAGAGGCTACATGTGAGTCTGTGTGGGTTATCTTGGCCCCCCATCTACAGTTCCTCCTAAGAAGGCCATCCCCTGGGTAGCCACTGGTCCCAGAAGGACTCATGGAGCAGACCTGAATCTAACCCCCATCCTGACACCCAAGATGGTCTGTGTGCACTCATTCATAATGGAGAAACAAACGTTGATTTCGTAATGACTGACATCTGGGGGTTCTTTGTTATGCAGAATATTGTATCAAAACCTAATAAATAACAGTCATAAGCCAAATCCACCCCCTTGAGTAAGGTCTTTCATTATAGAAATACAGTAGATAATAATTAAATATTTTAAAAAATCAAGTAAAAATAGAGATATAGAGCTAAGTGACCAAAGGGTCAGAAAAGATATGAAACTATTATTTCCAGAGAGAGAAAAATGGGACAAGGGGGGTGGGTTTGGGTGACAGCTTTAAAACACACACACACACACACACACACACACACCTGGTAGAAGAATTTGATCCTTTACACTATGTGAACGTATAACTGATGAGAATAACTTTAAAACAAATAAAACAGTAAAGCATACACATGTCGGACATAATAGTAGCAACTGACCAAAATTAAAAGATAAAACAAGATAATCATCTGAGAATTTTTCAGAATTGAATTGAAAAATGACCTGAGTCCTCGTTTTAGAAACCCAAATATCGAACGGGTAGTTTTTGGGGGGGGTTGTTATTGTTGTTTTTTTTAAGGAGGGGCTGTTTCCGCTGTTTTCTGAATTACTCCCTCTCCTTCCAGCGATCCCTCTTGGTCTCCTTACGGTTTTCACACCACCTCCTTTCCTATCCCTTCTTACTCTTTTAACACATTTTAACTTCTCCAACCCCTCCGAGTGTTATTTTGTTCTTTTCATTCTTCCTATTCGGTCTCGTTTATCCCTCGTAGTTTTCTGGAGGACTAGTCACAGCTGGGTGTGACGACCCGCTGCACAGAAAGAACGGGGAAAGAGATGTGGATTATTTAAAGGAAGACTCGGGAGTATCCAATAGTTATACTTAAATATTTCTCAGAAATACCAGTAACTGCTAACCTTGGCTATTTGGACAGCGCTATCTAGTTCCGAAACAGCGCTGTCTGAGTACTTGGAGCACAAATGCCTTTTCTCCACTCACGTTAGCGGCATTCTCCTAATCCCTAATCCTCCGAGAAGGGTGCTCGGTGAAATCGCAGAGCCGTGCCTTGATTAAACACAGCTGTACAACTGCCCACAGCGCAGGTTTAACAGCAATCTTCTTGTCATCACTCACGTATTTTAAAGCCTTAACACAAAAGGTTACAAATTAATTATTCATAATGTCCCAAATCCCGTCAGGGAACCTCCAAAGCTCCCACACTTTTGTATCTCTCACTTTCCAATAAACATAAAAAAGAAAGAACCCTTGAAATCAGGAGAATTCGTTAGAAGAACCCCAGTCCTGTTTTCTTTCCTTGGCAGACTGTGACAGGTGCCTCTGCCACCCTCTCCACTCCCATGTTGTCCCCTAACCTCTCCCGTGACGATGATACTCTTTGCCCCTAAGGGCCTTGGAGATGGACCATTCGCTACAGCAGTGAGTGGAGCACGCCCTTCCCCGACCCTCGGGGACAAACTAAACTCTCCTTGAGGCTCCCCTCTCCCATCAGAACACAGGAATGCCATGGTCTGCAGTCCTAACGGCTTCGTGTTCATAGTAAAATGTCCTGGGGAGCCAGCCTTTGGAGCAAGACAGGACGGAGCGCTTCCCAGAGACGAGGGAAGGAGACGGAGTGGCCCCACGTCACAGGACATCTCCTCTGGGTTTGGGTTTCTGCCCGAGACCCCCTCCTTCTCTAACAGAGGTCAGTTCAAGAAAAAGAGTGTTTCTTAAAGCCTAAGGCCCTACTTGTCAACTCAGGGTGGACTATTTCATAAATTTAGAGCGTAAGTATTTCAGTTTGGGGTGTTCCTTCTAAAAGCTGCCTTTTTTTTTTTTTTTTTGGTAAAGAAAACTGGACCTGCTGACTTTCTGGGCATTCCATCGATTTTACGAGCTATGATGATGAGCTGGCCATAAAAGCGTAAGGCTTTATGGATTCCATTTCCTACTAAATGCACGTCAGCTGAAAGAGGAGGAAAGAATTGGACTGTGCAGTATGTCTTTCAAACTCTGCTAGATCCAGATATTTGAAAACGGGTTGAAGGTGTTAGCCAAACCCAAAATGCAGTTAAATTTACCCAATTCTGATTTCAACCACACGTACTAAGCCCACTTCCCATTGGGTTGCTTCCCACAGTAGGAATTATCTGCTGATTGCTTTAAAATATAGACCAAGTTCAGCAAAACATTATATTATATAAACAGAAGGGAATTATTCTGTTCTTCTGCATTAAACCGAAATACTACCCAACACATAATTTATGCCCCATACCGTTGGCCTTGCTTTCTGATGGAGGTCAAAACCAAATATATTTTAAAGAAAATCATTTGCGAGCCCTTCTTTTGCATTATAACAACAATGCTCATTCATCTATACCTGCGAGAAATTCAAGGTTACTTGTGGTGCTGCGTTAGTGCCTCTCACTTCACTTGTAACTTTCACTGGAATATCACTGTAAAACTAAGATATACACACACATGTTGGCTTATTGAATGCAGGGCACACTCCGAGTAACATGGTGATTTAATTTCACCTCCCACAAATATAATGATAGCAGAAAACCCATGTTTTTTCTCCATTTCAACTTGATTATGTAGAGCAAATACGAAAGGTCGGTAGCTAAATGTTTGCTGTAAATACCACTACGGCCAACGTTCTCCAGTGAATTTGAAGTCTCTGGGAGATGAACTGTAGTATATTGTGTTCAGCTTGGCTCCAACAGCCACCCCCAAAGTTCAGATCAGTATCTGACCTTTATCCGAACTATCCAAACTTCCTTTGGCTTGTGATTCAAGCCTGAAAAATCTCATGAGAACAGATGCTCTAGAAGCTTTTCCCTGACTTCCTGCCTCATTGTGAGAGCGGGGTTTCCACAGAAATTCCTACACGCACACACGAGGTCCGAAGGCCTGGGGCCTGGGGGCAGGTCCTCCCATTCAAATTAAAATGAGCTCCTCCCTTTATCCAGCTGAGATTCTCCCTCAGCATCCAGTCCTCCGTGGCACTGCTTTCTCTTGATGCTTCATCTGTCCCGGCCTCCTCTTCTCGGTTTCTGATTTTTGACCGTTGCCTAATCTGAATCCTTCTTCCTCCTCTGGGATTTCCCAGGCTCTTAATTCACACAACAAATATACCCTGAGCACTTTTTACCTGCCTAACACTGTTGCAGGCACGGGGCTTATAGCAGTGAACCAAGCAGGAAAAAGTAAAATTCTTCTCTCATGGAAGTAACTTATAGTGGGACTAAGAGATAAGCCAAAAACAAATTAAAATATAGAATAGATGAGAGGCATCGTAGCAGTACAGGGGTGGGGGGAGGGGAACAAAGCAGAGGGACAGAGGAAGTCCTTGGGGGAGAGTAGCACTAGGGTTGCCATGGTGAATCTCACTGAGAAGACATTAGAACAAAGGTCTGAAAGAGCTGAGGTGATCGGCATCCGAATCCCCACCCCCAATCGGCAACCGAAGAAGCTTGGACACTGACGTGGGCCTGACGTGCCTTCCTTTCCTTCCCACTCGCTGCACGTGTGGCCCCTTCCCATGGGCTAAGTCGTCAACAAATACGCTCACCACTGTGCTGAGCCTGTGCCTTTTCACTCCCTGCCAGACGTCTCCACCGCAATGTCTTAAGAGCAAAGTCAATATATCCCCAAACCTAATGTGTTTCTTCCCACTGAAACATAAGTGGTCTCCTGCCTTTCTCTTATTACTCACGCAGATACTCACTTAGAGGTCAAAGCCAGAAACCTCAAAATTCCAAACGTGTATATCTACCCATGACCTGCCCCGGGAAACTCCATCCCCACTCTGATGGGCACGAAGTGTGTCAAAGTTGATGTGCCGAACATAACTCAACTCACCTGGCTGCCCCCTATTGGTACCCTGCTCCTCTCCGTTTCCCCCATCTCAATGGCACCATGGCGTACCCCAAATTTCTTCAGGCAAATAATCTGGGAATCGCCCTTGATCCCTCTCAGGCCCTCCTTTCCCACACGCAGGGCCAGAGAATGCCCACCTAGGTCTCCTGCACAACATACACCAAACACAGGCCCTTCCCAGTCCCCACGGCCATCATCATCGCCATCACCTCCACTCACGTCTGTGTCCTGGATGACTGGGACAGCTTCCTAACGAGCCTTCTCACTTCTTCTTTTCTCTCCCTATCGTCTATCCTTCATATATATATATCAGTTAGAGTCATCTTTAAAAAAACAAAACATAATTCTGATAATAAGACTTCTCTGCTTAAAGCCTTCCTACAAAACAGAATTCAAGTCCCGTGGCATGATCTATGAAGTCCCGTGGGATCTGGGTCCTTCCTGTTCCTCCGGCCTTGCGCTCCGTCACTACTCCACACTCGCTCTGCTGTCAGAAGCAGTTAGGGATGCTGATGGCAGCAGGCCACAGACCATTGGACAAGCAATGGCTTAAACCATGTGGACAGTGGTAATTTCCTGAACAAAAGCTCAGGAAAGGTGAACTCCGAATTAGTCCAAAAGGCAAGGTGACCACGGACCCAGGCTGCTTAAGTTTCCACTCTACCATCCTCAGCAAGTTGGGTTTGAGTTCCGTGCTGATGCCCTCATGGTTCCAAGGTGGCTGCTGTCCTGCTATTTTTTTCACATCTGTATTTTAGGCAGGAAGAAGGGGGGAAGGAGAGAAGCTGCATCTGTCTTCTTATGAGGAAAGTAAAAGCTTTCCCCAAATTTCTGCTTATGTTTCATTACCTACAAAGAAAGAGACTTCTTCATAAGTGCCATGACTTCAGCGTAGGCTAATGAGCAACCCTGGCGACAAGAGATGTTGGGAAAGCTGGTGTCTGCCTCTCAGCCTGCGCTGCTGGAAAGAGGAAGCGGTGAGCCGAATAGTAGTAGTATCTGTTCTATCATGGGCTTCTTCGTTCCATAAGCACACTGACCTAACCCTCCTTTAAGGCTTTGCATGAGCTATCCCCACTACCAAGAATGCTCCCCCGCCCCGCCGCCTCCCCAGAACTGTGCATAACTGTTCTTCCTTTTTGCCGTCCAGGTCTGGTGTTGGATGTCATTCCCTCAAAGAGACGCTCTCGGAATTCTGTCTGAAATTGTCCCCCAGAAGCTATGGCTGCTCCCTATTCCACAGACCATTATATTTTAAAGCCCCGAGCTGAGCAGGGTAGCAGAATGGATGGGTGACTACTTCCCCAGAGAAGAAGAAGTAGACACAGGAAAGTACATGACAAAGAGAGCACAAGTGAAAACCTAAAAAAGTGACCTTCCGTGTTACCCAACACCCACGCTGCCCATGTCCACTAGCACCCCCAGCCCCTTCGGATTGTCCAGCTTGCCTCCCGGAGCTGCAAGCAACTGACCATTCTGGGGGTGCTGAGCAGACCACGTGGAGACCGCCCGAAAAGGGGCAGGCGCACTGACCACGGCCAGGGAGGAATTGCTCCAAAAGGACGGCTTGCTCCAGGCATTGTGTGCCACCACGGAGACTCTGCAGCCTCCAAAGCATTCACGTTTGGCACGAGGAGGAGAAATCTGGCATTTTCGAGGCTCATATGTCCCAAAGCTGGATTTCTGGAAAATGCTCAGAGTCCCAAATTGGTGTCCACTTTGGGATATTTGGCCCAGGAAAATGTATATTCTCATGCCGCAGGAAGTTGGTTTGCAAAACAAAGGCTGACTGGGGGCCAGAAAGCGAGCACCGTTTGCCAGAGTGCGGATGAAATATGATAGCTCGCTGTACAGCGTTTCTTTTCTAAAACTCACTTGCAGCTGCCGTGACACATCTTTGAAGCTGTAATATGCAGAGCTGCTATTTAGAAATTTCCAACCGAGGGAAACAAATCTCAGTTGTTTACATTGAAACATGATGTAGTGAGATACTAAATGTAAACACGATAGATTGGACAAAGAAATGCATGTGAAACATGCCTCAAATCACAGCATAGTCTTGAACGGTCCAGAGCAAAAGCAGAAATTTCCATTTTCACAGGAAAGCTGTATTTACTGTTATCCCACTGAGCAGGCTTTCTTATGGTACGTTGGGAGAAAATATACTGTCTTAAAAAGTGTTTATGTCAAAGCAATGTGATGATGGAAAAAAATAATTAAAAGAAAGTTTTCATTCTTAACAGATAACAGCAAATTATGTTTTTATCCCCTTTGAACAGAGAAGTATGATTATGGAAACTCATTATGTGAAAGTTACTGGTTTTAAGAAAAGCATTAAATATTTAATTTAAATAGAAATTATGCATTACCAAGGCTGGACTATTAAAATAAATTAAAATTTGGCAAGCTGCTAGGAAACAGAGGGCGTTTGCAAAACTGAGTTCAAAAGAAAGAAAAGAGAAAATGATAATTTTGTAAGAAGTAAAATTCAGGAGGCAAAGGAGAGAGGTTTTGAATTTTATTTTTCAGTTTATTCCAGTTAGGAATAACTTTGACAGTGCCAGGATGCAATTTCTAGTGCTGAATTTTCTCTTCCTTGGTGACATGAGTAGTCATTTAAGGTGCAGAGCATAGAGGTAAACCATCTAGGGAAATGGTATATTCTAATAAAAACTTTACTTTCAGTGTCTCAGTGAACCCGTACTCCTACTGGGAGAGATGATGGGTAGTGGCGCCAACATCTTTCACAGCCTTCATCCCCATCCTGTCACCGCCCACACAAACCCGTCCACGGACTTGCTGTTCTTTCCACGAGATGCTGTTATTTTAGGAAACGCAAGCTCTCCCATGGCTCGGTAGCGCTTTCACCCTTTCAAAACACAAAAGGCAAAACACCTCACTGCAGAGCCAGATGTCCCGGGTTCAAAGATGACCTTCCCACTGACTTAGCGTGTGACCGTGGGCCAGTCATTTTGCAAGTCTCGCCACAGTCTCCCCACCTGCACAATAGAGGCGATCACGGCAGCGCTTGCCATAAGGGCATTAGTGAGGACTAAATAAGGACGGGCGGGAATGGCACTTGGAGTGGCATCTGGAAGTCAGCAACTCCTCAGTATGTCATCGTTATTATCTCATGCAATATTACTGGGTGGGGAACAAACATGAATAAATCAACCTGATGGAATCTGCGTGCCCTCTGTGTCCATATAAACAACACACATTATCCTATTGTCTAATTCGAGTCTGTGATTGTGGCAGGCAGATTAGTCCTTACCAAAGAGTCCGTACAGTAGACCAAGGGCAGCCCGGACATTTGCCGGCCTCCCTTGCGGGATACGTAGCAACTGAGATCTGGCCAATGGCTAGGACAAAGTGACAGATGCCTCTCCCAGGACCACCCACAGATGCTCCAGCTCTCACTTCCTCCTTGGAGGCCACGCCCTCTCTGGATGGTGAAGTGGTCAGATGAAGACCAGCAACACCATACACATCAGACTTTTCATGAATGAGAAATAGGCCTTTGTGTGTGAGGCCACTGGGAGTCATAGTTTGCTACCGCAACATGGCCTGGTTAAGCCTCATTACCGCAGCGAGAGAATGATGCACAGCCCCTTCGGAAAGGGATTAAAAAAACAAACAATGTTATTCCAATCCCTTAATACATCCACCGCAACCTGCCATGTTGATTAGAGAAGATTCAACACCTCTTTCTCTTCTTCGTCTCCCAGTTGGGCACGGTGGCTGATCCGATACGTAGCACTTTTATGTTGTTATATCCAACTCAGTGTTCTTTATTTCAGACCTGAGAGGCACGGTTGGTTAGTACGGACTTAATGATCTGGGCCGTTTTCTGGAGCTACCCATTTAAACAGAAGCCCACCTAGTGAATTTCTGCCGATCCCTTTCGTTGGAGGACGCAGAGCACCAAACCGCCGTCTGAGATGCCACCTACAGTTCGGCAGGAAACGAAGATGCCACAGCCCAGCGCCTGCGTCTCTCGGGGCCTCCTCCTCCCCGACTCAGTGCCGTCTCACTGCTGAGCCAGTGACTCCTCCTTTCACAACCACCAGGCAAGCTCTTCTCCGGTTATCTCACGTTTCCCTGAGTCACAAGTGGGTTTACGTGCAGCAAAGAGATGGGTGCTCTGTGATCAAGCTAAATCACTAACTTCGTTTGAAGAGCCCCCTAGTCTTGCTCTTCTGGGCTCTAAAAGTTAGCAATAAAGCGCAAATACAAAATTACATCAAAAAGAGCAAAGATCTCCCTTGCACTAGCCAAAACAACAGTAACAACAACAACAAAAAAGTCTGCGCATTAAAAAAAGGGTGGGGGGACCCGAGCTGAGAAGTCAAGGACTAAAGCTATAACCATGCCACGAAGTCTGATTTGTGGGCCCTGGGTTTCTGAGGGCAGACATTGATCGATCGGAGCTTTGCCTGAGGGACTGTAATGGCCCTGTAGTCTCAAGTACAGGAACTCTTTCAGGAAAAGAAAAACATAAAAGGAATTATCCTGAAAGCCTTACTGGGTAAGGTGTGTTTAGTGTTCAAGACCAAGTATTCTAAAATAAGTTTCTGTTGCCAAGTCTACTTTTATGACATTATTCAATTAAAAGTTTTAAGAGCCATATTTGCAGTTATTTATACTCTATAACGGGCCCCGGGCCACTAAGAGACCATGCCTCTGATATTTTAGTGGGAAGCCCGAGGTACAGTCATCACTATTCATGTAATATTGTGGATTTTATAAACAAATAAAAAGCAGGGACAAAATATACCATAAAAGAGTAACGCAAGCAATGCACTGAATTGCACTCAATGCCATTGAATGATACAAAATGTTACTCTCTTAAGTTTCATAAAACTTAATGGAAGCTGGAAAATAGGTCCCAGAGAATGTTCACCATCCTTTTCCACCTGAATAACAACGATCTTTTTAAAGTGTGTGGAAAAGAGCTATCACTGGTTTGTTTGTTTTGAGGTTGAACTTGCTTTGGTGAAATGCCAACAAGAAATATATTAGCCACATGATGTTAAAAAGTTGAGTGTGCAGATAATTCGGTCTTTACAATAACTGTTTTCACCTCAAACATTGAAGGAACTTAGTCTAAAACATTTAAAAATACCTTTGTAAGATGAATCGAATTAGAGCTAAGTTCAGCTGTTATCTAGACGGGGTATTCGTGTGCGGAGCCACCACAAAAGTTGAGATAAAGGAATTTTTGTTGTTGTCATAAATTATCTAGTTTTCCTGCCAACATAGATCCTTTTCATTTTACCTCTGAGGATGCAAGTTACAGAAAATTATAGCTCTTTGGGGATGCTCTAAGCACTGTGACTTTCTCATGAAGCATACCTCCCTCCTCAGTTCTTTCAGTCAGGAATTTCTTCTTCTCGCTAATCCCCCAGAGGAGTCGTCTGTACAGCACAACTCCCCCTTCGCTGCAGGGGCTGCATTCCAAGACACACAAGAGGTACCAGAAAATGTGCAATATGCATATATATAATGTGTATATCCCACTACATATATATTCCACATTTTCTTTTTTTTAACTTTATTTTTTTAAGATTTTATTTATTTATTTTTAGAGAAGGGAAGGGAGGGAGAAAGAGAGAGAGAGAAACATCAGTGTGCGGTTGCTGGGGTCATGGCCTGCAACCCAGGCATGTGCCCTGACTTGGAATCGAACCTGCGATGCTTTGGTTCACAGCCTGCGCTCAATCCACTGAGCTACACCAGCCAGGGCCCCACATCATCTATATACTATACATTTATAGTTTTTTCTTATACTCACAGTTTAATTTATAAATTAGGCACACTAAGAGGTTAACAGTAGCTAATAATAATAGCCCTGGCTGGCGTAGCTCAGTGGATTGAGCGCGGGCTGCGAACCAAAGTGTCACAGGTTCCATTCCCAGTCAGGGCACATGCCTGGGTTGTAGGCCACAACCCCCAGCAACCGCACATTGATGTTTCTCTTTCTCTCTCTCTTTCTCCCTCCCTTCCCTTCTCTAAAAATAAATAAATAAAATCTTAAAAAAAGAAATAAAAAAAAACAGTAGCTAATAATAAAATAGAGGGATTATAACCATACACTGTAAATAGGTTAAGTGAGCATGGCATTACTGAGTGAGATAAGGGTGTCTTGGACACAAGCACGGTGACACTGCAGTAGTCGATCGGGTAACTGAGGTGACCACAAAGTGACTAATGGGTGGGTGGCATGCACAGTGTAGGGATGCTGGACAAAGGGATGATTCACATCCTGGGCGGGGTGGGGCAGGACAATGAGACATTTCATCTCGCTACTCAGAAGGGGGCACAATGGAAAATTCATGAATTGCTTATTTCTGGAGTTTTCCATGTCATGTTTTCAGAGTGTCATTGGCCGTCGGTACATGACACCGTGGCAAGTGCAACTGCGGAGCAGGGGAAACTGCTGCAATGGGACATCCCATGCAAAATCAGTAACTCATGTCACATGTGAAGTGTCTTCTATACGTGACCCTGCGGAAGAAATGTATCCGAAAGCTTGCATGGCCATCGAGGTGGTTCATTTCATGGGTCCAACTCACTGGGCCACGAGGCGCCCAGATATTTGTTCAAACATCACTCTGAATGTTTTGGATGAGATTTTTATGAAGCCACTGCAGGAACCAGGAAACAGCAGCAAATTTTGAAATATCCCAAAAAGGATCACCAACGACTCACAGTAAATGGACAGCATACAATACCCCAAATGCAGCTTAGCTTATTTTATCAAATAAGACAAATATCATCACAGGACAATGAAAACTAGAACACAACCCATCATGAAGACCTCTCTGAAGAAGATATGGGGGGAATAGAAATCTTTAAGGATTCAGTACTACCCAAAAGTCTTTGCGCTACCTTGAAGAGACTGCATTCAACACCAGAAGTGTGTAAATTGCCTTTAAAATAGATTTCAGTCCTTTTTTGTTTCTTCCAATAAGAAAAAAATGAAGAACCAGGGTAAACTAAATTATGCTATAAAAATTGTATTATATTTCTATAAGGCTGAACTTCTTTGATAGATTTTAAATTTTCAAAACTTTCTACTTTTTGTTTTAATATCTCACCAGAGTTGGCGAACCAGACAACCTAAGCAAACATTTCAATCTAACAGTCCTACAATGCTATGCTTTGGTCGGGGGGCGGGGGGGCGGCTAATAACCCTAGGCAACTCTGTGGGTGGGAGTTGATGGGGAAGTAGGAAGACGGTAACATCCCTATTTCAGTGCCCAGGGGACAGGGGGCCTATCTGCCCTCCTTAGGGCAGGACAGCTGGAGCACAAATATGAGTATCACAAAGCTTCTACTAAATCAGAGTAGACAATGTCCCCGCCTGCTACCTGGGGGTGGTTTCCAGGTAGCAGCGCGTGTAGGGGAATCTAACTGAGTTCCACAATCTCACCGACTTGCAGACACAGAGGCTGAGACAGCTGAGCTCCTTGACCCATAGGGGTGTTGCCAGAGGGAGTGGCGTCTCATTTTCTCAACTCAGCCAGCTACCTGGGGGCCCAGGAGAACAAAAAGGGTGGGGAGCTCATAGCAGCTCCAGCGTACTGTAGTACTCCGCGTACTACAGACAGATGTCAGAGGAAAATACGGGGATTATGGACCCCAGACAAAGGGCGCTGGTAAAGCCTCTGTTGTAGGGAATTTATGCACACAAGTCCCGAGAGAACACACCCACAAAAAAGGTTTGAAAAATATCCAGACTCTCTGGGCTGGCTGATAGGAGAAGTTTGTTCCCCTGTATGGAGAGAGACTACAGAGACAGGAAAGGTGGACCTTTTTTTCAGTTGTGTAGATCCCAACACAGAGTACTAAGGCACACAAAGAAACACAACAACAACTAATACACCTCCAGAAATCGATTCTAAATAAACACAGGTGTATGAATGACATGGCAAAGAATTTACAAGATCTGTCAGAAAGATGCCCAGTGAGCTCAGCAGTACAATGCACAAACAAAATTAGAATAGTATCAGAGAGATTCAGAATGCTTCAAAGAGCCAAGCAAAAGTTGGAAGTGATAATACAGTGAGTTGAAAAAAAAAAATCCACTAGAGGGGTTCACTAGCAGACTTGATTGAGCAGAAGAAAGAGTCGGTGAACTAAAAATAGATCACTTCCAGTTATCCAGGCAGAGCAGAGAAGAAAGAAAGAATGAAGCAGAGTGAAGGAAGTCTAAGGGACGTACATATGAGACCTCATCAGTCAGACGAACATCCTAAATCTGGGACTCCGAGAGGGAGGAGAGAGAGAAAGCAGCAGAAAGCTTATCTGCAAAACTAAGTGACAGAAGGAGATGAGTGCACTGGGGGGTTTGAAGATTTAATCAAAGGACATGAAGAATATTTGAGGACGACAGGTTTTATATCGTGATGGTGGTAGCGGCGTTCAGACAACCAAATTGGTCAAAACTCATCACATCATGCTCTTCAAGTTGTGGGGTTTTGTATGCATATTTCAATATCAGCTAATTAATTTTTTTGAAAATCAGAGTAAACCCACAGCCTCAAGCTCCTATTTCTTTCTCGCCCCTGAAGGTAACCAGGTGAGAGAAGCCCCCTTGATCCTGCCCCTCTGCAGGAATCAAGTCTTGTGGGTTCTGCAGCTGAAGTTAAACATCAGGGTGTCTCTGCCACCTTCAGATGGAGCGTTCTACTCTCCAACCCCTGTGGCTTCGGGGAAACCAAGGAGCTGTGAGGGTACAGGAGACACTCAAAAGCTAATACGATGATTGTGTCTAGGGTGATGTTATACCTGAATGTCGCAAGGAGATATGACAATGCTGTAGACTGAAAGTACAGCATCATAAACAATGTTTAAAAAGTAACAACAACTGTTCTCGGTTGACATACTACTTGATTGTTGACTGCTGGTTTCCCTGAGAAAGCATTTGATTTTCAAATTATTTTCACTCTTTTTCACTGGGGAAACTTGAAAATGTATTCTGTTGATTAACTCTAGAAAAACTCTGAGAAATCTAATCTCCGTATGTATTAGCAAAGCCTGGAATCTTTCATGCTAGAAAATCCTACACACTATAGATATTTGCCTGCTGTGCTTACAAAACATTATATTTAATCTGTTCTGTGCTTGTATAAAACTTCAAATCACATAGTGTGCTGGTGTTTAGGCTTTCTAAGATTTAAAAATAGTTTGCAATTCAATCGCAGTTTGAGTTTAAAAAATGATCAGCAAGACACGGCCTTACAATAAAAATCAAACATGAAACTCATCCAAGAAGCTTTTGAGAATTTCTATTTTCTTTCATTTTACTTTTCTAATTCAGGACGGGAAGACATTTCCAGGCTTAACTGAAAACGTATTCTAAATGAAAACACCTAAGAAATCAGGTATTTCCAATTAAAATTGCTACTGGGATAATATGTTTTCCATATGCATACACGTTATAATGTTGTAAATATGTTTATGCTCCAAGTTGGCATCTTCCTAAAAATCAGGGGTTTTGAGGCAGAACGAAGCAGACCTCACGACTCCCTGGTCTGGGGTCTCAGCGACCTGCTTCTCTCTTCATCTTAATCGTCTGGCTGTGCCTTTGCTTTGGGAAGTTCGGAACCCAGGGAATATCTCACTCCAGAGCTTCCCCAGGCGTTCACATTATGACTGGTTTTTGTTCCGTACTCGGGCCTTGCTCTCACCTTCCTGCTTACAGATCCATTTGCTGGCGCCCTGCCCTTGGGTGGGATGGCCCACAGTCACCCCCTTGATAGGCCCCTGACCTCGAGCTGCCATTCGTCATCACACCCAGGCCTGTTCCACGAGTGGCGGACCCGTCTTCCTCCTTGGCCTGCCGTGGTGTAGAAATGCCTGGGGTCCATGCCAGGAAGGAACCGACCGCAGAGGAAGGGCCTGCGAGCCACCAGCACGGACCCGTCCGGGGAGCCCCGGAGACGCGGGGCTGTCCCGGGGGCGGGGCACTGTCCTGTGGTGGAGACAGAGCCCAGAGACCTGATGGGCTGTGAGGCCCAGACCAAAGGCGTGGAACTGGGCCGAGGCTGCCGGAAACGACAGCCGATGTTTTCTGCACTTCTCCTGGGCAGCCAGCAGGGTCATGCCTTAAACATGGTAGAAGAACCTTTTGCCATTTTTTAAAAAATCAACACTCACAAATCCCATCTCCTCCTGCCCCACGCGGTTCATCTGCCCTGGGTCGTCCCTCTGGCTACAAAAAAAAAAAAAAAGCACTTTAGAACCAAAAACACCCTGCAAGCCGGTTGTGAAGGCTCCTTTCACCGGGGCCCGGCCTCGGGGCTGAACACGAGAGTCCTGCCAGCCATCAAACTTAACGGGCTTTACACATGTGCAACATTTCTCCAAGCAAATTGGTTCCTTAATATGGTAAACTGCGCGGCACCCAAGGGGAGACGCTGGTGATCTCATAGCCCCGACCCGATGGAGTCACAGCGCTGGGTTCCTGAAAAGCACTCATACTTTCCGTTTTGATAAAACCAGAAGCAAACACGAGAGGCGGCAGGTTTTCACATCCATTGTTCATTCTCCCCGAACTTTTTCTCCTATAGAGCACAGCACAGTGGTGTAATTCATAGCTTATGGGATTTTTTAAAAAATATCAGCCTTTCACATTTTTTCTATATTAATCAGTGGTTTCTAAAGATCCAGAGGGATAAATAAACCCTCCAAGCTGGCCAGGGTTCCTCGTGGCACAACCACTGGTAGTTATAAACAGTAAACAAAACATAGTAACCGTTTGAAGCACAAGAGATTGCTGTATCACAGGGGGTATAAATCATTAGCTTAATAATTTCAGCAGCAGCGTCTCCAAAGCAAAATTAAGTCAACAGTTCCCCCTGTGGCAATAATGAAGTACTGTAATGCTCAAAGGGAAGAAGAAAAAAAACAACCAAGAGAAGGCATTATTGTGCCTTGGAAATGACCAAAAAGCCAAGTGCAATAAATAACTGTGGGACTCTTGTCTCCGTGCCCCTCTGTGGAGGGGAGAGGAAGGGGCTGCCTCCCAAGCCCACGTCTGTTCTCGTAGACCGTTTGACAAGTTCGAGTGCGCGTGCATTCAGGCCCCCCGCGGCTAGCTAGCACGTGCTGTAGGTAGGGCATGAAAGCGCTGACATGCTACAATTGAGAAGATGACAAATTTCTCTCAGCTGTATAGGCAGACGCTGTTCACAGATCCAGAGAGAGCCAAAGGGATGCTGGGCCCAGGAGGGGACACAGATGCGACAAAGCTCCCCTCCCGGGGGCTCCCGGGCTGGACGGCCGACCAGCTGAAAGGACACACTTGCCCGTCCCGAGCTGGGCCCCGGGACCCAGCCGCAGGAGGAAAGCCATCCTTCCCTGTGACCTTCACCAAGTGCTGAAGTTCGCTGTTGAAAACGTTCGCTAATTATTAGTTCATTTTGGATGAGTGCACACACCTTTCTATGGGATGTTGTCAGACAAAGGGAGTTCTGGGCGACCTTCTTGATCCCGCATGGGCTGAGCCACCACTGTGGAACCTCCATTTTTCACCCTGATTTCTTTCCTTCTAGTCTTGTCATTGTCCTTGAGTGAGGAAGTTCTGATTATTGGCAGCTTCTTTCCTTCAAGAGCACCAGCTCCTCAAAGTGGCATTTTTACCTACTAGCAACAGTCCTTATTTTTCCTGAGTACCTATTATGGACGCAATTGTCTCTTAAGAATTATTTGGTTACAAAAAAATCATAGTTTTCAGTCAAGCAGAAGCAGTGTTACTTGTACAAAGCTATCTGCCAGCTTGACTGTTGTATTCTGTAGACTGGGGTGGGGGTGATTTGTTTGACAAAGAGGGACACAGAGTAAACTGGAGTGCCCAGTGTCAGAGTCACTTTTACAGGACACAACCTTTAGAGAAAATCCACCAACATCAATTTTCCCATTGTCATTGTTTTGTTCCCAAACTATGATACTTTAGACACAGTTGCCACACACAACCCAACAACTGCTCTCCATAGGCTTGATTCTAGATGTACCAGTTTCCTGTACTTTGGATGTACACACTCCCCTTTATCAATTTGAAATGAGAAAACAATGCACAGACGGCTCTCTCTGAATCCATAGGAAAAACTTTGCCCAACAAGCTAAATAAATTATTACAAGTTCTAGCTCTCTCTCTTAGAAAAAAACCACA
This sequence comes from Phyllostomus discolor, assembly GCF_004126475.2. Taxonomy (NCBI): domain Eukaryota; kingdom Metazoa; phylum Chordata; class Mammalia; order Chiroptera; family Phyllostomidae; genus Phyllostomus; species Phyllostomus discolor. Next base: position 18,645,302 of record NC_040917.2, on the reverse strand, counting down.
AATGTACATAATCACACTATCGTGTATTTTAAGTGTGGTGGTATCTTGCATACAAAGTGGTGAACAGTGTATCACATTTATTGTCAAAGAACTGTCAAAACTGATCCTAAATAAAATCATGAAGGAAGTGTGTTTGTCTTTCTGGCTGCTCCTTCCTCCCTTCCCCAGGCCCTCCCCTTCTCCTTGGCTCCTCCGTGGGACACTTCACACTTCAACTCTAATGATTAATGCCACCATTCTTATTCAAATTCGGTGGCTCCCAAAGCTTCTTCAGACCTGTGACCAGGACCAGGCTAATAATAAGGTATACATCACTAGGATTTCACAAATCTCATCTCCAGTGGCCAGAGGTACACGCACAAAGGTATGTCCTTCAGACACAAAGTGGACGAATAGGCTAAGGATGAGCATATCCAAATTCAGAACTGACCTCTAAGACTCTAACGGGCCACAAAGGTCTCCCATCCTGATTACTCATCAAAACGTATATATAGCTGTGCCCATGGAATGGGACGACACATTTCAAATCCTATATCTCATAAGAGCCTTGTATGCAAATGCATAAAGAAATCTTACAACTCAACAAGAGAAAGACAATTAACCTAGCTCAAAAATGGCCCAAGGATTTGAATAGACATTTCTCCAAAGAAGATACACAAATGGCAATAAGCACTTCAAAAGGTGCTCACCATCATTAGTCATTCAGAAAGAAATGCAAATCAAAACCGCAGTGAGATGTCACTTCAAGGAAGGCTATGATCAGAGACATACAATAGCATATGTGGAGAAGGATGTGGAGAAATGTCAACACCCCTACCTCGCTAGTGGAAACATAAATGTTACAGCTGCTTGGGAAACCACCTGGCAGTTCCTTAAAAAGTGAAGCAGAGCCCTGGCTGGCGTAGCTCAGTGGACTGAGCTCGGGCTGCGAACCAAAGCATCGCAGGTTCGATTCCCAGTCAGGGCACATGCCTGGGTTGCAGGCCACGGCCCCCAGCAACCGCACATTGATGTTTCTCTCTCTCTCTCTTTCTCCCTCCCTTCCCTCTCTAAAAATAAATAAATAAAATCGTTAAAAAAATAAATAGTGAAGCAAAGAGTTACCATAGGCCCTCCGGCAATTCCACTCCTAGGTGTATGCCCAGGAGAAGTAAAAACATATGCCCAGCAAAAACTTGTACGCCAATTTTCAGAGCAGCATTGTTCCAAGTGCCAAAAAGTGGAAACAACCCAAATGCCCACCAACTGATGAATGGACAAACAAAATACGGTACGCCCATACAAAGGAATAAAATTCATAAAATTGAACCGAAGCACTGATACATCTACAACACAGATGACTTTGAAAACACAGTTAAGTGAAAGAAATCATACACAGAAGGCCACATAATATATGTTAATTTACACAAAATGTCCAGGCCAGGTAAATCCACAGAGACCGAAAGCAGATTAGTAGTTGCCAGGGGCTGAGGGAAGAAGATAAGGAAGTATGACAGCTAATAGGTACACAGTTTTGAGGGGGGGAGGGACGGGAGGAATTACAAATGTTCTGGAATTCCATAGTGGTGGGTACACAACCTTGTGAATATGCTAAAAACCACTGAAATACATACTTTAAAGGATGAATTTTATGTTGTGTGAATTGTATCTCAATTTTTAATATTAAAGAAAAAGTACTAGCTGCCATTCCTATGCTTAAACTTACAAGACCAAAGCTAGTGATGACCCCTTCCCCCCAACTCTAATTCAATGCAAAATAGTGTTTTATTGAAGTGTTATCTTCCTATCCTGCTGTGTCCTGAAATGCCTCATATATCTGAAGAGTCAAATTGGCCTTGGCCAGCAAGGAGGTTCTAGAAAACATACTAATGTTTTAGTAGGTAATTAGTATGAATGATACATACTTATTAGTGCTCGTTGAGCACTATGTGGGAACTGCCTTTTCCCAATTCAATGGTGACTTTTCTGGGAACACGCCCTGTCACCATTCCCTCGCTCTCCTTGATCATTGTTCAGAGGATTTGTAAAAACGAGCCAAATCACATATCTGTTCACTCTTTGTTGGTTTATGTTTATCAAGAGAGAAAAACTGGAGTTAAGTTTTGGGTTTTTTTAATGATTTTATTTATTTATTTTTAGAGAGGGAAGGGAGGGAGAAAGAGAGAGAGAGAGAAACATCAATGTGCAGTTGCTGGGGGTCATGGCCTGCAACCCAGGCATGTACTCTGGCTGGGAATCGAACCTGCGACACTTTGGTTCACAGCCCGCACTCAATCCACTGAGCTACACCAGCCAGGGCTGAGTTAAGTTTTTTGTTCCCAGGGGACAACAAGAATAATAACAGGAGGGCTACTCACTACTTGAAGTCAAGAATTTCAAGTGCTCCCTACCCCCCCCCCCTTCTGAAGGGGACATACCCATGCCCCCCGCCCCCCGGACTTCAAAACGGAACTCTAATGCATCCCTGGCCCAAACAGTCCCCAATGTCCACGTCCTTAATGTCATCTTCTGCTTTCTACATCTGTTCCACTCCAAGATCACTTCAAATGTCTCTGAACCCGGTCTAAAACCCTAACTCCATACTCCCGATTGAACTATTGGCTTGACAGTTTGGCTTGGGAACTCAAGGTCTGCCCTGGCAATGAATTACGATTCCTCGTGTTCTCGTGGCCAAACCAAAAGATCAAAGGTCTTTCCCATTTCTACTGCATTCAAAATTAGATTTAGGCCAAACAAAACATTCTGTTATGCACTATAAGGGTTTTGTAAGTCATAGCTTTTGGCCTTGGGAAGAAGTTAAATTTGTCACAGAGATCCTCTAAAAAAAACAACGCGCGCACACACACACACACACAAAACCGTGGCCTCATTTCTGATGGCACTTTTGTTTTGCCCTCAGTTTGATCTTGGAATATATTTTTAAGCTCCTGTGTTTAGGCCTGTGCTGAATTCTTCTATCATTTGTATATTGCCACTCTCCTGTATTTCTGCTGCCCTTAAGTACTAGGTAGAACCCGACTGAATTGTCTAGGAACTAAATAAAATTTACTTTTAAAAATTGACCGTCCAGTCATGTCTAATACACACTTCCATCAATAACCGCCCGCCAGCGGAAGCCCCGAACCCGCCGTCAGGGCTACTCGAGCGAAGAACGGGAACCACTCCGCGCCTCCGTGCTGGGTCCTCAGAGGCTGAACACGCAGAGGTCTTCCGCGGCTGATTCCTACTTAAACCTCTCTTTCAGTGCGCTTTCCACGAATGAAAGCATTTCAGGGGAGTAGCCCACACAGCCCCTGGGGACGGCCCTGATGACAACCCACATCTGGATGTTCTGAATCATCCCCGTGATTGATGGGAGCTTTCCACTCTTCACCTGGGCTTCTGGCATGGGCTCCGCGGAGCTCTGTCGCTAGGGCTCCGCTCCACGCCTTGCTTCCAGCTGCGTGCCTTGCACCACACTCTGCTTCACCTTTCTTCTTGGCTACGCTCAGCCCGGCCTCTGCGTGCTATTCCCCCCACGCCACCCCAGCGTAACCGAGCACCGAGCTTCGCTCTGCTCCCGGTCCAAGACACACATGTTCTTCGACTCCCGCTCGGTCACAAGTCACTGGGAGGCTAATGACTCCTGTGTAGCTTCCTAGGAGATAGCAGTGGGTAGGACGGGTGTCTTTAGTGGTGCCCACCACCTAACGCAGCAACCAATAAGCAGTGACCAAGCGCTTCCTTTGTGTCCAGCGTGCAACGGGGTCCTGAGCTGGGAGTTACGGGTTTCCACCCTCTGATCCCAGCTCCTCCCAGCGGGACCTACACAGAGCAGTTTCATGTAGCCCGTGTGGACTTGAGTCCGTTTCTCGAGGGCACAGTGCTGAGGTCCCTCAGGAGTTACAAGAGAAATAGCAAGCAACCCCTGATTTCAGGGAAGTTTCCCAGGACTTACACGCGTCTGAAATTCTAAACGATGAAGAGCTTGACGTGGTGGGGGTTAAAGAAATGTTTGTGCCAACTCTCAACTGATGAGAAATCCACTTTATTTCACTTTTGCAGAATTGCATAATTTGAAAACAGACTTAATTGCACACTGTTTACGGGGTTGCCACACCTACGACACAGTGGGGAGAAGCACAAGCCTCCTTTGTCAGGCGCATGAGGAGCTCTCTTGATCCCTTGCGTCAGGGTTTCTGAAAGTGCCTTTTGGTTTGGAGATCTGAGCGGGCGCTGCGATTATCATTTCAAACCTCATTTTTTAATCTTTTCACGATGGTGTCCAAGTTCATTAAATGGCACTGCTTAAAGCTAGTGTTCAGAACAAGCCCAAAATCAGTACCTGCGGAATGGAAATGGCATGGGGCCCAGCACCACAGAGACCAAACAGCCACCCACATGAACTTGGGGAGGGGCCCTCAGTAGAATAAGTGGGGGGGGGGATGTAAAAGGTAACTTCCACACAAACATACACTAAAATAGTGATCGATGCATACGTTCCAAAAAGGCGTTCCTTCTTTGAGAAAATTTGTTTTGAATTATTGGAGTTTTAGGTTAGACAAAGTCTCCAGGAATAACATCTCCCTCCTTTGGAAAGCAAGTACTTAAATTTTATTTCCCACTGCTCTACCCCACGATCCCTGCAGTTCAGTCAGAAAAGTCTCCCTGTTGTTCCACACATCCTCTGCCAAGGAAACCAGCGCTGTCCCCTCCACTCTCCCCTTCATTATGCTCCTCTTCCTGCTTGAAATATCTCCCCTCTTCCTACCCACTAATCCAAATACACGGCCTGGCTTCAAAGGCCCACTCCGGCCCGACCGCGTCTGCAAGGCTGTACCTGACTCAGTGGAGTCACAGGGTTTTACACTTGGAAAGGATCTTGGAGATTGTGTAGTTCCAATATTTTCCAACTCTGCAACCCAGCGACATGCGGGAGCCTTTGGAAAGAGTCAGAAATGGGACGGGAAGGGTAAGTGGGCAGCGGAGTCCTGGGGCCCGCCCCCACCTCTTTCCTCCAGCACTGATTTCGTCATTTTAATTATTTTGCCTTTCCAAGAAAGAAATTGCAGGCGCAATCGACTCCAGAGCTTTGAGGGAGGGCAACCCCGCAGGCCAACATAGATAAATGAAGAAATGTAGGCTGTGAGTAGGGTATCTGTTCCCAGTTTTCCAATAGTAGGGGCCGAGTGGGGGGGGGGAACTAAACTAAAATCCTGGGATCTCTGGACGCATGGCCCAGCTGCACTGATGTGTTTTCTTTGTCGCTGGAATACAATTTCCTACGGATGATTCTCTGGCGTCTTTCGTTATTATGCCTTTGACTCCCGTCTGTCTAACGCACCGAGTGAGGCTGCGGACGCCCCGTGCGGAAGGAAGTACTTGACAGTCTCTGTCCCTCTCCTAGCCCAGCGCTAGGTTCAGCGGCTTCCCTTCCCCTGTGCCCCCTTCCCAGAAGCACCGACGCTCCCGATTCGTATACAAAATTAGGCAAAACGACACGGGAAAGACCAACAGTAGGGGCTGACAGAAACGCCACCAACTCTATCCTGCACGGAAGCCCTCTTCTATGTCCACACTTCATTCATGACCGTTGGCACAAATGGTAGTCAATGCAGACTTTTTTTCACAAAACAATTACATATGTCTGGCCTCGTTTATGTTTCCCCCTTATTTGTGCTGATCGATCTAGACTGCATCAGTCACGCTCCTTGTTCTACGCGCCGCTCTGTGTTCAGACCTTGAACTTGTTTGGGCGACCTTTTACGATTGGAACAGGACACTTCGGGAACAGCTGACGTCTAGTAAAAGCATCTTTAACTTTTAAATACAATTAAGAACTTTATTCTTTTTTAAAGATTTTATTTATTTATTTTCAGAGAGGGAAGGGAAGGAGGGAGAAAGAGAGAGAGAAACATCCATGTGCGGTTGCTGGGGGCTGTGGTCTGCAACCCAGGCATGTGCCCTGACTGGGAATTGAACCTGTGATGCTTTGGTTCGCAGCCCACGCTCAATCCACTGAGCTACGCCAGTCGGGGCAGACTTTATTCTTTATCCACCAGAAGCTCTTCCTCCGGTGGCCCCTTTCTCCCGACACACTCCCTAGACGTGCACGCGGCGCATTCCGCCTCGGCCTCCGCGCTCGTCCTGTCTCCAGGCTCCACGCTGTTTTCCTCTTCGGTGTGGGAGCCGCTTCTGCACCTCCCCTCGCTCTCCACACACCGTGCCCTTCACTCTCTCCTCGTCACCGCCTTCAGGCCAGGGTGAGGGGAACCCTCTTCTGGACGCCAGACGGGAGCCGCCTGCTCTGCCCCCTGCAGGGTGAGTAGCGGGCGGTCCCAATAGGATGCGCTCCCCTGGAGCCTGCACCTTCCCATCCGAACCACACGCGGAGCACCCGGGGCCCCAGAATCCCTTACCTGAATCTTGCTGAGCCTGCTTCCAGGGCCCAAGTGTCCTCTTCCTGACTTTGGGACCACACCCCTGCAGTGCACGGTGGACCCCAGGTCCCAGAGGTGGCCAAGGACTGGTCGTTCGTGAGAAAGGGGCCTGCAGGCAGCAGGGGTGTGCACAGGGCTGGGGTCTGCATGCTGGGGTCCCCCAGAAGCGCACCTGGGGCTGTGCCCCGCACGGACGGGGCTGGGTGGGAAGACACGGGCATGGGAGGCCCTTCCTAAGCTATTGCCAGGAGCACATGTCAGCCCAGAATTCTAATTCAAACCCGGCCTTCAGGGTGGGCAATACTGTCACAATAGGAGGTTAGACTGTATTTTATTTCACAGCCTGTGGCTTGATTTGTTCCTTTGAAATAGTGAACATACGGCAGGTGGTCCTCCGCTTTCACTCTTGCCCGAGGGCCCGCAAACCGAGGAGGAGACCAGAGTCTTTTCTGAGATGCATTTCTGCCTTCGCACTGACTTCGCCCTTCTTTTCAAAGGTGCGCATCCGGCCTCACACATCACAAGCTCGGTTTCTATCTTCCTTCTCATCTTGTACCCGCTTGTCCAGGTTTGTGTCCTTTCGTATTCAATCGCACCCTCACCCATCAGGTACCAACTGAAGGTCTCGGCATCATCATCAACTTCCTCCTTCTGTGGCCCTCAGGGTTTCATCAGAGGTACGAGAGAGCCCGTGTGTGAACTGTCCAACTCCGTCTTCTCTCGGGCCTCATCACTCAGGTGATTCATTATGACTGTCCTTCGACTGCTCTCTCTCCCATCCTTAAACCACTGACCTCATGTCCACCAGAACTACTGTGTCCACGTTCACCACCCGGCCCCCATCCCTGCCCCATGTTCTGTAGGCTAGAAAACAAATGCACTTTTTTAGTCCCAAGGTCTTCATACCCTTCCGACCTCCCACAATCCCTCTGGTCTCTCGACCTTCACGCTCACCCACGCAGCCACACGCAAAGGCTCTCTGATCCAGTCTACTTGCTGGTCCCAGACAATTTGCTAACCTATGCATTTGCCATAAACTTTCCCAGGCATGTCCATTCCCTTAAGTTATTCCTTTTCTCTGTATTCCTTGTGCTTCTACAAAAACCCAGTGAACTGTTCTACTGCCATTTCTCCCATGAGGCCTTCCAAGATTATGCCACCAAAATTAGCTCCTCTCCTATGCTCCCTGAACATGTGCTTACACCAGTGCTTACATTTTTGCAAGTTATGAGTGGAAGGGCTTTCTATCCCTTAAGTACAAATTCCTTTCATGCAGAACTAGTCTGTACTCATTTCCACCTCATCCTCACGCCTTGCACACTGCCCCACATGGATTAGTGCTTTTCAGTGTTTAATTTCTAAGTCAGATTTAAACAGGGATCTTTTTTAATAAAAATAAAAAAACCACACACCATAGGCACTTAAAGAGGGCTCCCAGAATGTCTTTGTTCTATTCCAATCCACTTTGAGACCCTCAACCGTTTATCACGAGACTCTAAGATTTCTCTCTCCGAAACGGCTTAGCCTCTCCTCTGAAAGCCTCAGTGGTATGTCTGCGGGGCTTATCAGGAAGCCCCGATGAAAGACGGGGCGGAGCCGCCGGTCTTGTGGGGAAGACAGGTGCAGCATTCCACCCAGCGCCCGTGGGCCACCTGCGTGTCCTCGGTGCGCCGAGATGACTCGCGCATGCCGGCCACAGGCCTCCCCGCGTCACTTATCACCCTGTGCGCAAGGCCCCTTAGATGGGGACCAACTGGGATCGCAGACGTTGCCGGCCTCAAGTCTTCTAACTTTCCCGTCACCTGCTCTGACATAAGCCTGGTTTTGTTTTGTGTTTATAGTGTGTCTCCCGGGCAGTTTATGAATCTGTTTCTGGCTTTTCCCCCTCAAATCCGCTGGGGAATCACAGAGTGAAGTCAGGGGAGCAGCCCCAGTCACTCGACACCCATATCCCTGCGGCTGGTAGAGCGGGTGAAAATAAAACGCCGTGTCTTGGCTCAGCACACACGCAGCTGAAAGCCAGTTTAGTCCATCACACATCTAGCTGACAGCGAGAGTGTGTCAGGGGACCCCACAGTCCAGAGGCGACTGACTTCCACGTGTATCGTCTGCCTCGATTTGCATTACAATCCCAGGACATACGTGTCCAGTTTTACGGATCAGAAACAATGGTTCACAGATTTTTTTTCTTTCTTGGAAACACAGAGCTAGTCATTGGCTGAGCTAGGATGCCAGGCCTCTGACCCCACATCTCACGTTCTTCAGGACAGCATTCCACGCATGCAACAGACAACACGCGATTCTATTTATCTGCAGAACTAAGAGTAATTTACGGTATCGTCAACTTTCATTCACACAGGATGAAGTGTGTGTGTGAGAAAGCACAGTTCAATGAGAAAAAAGTCCACACGGCATTTTAAGGCAGTTTGATTACTAAGGAGCATGGTGTGTATGATAAAATAAAAAGTAAGTAAGTGGATAGTAAGTGAAAAATAGGGCACAGGGAGGAGGAAGGACAATGCGCACCAGATCTCTGTGATGGTCTGACCATCGCCAGAGTTAAATATGGTGATATCACTCAAACTGTGTTATGTATCCTCTGTAAAAAAGCCGTAGATTTTATAATTAGCAAAACAAAGCTCATCACAGGTTCTGTTGTAGTCTGTGCCGTACTCTGTCTCTCATTATAGGATGTCTTTCTCAGTTATCATTTGCACTTTTTCAAATATTGTTCACTGTGATTCATGAAGAATCTGACCTTTAAGTATCCATTTATCATCAAGCTGATTTTTAAGAGCAAATGATTTCAATGGTATTTGGTAACAATATCATCGCTTTCTGGTATTCTTTACTTTGGGGGGATAATTTGGTCTTTTTGTGCTTCTTTTATTTTTCCACATTTAGATTGAGATTCCCTTTCTACGTGTTTGGCTATGTATCTTCTTAGTTAGATTATATGGCATTATACCTAGTGCTTTTCTGTGTTTATGGTTGAAGAGTGACCATAGAACAACATCCATGCAAAAATGAGCTCTGTTTGCACTTCGCAGTAATTTAGATTAAAGCATTAAGTAAGAGAAATGGCTTGGACAACATTCTACCGTCTGATTTCATACTTTCAGGCACGTCTTCTAGAGCACTTAACTCCCCCTGACAGCGAAACCTGCAGAAATGTGTAAAGTTTTCTCACTCAGCCCTGACTGTATCCACCTTCACGCCTCTCTTCTGAACCAATAAGCTGTCCCTTCCACAATCTATCACAAGAAATCATCAGGAGGAGGCCAAGTGAGAACAAAATAGAACGTTCACTTCAATGTCATGATCAGCTAAGAACACATAACTTGTATTTAGCATCAATTATTAAATAGTCATTTTTTTAAAAATATAGGTTTTTTGAGTGAGGAAAAAATTTCAAACTGAGAGGAGGAGGCACATTTTGATAACTGGGTCAGTGGGTTATCACTGGCGTGCGATGAAAGGAACGTGGAGCTCTGAGATGCAGGTTCCTCGCTTGCTACTGCAGAGAACTGAGCTCTGAATGGACCACATCACAATGTTAGGGTCAATACCAATCACACCGTGACACACATCAGGTGGACAATAGCATGCCTCTTTTTTCACTTCAGCAATTTTCCTATAATTCCATTGACAATGCTCGTTTCCATCCCTCCTGTTAGATTGGTTAATTTGGCTGCTGACAGCTGCCAAAGAACAACCAACCTGTTATCCTATTTGTCTGCATAAACAGAATCCAAACCCCAGTGAAATAATGTCTTGGCGGTTACACTCCCTGCAGTGGCCGTTTTGCAAGGGAGAACAATGAAAGGAAGATTCTTGCAGCACTTTCGCACATCCACTCCCTACCTGGTTCTGCTTCGCTGTCTCCATACTGAGGAGAGACGCACTTATTGTACACACAAGTCCAACACACAGTACCTGCAGTCTCGGGGGGAATACTGAGAGAAACTGTGAGGACGAGGAATTCTTGGTGTTTACCCCACAATGGATATCCCTCGGTCACTCTTGTGAAACTTCTCCCTCTCTTTGTACAGATTTATGTTTTGTGTGTCTAGTTCTCACGGCTCTTTGAGTCACGTGGAAAACACTAGCATTTTTACCGGAATAATTCAACTGGTAAGGGATAGCTGAAATTAACACCTCTCCGTTAACTCTACATTCTCACTTCACTCCTCTCAAAAAGCAAATCCCTCTGAACGGAGAAGAGCTTAGTTTGATTTGCCCGCCTGGCTGCCATTCGTGGGACCCCTGTTACTGCTGTCTCCTGACAGGGCCTGACTTGGTTCGGCAAGGTCAATGTCTCTGGCAACAAAAGACCCGAATACCGACAATGGACTACTTATCTAAATTAACTTCTTGTTGAATGTTCTCACAGCTCTATTTCACTCCAGTTTGAATGCACCGCTTAAGGCACCGAAGTATTCTGTGAGTGGGAAAAGCTAAGGAATAACTGAAATGCCAGTAAAATGTGATTTGAAACCAAATATATTTAAGATGAGGTTGAGTTCTATGCATGCATGTACGTTATTGGTAGAGTAAGCTTTCTACACCAACAAAAGAGCACAGTTTTTCCTCTGCAAATTAATAGATTATAAAATCAGTAGGCTTTTCAAGAAAGCAATTAAGAAAAATGGGGGCAGAAACAACTTCAATCTTTTAAAAATATTTTTGCCTTCAAAACAACTTTCTGTAAAAGCACCTAAAATGAAACATAAGTTCACTCTGATTCTATGAGTTCAGTGGAGTCAAATTCAACTTGAAAACATCTTTCATTTCTATAGCTACTTTATTATATTTATACAAGACTACAAAAAATTAATTGGGTGATTTAAGTGAGTCAACTGTCACATATATTACGAGCTCTGCATGTGCCTGCTATGAAGCAATGCTGACTCTGAGTTCAGCCTTTTACCAATTTATTTAGCCGAGGTTGCTAGAAGTTACTTAATGAGCATGAACACACAAACTGTCAATAAACCAAGGGGAGGAAAAGCGGCCCATGACCTAAAAGGACCCCTCTGTTAGGCCAGGGAGATGGTGGAGTAGGTTAAGTCACCAGGCCTTCTGTGTGACGCCTGTCTCTGCTGCCAAGGCACGTGCAGAGAATTGGCCGATTCAGGGGTTGGGGTACATGGGTAAGAGAAGGTCAGTCTCTAGAAACTGACCTCGCAGCATGTGTTAAGTAAAAAGCCTGGGGGAGACACTTCTTCCCAGGTAAAACCGAAGAATGCATGAATCTTTGTAGCATCTAATCCCTGCGCTCTCAGGACCTAAGCTATTCCTGACTACACCCGGCAATCTGCGTTGACCCTTTCGGTTCATGGAGGGGAGGGTCAGGAACATTTGGGGGAAATGGACATGTTCTACTCGCCATCTGGTGTGCAGTGATAATTGCACAGGTGTACACAAATGTCAAGCCCTATAAAGTTGGACCCTTCCAGCCTCTTCGGTTTATTGGGCTTCTGTTTTACTTGAGTGGTGCTGTTAAAAATAGTGATTATATTATAAGAACAGAGAAAAGGAGCTCCAGTCCAGATATCGGTCCAAGGAGGTAACCTCAAACTCCAAGCTCCCCCAAATCCATGAAAACTCAGCTCAGGACACAATGGCTGCCTTTTTCATTCAGTTTTCACCCAAGAAATACTTGACAAGAACCCAATAGAGCCGTGAGGCTATGACAGTGAACAAAATAGACTGCTTGTCTTCATGGAGCTCACATTCTAGGGGGTGAGTTTGACAGCAAACAATGAGATAAATTCAGGGGTGGACAAAAGAAAGCTTATAGTTGCACTTTGACATTCTCTTGAGTTAAAAAAGCTGTTGTAATGATCATAGCCTGCATGTCTTTTTCCATACGAACAACTGTACACCTGCTTCTGCCCACTCCTGCATGTGCCACCAGGTAATAAAACATGCTGGAGAGAAAGGCCAAGCAGAACCGTTCCCCCTGATGCCGTCAGAGTTCAGATGCCATCTGAATTCACCCGTTTGCATTCTTTGTGCTCCTGCTCCACTGACTTGCATTTGTCCCATTGCACTTCAGGAGTGAGGCGGCCAACACACACCGAAGGGTCCGTGAGAAACATGGTCACAGGAGCCATGCAGAAAAGAGAACAGAAGACGAGCCCACTGCTAGTGCATTTTGTAAAAACTTATGTAACAACTATTTATATAGTACTTCATACACACAGGCACTGTTCAATGCGCTTTATAGAAATGCACTCGTCTAATTCTGATAATGCTGTTATGAGACAGAAACTATCACTACCCCCGTTTCAGAAGGGGAAACCGAAGTGCAGAAAGGTTGAGTGGCTTCCCCAAACCCTCCACAGCTAACAGGTGCCGGAAGTAGGCAGCTGGCTCTCCGGTCCAGGCTCTCAACTCTTACTCCATGCTACTTTCTTTGAAAGAAGAAGGCTTTGCTAGGGATGGCAGCATGTCTGGCAGATTTCGGCGATAATGTATAGAACAGGCATACACCAAAAGTGATCAAGAGGAATAATGAAGGTTAAGGAGAAAGAGTATTGCATAGAGAAAGAACAGTTTGAGCAAATTACCAAGACATTTGACTTTTCAACCAATATTTAGTGAAATCCTGTGAGAGGGGACGAAGCCCAGGCCCAGAGGGAAGTCTGGCCTGCAGACAGGGGCAGCTTCGCACATTTGCGCCACCTGCCTGGTCTTTGAAAGCATTAGCTTCTTGGCTCCTGACCAGGATCACCATTAAAGGCTGGGACTAGAGAGAAATACATCCCCCCAAAGCTCATCTTTGTTTGTTTGTTTGTTTGTGCATTCCTTCGTTCTTCTATCCGCCAGACTTGTTTTAAGTGTCTATTATGCACAGGATCAGACCAGGTACAGGGCTATATGGCAAATCAGACAAATATCTCTGTGTCCCCAGGAATTATACTAAGCTTTCTGGTAAGTGGACCAAAGTCTAAGCTTTTAATTGAATAATTCAGTATTAAATTATAGTTGTTGTAAGTTATAAAGAGTAAGCTCAACTGCCTAGGAGATATAAACACAAGCACAAGTGAGAGAATTAAACACCAAGAGTATTAAAAGCATAGGGGTCAAGGGGGCGGAGAGGAGAGTCACCACACCCAGTCTTTGGAAGGCTGGAGAGATGGGTGAGTGGGGGAAGGGTGGGTGGGGGTCAGGGAAGAAATGTCAGAGCAGCAATTCATCTGAAACAAATGGCTGTCAAGATAAAAAAAGAAGGAAGGAAACTGTAGCTTCCATTTTCCTCTCTCGATTACAGTCTACCCCAAATTATTTTGTTTTCTTGACATATAGGTTTGTCTCAAATTTAATATTCCATTCATCTCCATATGAATCGAAAAGGGTGTGCAGCTAATGTGTATTAACAGCACCACCCTTACACCATCTGCTTCTAATTAGATAATTCAGGCTCTCCCTGGATAGATGACTTAGCATGATTCTGCAGCCTAATATTTTTTTAAGGAGCCTGATTATTTTATGACTCAAATAAGTTATAGCAAACAAAGCTAACCCACACCCGAACAAAAAAATATATTTCTTACCCATGAACAAAAAGGTTACATTACTTGTGCAAAGGGCATGAACTGCCAGCTGGATTTTAGATTTTGTGTTTATCTTTGAACCGAGAGCACGCTCTTTGGGAAGCCTGAGTTTGCATTTTCTGCGGGTTCTTCCTGCAGCAAGATTTCTTTCAGCAGCCTCCTTTGTTCATTTTTATGAGCTTAATCCAAGTTGCAAATAAATGGATCTGTCATCATTTCTCAGAATGTGTTGTTTTCAACACGACCTGCTGATTTTCCCAAGTGCTCACTGTTATTGCGGAGTCATGGTAGCATAGCCCATCAACCCCTTTCACTGGCTTTTTGGACACCAAACCCTTGCCTTTCCTTTGACCTCCACCCAAGTGTATGGCCTTGCATCACTCTTTTCTCCAGATGTCTCCACTTTTTGTGTTTTGACTCAAGTCCAAAGTTTTTTAAGTTGAATTTTCTTGACTTCTCCCAAGAATAAGAACAGCTGCTGGAAAAGGGCCCACTCTTGCACAGGGAGATCTAGGTAGCAGAGCTCCTTCAGGGGCGCCGCGACTTCCCCATCCCAGTGTCGCAAACAGCCCCTCCAATGTTCTTCCCCTCCCCACGGAGCTGTTGAGAAAGTCAGAGGAGATCGCACATGTGCAACGGCTTTGTGCGCTCTGAAATACTAGAGGGGACAACTGTCTTGTGGCTCGATTCTGCATGTGAATTGGCCGTGTTAGTTTGGAAAACCATAGATCGGACAAGTGGCTGGGTAGGCTGTGATATAGATCGACGGATTAATCCTGCTCAATCGTGACATCTGCCTTATCTACTCCAAGGCTTGTCTCCAGGAAGCACCTGCTCCAAGGGCCAAGTGTGAGCCCGGATGTTCAGCATAGCTGTGTTTTAGAGTCAGCAAGGAGGCCTTTAGAAATCCCAGGCCACATGTCTCCAAGCAATACATTAGAAATCCTCCAAGCAGGAGCCAGGCATCTGCATTCTTTTAAAACATTGCAAGTGAGTCCAGCATGTGACCAAGCATGACAGTCACTGGTTTATGCTCCTAAACACCACGTGTGCTGACCCTGGCCACAGCCCTTGGCACATGGTGTCAAGTCCGTCGGTCTAGGTGGCCATGTCCCCTCCTGGAGGCTGGCCTCCTCCTTCATTTTATTTTATTTACTTCATTCCATCTCATGTCTGGAGCCCAGCACAAGGACTAGCGTACACTAGGCATTCAATAAACGTTAAATTAAATGGAAGAGGATTGTAAATTGATCCAGATTTCTCAAGATGATTTTTCCTGTTATACTGACTAGAAAAAGGCTCAAAGAAAAATGATTGGGAAAAGATGACTGGGTAAAAGTTGAATTTTTATTTGTTTTGAATATTTAAACGATTGGCTGTGAATTTCAGCAGATAGTTGGCAAGATTATTAGAATTTCATCTCTGGGAGAGGAGCGTCTTTTTGAGGTTCAGTGTTTCACCTGCAGAGTGAAAGTTACTGAACTGAAAACCAGGTGGTACAGTTGCTGACAAATTTGAACAAGCTTAAAATGAACTTATTTGAGTTCTCTAAAATTAACATTTACTCAGTACCCTAAAACAATGGTCCTAGTACTTACTATATTTAAGGATGAATTTCAAACTTTGTTAAAAACTCATGGCCCTGGGCCTTCATGAGTCCCAGAATTTCAGATTCATGGGTGGAACACAGGCACTTATGTGGGTAGCTGGGTTTTATTTTCTATGCCTGAAAAATGTTTTATTCTCTACATAAAGGTTTATTATCTCAGGCACTATTCAAGATGATAGAGAAGCAATGTCAGAGTTCACTAGATGTTTTTACAAAATAAGACACCATCATCAAGATACTAGACTGTTATCAGAATATCTCTAGAGTAAAATATTTTTAAGATAAGTCACCTAAATCACATTGGGGGCTTTATTTTACAAGAAATAAATGGAAGAGATAATCCTTCAGATGCCCAAATCATACTGTTGGCCATATAAGATTAAATACATGCAGTCAAACAAGTTAGATCTCTCCCTCCCTCCCTCTCTCTCTCTCTCTCTCTTTCATTTCCCTTCATGCCTATGTTCTTGTTATTATGTAATTTGGTTGGGTCCCAGCTGAAACCGGCTGCCTGTGTTGTCAACCCTACAAGAGCAATTATCAGATACACTAATATGCTTAGTTGTATAACAGAATCCCTTCTACTTACTTTAAGAAGAAAGGGTTTTATTACCAGATTTGGGTGGCTCAGAGAATCATCGAGAGGCCAAAGAAACAGACTTTAGGCTGAGTTCCAGGAGCGACTCCCAGAATCACACGTCCAACTGGCCCACCCGGGAAGCAGAGGGTTCTGCCAGAAGGAGGGAGCTGGAGATGCAGGGAGATGCAGGCAGCTGCCCTGAATGGCTCCGCCAGAGCCCGGCTGGGGGAATGGAGGCATCGCAGCCACCAGTGGTGTGCTCTGCAGAATCCCATTCCCAACCAAAGTCTTCCCTGGGTGCATCCGATCTCTGGAAACCGTATTAAATGTTCCCAGCAGGAAGAGGCTCTTCCTGTGAAAGTAGGATTGGCCCCGTAGGGAATTATACAAGTACAGGCATGGTGTTCCAAAGCTTTGGGGTTGCCAGGACCCTGTACTAGGTAAGTCATCACAAAGATTAACATTTTGCAGTCTGAAACACCCTTAAAATACTTTTTGCTTTCGGTTGAGCATCCTGAAATGGAACATAAAAGTTCTTAGGTGTCCCTCAAAGCATCGCAGCTGCTTCAAACTTGATTAATCTTTGCAGTTATTTTAGTATCATTGGAATGCTCCATCCGCCCCTGGAGATGTGTTTATTTTCTGGTTTGGTAGGGGTAACACAACAGATTTTGATAGGAATGTTTGAGTCAGAGGTTCCATGTAGATACACTTCAGACTAATACTTCATCTTTGAAAGTAAATAGAGTATTTGTCTCATCTTGTGAATGGAGGGTATATTAAAATGTTTAATTCTTGGGTGGAACTAGGGAACACAAAGCTTGCCTACACTGTAGGCTGGAAACAGAATAGCCAACACCCTTCCATTAACAAGCTATACCTATTGCATGTGCGTGACACACTCATCAACACGGCCCTGCGTTCACTAGCCCACAAGTTGGAGCCATCATATTGAAAGCAAAGGGAAGGAGCACTTGCCTTAGTTTAGACAAAGCCACCTGACATTTGAGGTGGATGCCAATTAAAGACATACACCAAGGTCAGTCAAAGTTAATAATTACATAAAGCAGCATGGGTTTCCTTTACACATAAAGGGAGGCAGCTTGAGGTTAACCCTGGGCTCAGCTCACTGCCCTCTCTTGCGGGAACTGTCCGGTACAAACACAACGCGTGCGAAGAAGAGCTTCTGGGCGGCCGTCCTCACCGGCTGTTGGGCTCCCCTCGTGTGCGCCTGATGAAAACTTTCCAAATCGTCTCTCAGAACCCAGTCTGCTCCAACGTCATTCCTGGTGAAAGGCTTTTCTCTCCTTATTGCATCATCTGGCCGAGACGTGGACATGGTCAAACATCTTTATTCTCAGTCACCTTAGTCTCCCTAACTGGGAGCACAAGTAGCCCCTTTGCTCCACGTACAGAACCAGGGTCTTTATCGGTCCCGTCCACCGTATCCCTCAATCCAGATGTATTACCTGATTTTATTCTCAATGAGGAAAAGATGATGGAGAGCTCGACGCTCAATATCCTAACAGGAGGTAACAGAGCTAAGTGTTACATTCAAAAGGGGAAAAAAGACCCTAGTGATAGTCAAGGGGATTACCCAACAAGTGGAAGGATTTTAACAGGGTTTAGGAGGAAGATGAATACACATACAGAGAATCCATCTCTCCACTTACAGGGGAAGCTCAGTTGTGACAGAGCACATGGAATTCAACTGTCTTTTCAAAAAGTCTTAAATCGTGTCTTTTCCAGAACAAACAATTCATAAAGGAATAAATCGGTATTCCCTATACCCATACCCCCACCTGCTGCCATGGACTCCATCCAAACCATCCATATGTAGCTTGTAGAAAAGCAAAATGCCTCCTGACGGGATTCCAAGTTTCCAGACCCTCTGAATCACCACCAGAATGTTTATGTTCCGAAAATAAATCCCATGTTTGGTCCCTTCTCAAAATTCTTCAAAAATTACCCAAAGGACCAAGCCTAGGTGTCTCACGATAGCATACATGCCCTGTGGTTCATACAAGCACTGCCTATTCAGCCGTAGGCTCGAAAGAATTTTCACTTCAGAGTCTCAATGCAGCCCAAGTCTGGAAATGATCCTGCGTGGGCCCATGACATCTTTTGGGATGATTAGACCCTTGGGGTCTGGAACTGGTTCTGCCACCCTAGCTTGGTTTAACCCTCTGCACCTACAGGCCCACCAAGAGTCAGCCCTGTCCATGACCTCCCAATACTTGTCTCCTTCTTATTATTGTGTTAGGCTTGAATTTCCTACGTCCCCTCCGCTTCTACCACCAGGACTCCAGCCTTGTCCAGAAGGCCAGCCCACTTGGGTAGGGCTGCAGAATCCTGTAAACCCGGGGCAAATGCTAAAGCCCTAAAAGTCTCACTGATGGCTGGGGAGCTAATGCATCCTAGATGATAACCTACACGAGACATTGTCATCGCCATCTTGAGACGGCTGCTGCTGGGTCCTGCCCCACAGCTACTACCACTTCAGTGCTGACCCACGTGCCACGAAATGATCTTCTGAAGCCACAGGCGTGGTGAATTCTCTCAGTCCTGGCCCTACCTGCTCCAGGCTGACTCCTTCACTGGTTTGTATCTAAGAGGTTGGAACGTGCTTTCTGCGTACTCCACGTAAGTTATGGCTCTACATTCTAGTCTCGGATCCTTGGATACAACATGATGCTCTTTTATATCAATTACAATCCACGTAGTTTGCTCTTCTCAGGTTTTTCTTACTTCTGTCCAGTCATCTAACTCCTCCCAGTCTTTCAAATGCCACTCCTATGAAGTCTTCATTCAAACCCCAAAGCTTGCTCCCACTTGGCCCACGACTTGATCCTAGAACTTCTCAGATTAACAGTGTGATAATTTTGTTCTCACATGTGTTTACACCAAAAGACCAATACCTCCTCAAGGACCAGCTCAGCCCTCAGCAGCTCCTTCCTCACTCACGGCTGAGGCCCTATGTGCCCCGTAAAAATGTCCCCGGGGCTGCTCCAGCAGCCCCTGGGGAACGTCCAGGATCCACCCCCACTCCCTTGTCCAAGCCCCTGGCTCCAGTCCGGTGCTCCCTTGTCTCCGACCCGACAACGCCTTACCCCTAGATAGACTGGTGGGTTCCGCCGCTCTGCCTTGCGTCTTGAGCTTGAGTCCTTCAACCGTCTTTCTGGCCTTTGATTCTGGTTCCATGCTTGGATCCACGTGAGCAAGGTGCTCTTCTACCGCTGGCCAGAAACACCCACGCCTGTGTCCAGCCCAGCCCCCAGGGACCCTAACTTAGGTCCTGTGTGTCCAGGCAGAGAGTTGGAACAAAAAAATAAACAAACAGCCTTGAGGTCTATGAAGTCTTTCCTAGTGAGAGAGAACAAAGGCTTCCCCTTCATCGTGAGCAATACTGATGTAGATCTGGAAAGAAAGGTGGTAAGGTAGATACCTGCTCTGTGCCCCATGATTTTAAGCCATGCCAAGGACTCTGGTGGTCCCACAGACAAAACCCAAGTGACATAAGGTAAAAGTGAAGAGCATTTTGGATGCTGTTTATCCAGTGAAGAAAGGTGACCACAGTGTAAGCAGTCATGGAAATATTTTATCATTCCATCCCTCAGACTTCCCACCCTTCGGACTGATTTTTCTAAGTTCCTTGAACAGGCCCTGGTTTCCTCATACCATCGAGTCTATCCTAAACTCTACCTCAGTCTCGCCTCCATGTTTCTTCCCTGGTCATAGCATTTGCATCTTTCAGGCTTCAGGTAAACACCACCTCCTCTTGGGATCCCTTGCAACTTCCTTATTACCCTCCGTGCTCCTCTCCTTAAATACAGTTCTTCCTCAGTTGTCTGCAGCCCCCACGGGACTCGGGACAGGAACTGTGAGTCCAGGCACCAGAGTATCTAGCACAGGCTGTTGCATTTAGTTCATGTTCAACAGGTGTACAGACGGAGCTAAGGCAGACCGGATGTGTGCACCGCAGGGCAGGAGCATGGGAGGTGAGGGAAAAGAGACCGAGGCCACCGAATGGGTGAAGACACTGAGCAGAGACTGGTGGGTGGCAGAAGATGCCATGGCCGGAAGAAACTGCCGATGTCACAGGGACAGCTGAGATCGCGGAAGGTATTAGTAAGTGGGAACAGAATAAGGAACCTTGGACCAGGTGATGCTCGCTGACGTGAGGCAGCGAACGTTCAGAGTATGTTTGGGAGAGCAGCGAGTCCATAGTAACACAAGCGGAAAGTCAGGCCAACGCTCCCATTGCCCGGTGGGAGGCCCGCGGGTGCGGTGCAGAAAGACCGGGAAACCGCACGGCTGAGCAGCATCTGCGGACAGTTATGGGGGAAAAGGGGCCAATGTCCAGTTATAAGAATTGTGTCACAAGAGAGTCATTATATGGCAAGACCAGGTGAGAAGTCCAGTTTTCAGTTTTACGTGGAGCTAAGAGCGTGGAAGCTCATCCTCCTGCTTTTCCTCTTTCCTTGGTCAGTATGTTCTGGGCACAGGAGTCCGACTTATCGCTTCAAAATGTAAATCAGGCGCCATCACTGTCCTGCCTCAATGACTGTCCATCACCCCTAAAATGAAATCCAAAACCTTGTCACGGCCTGTAAGACCCTACATGACTGGCTCTGGCCTGCCTCATCCGGTGACACACTTTCAGTCCCAGCTCCAGGGACCCGGATGTCTCCCTCTCCTCAGACATATCTCGTCTGTCCCAGCCTCAGGGCCTTTGCACATGCTGTGTTCGCTGTCTGCCAGTCTTTGCCCTCAACTATTTGTGTGATCTATGTCCTGCCTTTCTTCAAGTCTGGAAACAGATTCTGTCCCCATCTTCTACAAACATACAGAAATAAATATATATAAATATGATTCTGTGTGTATAAGGTATACATACACACAACTTTATATATACATGTGCTATGTAAAATGTGTTATCTCAAATCAATGGGGCAAATATGAACTTTTACATAAATGCTGCTGGAACGACTGGATAGTCATTTAGTACAAGATAAAACTAGATCTATTTCTCACACCGTAATCAAGATTAAATTACAAACTTACCAGTGATCTAAATGTAATAAATGAAACCATACAAGTCCTGGAAGAAAGCACGGAAGAATTACTCTTTATTAACTGTAGTATAGAGAAAAACTGTCTATGATCCAAAAACCCAGATGCGATAAAAAGAAAAGATTAATAAATCTGACTTAATAAAAAAAAACTTTTGAATGGTAAATCCAAAAAATCATCATAAGCAAATCAAAGACAAGCGACGGGAAAAAATACCATAAAAAATACTAATATCCCCCATATATAAAAAGCTTTGAAATTTTGAGTACAAAACATTTTATAAATGCTATGGAAAATCGGCAGAACTATAAAAATATAATTAACCAAAAAATGACCCTTCAATGTACGAAAAGATGTCCCATTTTATTTATAGGAACGGAAATGTGCGTTAAAACTCACTGAGATAAGTTTTCTCACTCATTGTCTTGGCAAAAACCTCAAAAGCTTACGACATGTTGTTGCAGAGGCTGCTCACACATTGCAGATGGGGCGCCAACGCGGCCCAGCTCGTGGAGAGGGGCGGAGCTTGATGACATTTAACAAAACCATGCATGTATTTGTCTTCTGACGCAGCAATCCCACGTTCCGGAATGCACCCTGACCAGAATGAAAACGCACAGGAAAGGGTCTTCATTGCCTCATCGTTGGTCATTGCAAAAGACGGGAAACTACCTCCATGTTCAAACACAGGATGTCGGCGAACACACGTGTCGCAAGCACAGGGCACGGCGCCGCAGCGTGTACGTAACTGCGAAACGAGAACAGGGGAGACCGCAGGGAGGCGACAGGAATTTTCCACGATGTATTCAATGAAAGGAGCCGAGTAAAAGGGCATTCACCGTATTAACTGTACACTTCCTAATTAGATCACTTTGGCGTGGCTCTGTGAGACATGGCTTTGTTCTTAGGGAATGCAGAGCATTCAAGATACGGTGCAAGAGAAGTTCTCAATTTTACTGTGAATGAACGAGTAAGAAAGGAATTAAAAGAGAAATCGTGTGGGTTGGGTTCTCCAGGGAAGGCATCTCAGAGGAGGAGACACTTAAAATGTATGTTAAAATCTGCTAAAATGCCTGGCTGGCATAGCTCAGTGGATTGAGCATGGGCTGTGAACCAAAGCATCACAGGTTCGATTCCCAGTCAGGGTGCATGCCTGGGTTGCAGGGCAGGTCCCCAGTGGGGGCCATGTGAGAGGCAACCACACATTGCTTCTCTCTCTCTTTTTCCCTCCCTTCCCCTCTCTAAAAATAAATAAATAAAATCTTTTTTAAAAATCTGCTGAAACGGAGGGAACAACAGAGAGTGAAGTAAGGTGGGCAAGGGAGAGAGAGACACAGGAGTGGACGCACAGGGCTGGAGGCAGCAGGGCCATGACAACAGGACCGGACCGAGGCCCGGGCGTGGAGTGAGCAGGAAATGCGTGTGGACAGTTCAGGAAAGACCCCGGCCACAGAGACACCACCCACGGAGGCAGGAAGTCCCGGGAGGCGCTGGAAACTCCCAGGAGCTCCCAGCACCGTACAACACAGTATCTGTGAGCCCCAGCGCCCCCTGTTGGCCTAGCCGCACTGGGGACAACACAGGCCTGGTAAGGTCTCTCGCTGCTTCCCTGGGACTGCACACTCGGGCCCAGCCCCCAGCCGGCACCCCGACCGCCCAGCTCTTCCTCGGGAATTCGGAGCCGGGAATCTAGACGGGTGGCAGCTTGCCTTGGCCTGGCGGTCACACGACCACAGGAAAATGCTGCAATGTTTTTTTGTTGTGTTTTGTTTTCCGCCGCCCTAACCACACTGTTTCGTGCTCTGAGCGTTTTGCTTTGAGGAAACAAGATGAGCAGAGTAAAAACCATCTTAAATAGGTTTGAACTTTAAAGGGCAGGAAAGAAGAACTTGGGCTCCCATGATGCACTGGGCACAACTTCTACTCGGTGAGGCGCCAGACGCTGGCTCGGAAGACGTCAAAGATTTCGGGCTACCCAAGCACACGTCCTCTCCGCCGGGCGGAAGTGCTGGTCGCGACACGGGCAGACTGTCACCGTGGATGCGTATGTACCGTTGCCTCAGGTCCACAGGAGTTACCAGGTCAACACGTTACTCGGGTCACATTCTTTCCTGAAAAGGTCAATGTTAATCCATGCTAGGTCTCTGTCTAGAAGAGATTCAAGATATAAAAATATAACTATAAAACAGAAGTGCGATCAGATGGACTTCAGCACCGTAAGATGTAGGAGGGGTGGGGCATCCTTAAGAACTGAGAGAGCAAAACACTCCCTTTCCTTGGGCGGACACAGCCAGGGAGGAAAGACATGTGACATTCAGAAAAAAAATGGCCACTCATTCTTTCATTGGATGCTTATTATTAGCACAAGAAGGTCCTTATGTTTTCGCATGAGTAGAAAAATATACCCTCAAAATATTAATAAGCACCTCTTTCAAAACTCCCATTTACACCGTTGTATACGTGCCAATACATTTGTAAATCACTTTAATCATAAAACTGCTCACTCAACAAATACTTATTTAATAACTGGGGTCTGCCAAGTACCATCCTGGGCACTGGGGGGATATAAGGAAGGGGAAAAGGCAAAGACAAAATCTCTGCCCTCAGAAGCTTTCGTTCTGGTAGGGACAGACGGACGCTGATGGACATGTGGGCATGCCTAAGTATAACACGTAAAATGGGACGTGCTGGTCATGGCCGAGTGGGCTGGGGAATGGAGCACGGGAGGACAGGAAGTGCTGAGGAGGGTGCGGTTTGAATTATGGTTTTTGGGCAAGACCCACTGGGGAGGTGTTCCGGCTTGAAGGATGGGAGGGAGGGAGGGGGCCACGTGTGACAGCTGAAGGAAAGAGCTGCAGAAAGGGTATCCAGCGCCCGCCTGCGGTGTCCTTGAGAGCAAGGAAGGTGCTGTGACCACCGAGTGGCCAGCCGGAAGGACGGCTGGAGAGGCCAGCGAGCAGCCCAAGCCTGCGCCGTGGCCATTTCGGTTAAGGGTGTTGGCTTTTATTCTGTGTAAGCCGGGAAGCCAAGAAGTCTTCTGAGTAGAAGGATGACGCCTTCACTCATGGCACACAGGGGTGTCCAGCCTGCGGCCCACGGGCCACGTGCAGCCCAGGAGGACTATGAATGCGGCCCAACACAAAATCATAGATGTACTTAGAACGTGATGAGATTGTTTTGCGATTACACATCACCATGTATTTAATGTGCGGCCCAAGTCAACCCCTCCCAGTGCGGCCCAGAGATGCCGGACGGTCAGACACCCCTGTCGGAGAAGCACTCTGCATAGAGAAGAGGCCTCTGGGAGCTCGGCAGGGGCCGGGAGTGCAGTTTCACGGTCAGTGGGACAACCCAGGAAGGAGGTGAGGTGTCTCAGCGAAGGGCACACAGGGAGTGGGTGGATTTTGAAAGCACACATACGTGGTTTGTTAAATAAGTTTTCTTTCCTCTTAGGTCATATATTTACCCTGAGGGCAGAGGTTTTTTATTTTGTTTTGCTTTGAATCCTCACCTGAGAACATTTGTTATTATTGATTTGAGAGAGAGGAAGAGAGAGATAAACATCGATGTGAAAGAGAAACATCGATTGGTTGCCTCCCATACACACCCCGACCGGAGATTGAACCCGCAACCTAAGTATGGTGCCTTCACAAACTGTTGTTGTATGGACAATGCCCAACTCACTGAGCCACCCCACCAGGGCAAGGGCAGAAGGGTTTTTTCATGAAGTAACTGCAAGGCAGGAATATTTTAAGTAGTGTATGTAGCTCAGGAAAAGGGTGGGTTTGCATGGGAGCGATTAGAAAAATGTGAATGTAGGGCAACAGGAAGTTGCCGGCTGCCTAAAACACAAAAATGGAGCATCCGGGAGGGCAAGACAGGTGCACAGAGGCAGGAGGAGGACTTCAGCCCTAACTCGGCCGCTCTGTGGGTTGTCCAGGGGCTGTGAGAGCAACGCCTGTTAGGGCACTGGAATTTTCCACTGTCTCCGGATGTCAGCTCCCCATCTACACCCCAACTTAAGGCGTCTAGGGGAAAATAACTGGGTCCAGGGGCATTCTTACCAAATCAGGGAAGGAGCATAAAGAGAGAACTGAAGAAACAAACAAGAAATGCACAGAAAGAAGTAGAGGAGAGAGAAGAAAAAGGTTCAAGAAGCAAAGGGAGATAAGCGTGGAAGCTGTTTCAATAGTGTCCGTCCCAAGCAATTGCCCCAGCGCCGTCTGCAACACCCACCGTCGAAGCAGCAAACATCCGACCAGGGTGTGCAAGAACGTGGGTGAGCGAGGAGGAGAGATTTCTGACTGTCCCGATTTGACAGACTTGTGCATGCAGGGGACAGACTGTGTAGCTTTCAGACGTGATCACTGATATTTTTTTGTAATAGATAAATAAAGATTAAAATGCTTTATGTTATCACTGAATTATCTGAGCTTGTTCTCAATCCCCTTAGATTGGACTGTTATTTTCAGCTACAGATGTAGAAAACAATTGAATAGAAAAATCAGAACTGGATGCAATCCAAACCAAAGCTTCATTGGAATTTGATTAATCTGATTATTTTTGGACAGCTAAACTAGATAATTCAGGCCTCTGAATGGGTATCTTGTATCGACTAGTTGTGCCAAAATGAGTA
This sequence comes from Phyllostomus discolor, assembly GCF_004126475.2. Taxonomy (NCBI): domain Eukaryota; kingdom Metazoa; phylum Chordata; class Mammalia; order Chiroptera; family Phyllostomidae; genus Phyllostomus; species Phyllostomus discolor. The sequence continues at coordinate 18,619,423 of NC_040917.2, read as the reverse complement.
GTAATCCAGTTTGGATGTCTGACCTGACCGAGGAAACCGGGTAATTACAAAACTTCTCCTTTATTTGCGCTGCGTAGATACAGCTCAACTGCAGAGGAGTAGCGAACGGGATCATAGTCACATCGGTTGTGGAGTTTTCCATGTCTGAGTTCTCAGCTTCTTCTCCTGACGACTTGTCAACAGAAGCGTGGTTTGCAGCCCAGCGTGGAGGACAAGTGGAGATGAGCCGTTTGTTGTTGTTTTGCGGGCTCTTCTAGCTGTTCGTCGCAGTTCACGTCCCTGCCATGGTCCGAACGTCAGGTTGCCGGGTCGTTGCCTTGCTTCCTCCTCTTCCTGACACTCACCTAGAAACCCACCAGCCCTTTCTTCCACCCAACTGCTGAGGAGGCCTAGTTAGACAGTCAGCACCAGGCGGCAGTTCTGGGTAACTTCCCTTCTCCCCCTCCCAGAATGTCTCCCCGTCCCCCTCCCCCCACAGCACACTCTGTGCACTCCTCCAGGTGTCCCCGTGTGGGGATGGCACAGATGCCAGCCAATGAGGCGGTGCAAAGGATCAGTGGTGCCTCTCCACATCCGCCCTCATTACACCCGCCCCCACTGCCACCTCTTCCCTGTCTCCTGTGCGTCTTACACCCTAAAGCCCATTTCTTTCCTCCTCCCCATTATGCAAACAGCTGCCTTACGGTAAGAATAATAACAGCCAACACATCAGTGCTTAATAAGTGCCAGGCACTGTTTTATCCACTCTACAGATCAGCTCATTTGGTCCTCACTCAAGCACTATGCACTGTTATTGGCCACCTTTTATAGAGGAGGAGGGAACAGAAGCACAGGTAAGTAACTTGCCCAAGGTCACGACTCACAGGGAAGAAACCAAGGCCAGGCGGTCTGGCTGCAGCGCCCGAGCCCGGACCTACTTGACCCCAGCTGCCCCTCAGCTACGGCAACGCGCACGCCTGCCGGCCTGGTGAACAGCTGAGGAGCCTTCTCTGCCAGCTTTGCGTCAGTGTGAGATGTCACGCACCCACTGCGTGGAGGGAACTGGGGCACTGCCTCTCTCCCCAGGGCCTGGGGGTCACAGGGGGGCCCCCGCAGAGCTGTGATGGCAGACTTAGGAGCGGCACAGATACTGCTGGAGTCACTCCTAACCCCCACGCCCCCCTCTTCCTCTGTTCTCAACGGCTATGGAAACACCGGAGGAACTCAAGGCAGTTGTCATTCGCCGGATTCCCGGTCTAGGGGCCAAAAAAGTCACTGGATGGCGTGCGGATGTAGATTCGCAAGTCTGCTAAAAGGGGGCTTACCGAGCTCCTGGCACTGCTGTTCAACCACATGTAGTAGGAATCGCCAGGTACCAGCCAGCTGTGGGGCCCCCGGACCCCTGTGTTTCATTGCAGGACAGTCATCAGCTCTCTCCCTCACTCACTGTGCTCTAGGCACCCATGTGTTCACTAGGCCTTTACTCTGTACCTGTTGGGTGGCAGCGCCGAGCGCTCCGCTGGAGGACACAACGTTGAAACACCATCTCTGGGCTGCAGTCCCTCGTCTCGGCTCGGGACACTGCATGGCGGCCCCTCCCCTAGGGCAATGTCACCATTCACGCAGGCCCAGAAACACGGAGCTCCCTGGGACCACACCTTTGCCCCTTAAGAAGCCCTCGCAATAATAGTAAACTCCAGCCGGTACTGCTATGGTTGATCTGTTTGTGGCTTTTGTCTCTTCGACTTCTTACAACATTCTCTTCTTAAAACTGACTGCTGTCACTGAAGCAGAACAGAGAATAGAGGGCATGTGCGGATATAGGTGTCTCGGTATTTGTCCCCGAAGCCGTTTCTAGCAGAATCGGTTGGAGAAACTAATCCTTGAATCCTCAGTCTCCTGGTTGGAAAGACGGGACAGAAATGCCTCATCAGAAGATGACAGTGAAGATGAAGTGAACTAAGGTGCACACAGTACCCGTATGTAACAGACACTGCGCGGCCCAGGAGAGGAGGGGAGCGCGCAGGGGGAGGGGACACGATGCCGAGAGATTTCCACGGGAGTGAAAACAACGGGATGGCAGAGTGACCTCCGTGGCCGACGAAATACCAGGAGGATGGCTTTCTTAAAGGAACAAAGGGCTTTTTCTTTTCTTTTTTTTATGTTTTGGGTTGTTTTGTTTGTTTGTTTGATTTTTTACTTTGGAGATCTTTGTAGTGAAGTACAAGAATCTTTTCTTTAATTTGAAGTTCTTTAATTATACTCTTTCTTGGCTTTCTGTTTTTCTTAGCCTAAATCTGATCCCCCATATTATCTGGGAATTTGTCTGTAGTTACTGTTCTCCCGACTCCCTCATGGGAAAATAGTGCTTTATTTTAGCGTGAGATGCTTTTTATTCTGTTCTTTTTTGACATCTTGCCCCATTTGCTTTATCCTTTATGTTTGCACACTCTTCTTTCTTCACTGTCTTTCTTCTCTCCCTCTCTCTCTCTCTCTCGATGCTTTTTTTTTTTTTTCATTTTAAAATTTCTCTGGGATGAGAGATGAGACCACCCATTTCTGTTCATGTAAAAGCATTTCAGAAACCTATGGTGACAACTCAACTGAGAAAATGCAGGATTCTTGGTTTCAGAGACAATTTTATGTTATGTAAAAAGGATTTGAGGCCAAAAAACTGCAAAGGAAAAGAAAGAAACACTAATATGTTTTATCCAACTTTTCAGAAAACATACGTAAGATGACTAAAGGTAAGCTCAATAGCCGGCTCAGAATTGATAGGAGTCACTGAAGAACTGGCTTGGAGAGAAAGACCGTTTTCTCTTCCGGCCCCAGGTGCTTCCGCAGCCACGGGCTTGGGTGCAGATACGACCGAGTCCAAGAACCACGCCACATGCAACCAGTCCTGAAACTGGCACAGAAATGGCATCAAGAAACCCGTCACCAAGATAGAAATCTCTTAAGGCACAGACCCCAAGTTCCTGAGAAACACGCACTCTGCCAAGAAGCACAACGAGAAGGGCTTAAGGAAGATGCAGGCCAACAATGTCAAGGCCATGAGCACATGTTCTGGGGCTACCAAGACCCTCGTGAAGCCCGAGCAGGTCAAGCCAAGATCCCAGAGGGCAGCAGCAGCAAGCTCAGTCGGCTTGCCTGCACGGCTCACCCCCCCCAGGAATCATGCTCCTTCCTGCATCGCCAAGGGCGTCTCTCTGCTAGACAAAGGCCAAGGCCAAGGTTCAAAATGAGCCCCAGGCTGCAGGTGTGGCTGCAGCTCAGGTTCCCAAAGGTGCCCAGGCCCCCGTGAAGGTCCCACAGTGGAGACCCCTGTCTGCCAATGTGAGGACAGAAGGGCAGGTGAGACTCCTGAGCTGCCATTGGTATGGTGCCCGTGTCCTCCTGTGCTATTTGTACAGACACACCTGAGGCAGGATCTGCAAAAAAAAAAAAAGGAGGGAGGGAAAGAGGGAGGGGGAAAAACTAAAGCTCCCTGATCAGGTTTTCTGAGATCCCCTGGAGACACACTAAAAAAGATGAAATACAGTTAAGAAACTGGTAAAAATCCAACAACTGAAAATACCTCCAGTTCAAACTCACCAGAATAAGAATAATACAGACCACTACAGGAAAGTGGGGAAAGGGATATAAAAACTTTTATATGCAGAAAGCCTTCAAAAATATATGCAGAAATTTAGTACAAGGGGCTTGAAGGTGCCATGAGTAAAAATAAGAGATTTTTTAGCCTCGCAATGAGTGAAAGGATTATAAGCCCAGCCACAGGAAAGATTTCATCGAGAAATAATGGGCTCTTGAAATAGACGTTCAGAATAAAGGAGCAAAGGTAAAAGCCGTCCTCCTGCGAAAACACCAATGAGCGATCAGAGACCGGGGAGAAGTAATGATGTGAACACTGACCCCCGGTGATGGTCGCTTCCTAAAGCGGGAGAGCGAGCCAGCCCGGGGAACCCATGCCTGGAACCCCTGGGAAATGTCCTGAAGGGAGATGGCAGAAATCAAAACAGCAGGGAAAAGGCCAGCAACCCATAAGGCGATACGCACGGGCCCACCGGGTCTCGGTAACCCACCGCTACAAGGACTAGGTGAACGGCCGCGGTTCCGCTCCGCCAAAACCTTTCCTACCAAAGGATCCTGTGCGAGGATCCATAAAACAACTCCCTATGACGATAAAGCAAACATAGTCCACATGTTCTGGAGGAAATGAAGAAAAAATTAGCTAAGATGTAAGCTTGTTTGGGTCTCTTTTGCCAGGTTCGATTAGTAACAATTCAAAACAGAAGTCAACATTATTTTTCTACGGGCTGGGAATTTACAATCAAAGGGGGAGCCCAGGCGGCATGCACCGAGGGTGGGGCGGCTTTCTGGCCCATTTGTTGGATGCAGATGGCCTCCCAGTTTGTTTTTTTCTTTAACTTGAACTGTTAAAGTTACCTTTCCCTAATATTAACAAGATATTGCCAAGTCTCTTCTTTGGGCTTAATGAATAGCATAAGCATGGATGCACAATTTAAGATTTTTCAGCAACATCTGTACCAGTAAATTATGAAATAAATGCATATTGCGCAAATATGATATATTCAATTCTGTGGATACAATACAAATAAGAGAAAAGTACTTAAAAACCTAAGTTTATATATATATATGCCTATATATAAAAATCTATATAAAGAATCTAAGTCTATATATATAAAATCTATATATTAACGTATCTATTCTTTACACAAATCGCATAAGGTAAATGTCATTATTATCCCCATCTTATAAGTACGGACACAAAAGCCTCAAGCTTAAGAGCGAACTGCCCAAGATCGCAGAGCCAGGAGCTTTGGTTTGAATCTAGGCTGTCTGCTGCTCCTGGTCTCGTAAGACCATGTTATGCAAAAAAAAAAAAAAATACTATGTTCTGAAGCCATTAAACAAACAGGGAGGTCTATACACTTATGAAATTGCACTGTTAAAAATATGAAAAGCATGGCGTAGGAGCAAAGGAAGGCATGTCTCAGTGAATGATAGGAGGAGGGCGGGGTTGGGAGAGGCTCACTTGAACCATAAGTAGGAATTCTCATAGGTAGTAAGACAGAGAAGACCTCTCTTGCAAACATAAAATACATGGTGTGAGGCAGCAGCATGCATTTGGGGAAGGGGGATCACAAATAGTTCCCCATCACCAGTACACAAAACTGAAGCATGTACATGCACCAGTTTATGTTTGCAAATCCGTTGTAGACAAAAATGAGTTTTCCATATGCTAAATGTATCCTTCTTAATCTGAAGCCAAAAATGTATTCCCTTCAACTGAAGTAGATTTCCATATTAACTTAGTGAGATTATACTAATGGTATGCTGAAGGTATACAGTCGAGATGGCTAGAGTGACTGGCTAGTTATTTTAAATTCCATGTATTGTGACTTTACCAAAAAGCAAAATAGATCAAATATTCGATTCAATGCATTGGTCAGTCTAAACTGTACAAAGGCAGAACATTCAAAAAGTCAGGTTTTTTTACATCCCATCTGTGAAATCCAGCCCTGCTGCCAAACATGGCCCTTCTTGTTTCCATTAGCATGTCTGTTTGTAAAGTCCGTTTTTAAATTATTTGAGCATTTTTAAAAAGAGCACAATACAGTCTGTTTTCTCACAGAATCTTTAGCAAACTAAGCACACAAATATTGGTATTGATATAATGAAGCAACCCCACATTATAAAGGTAGACTAGGCTGCTACACTGTAAAGCTCTCTGTAGTAAAATGACTGGGGTCTCTTTACTTTGTAGATACGAATGATATTCTCAATGAAATAGGTTCCTTGAATGCTTTAACATTTTCTCTAAGAGTTAATATTTAATGTTCTAGTGCATGATTGGCATCCCAAGTAGACAGAATTGGACAACAATTGTTCAGATTGACCCCATTTCCCTCCCACATCCCACCGAGAGCCCGACACTGCACCCCTCCTCTCCTCCGGTTTGCATCCTTTGGCATGATCCCAAAATGCAAGTGGACCTTCACCGTGAAACCGTGACCAGGCCTCTGACTTCCTACCGCTGTTCCCACCCCTCTCCCTCCCACTGCACCACCAGCCTTTCGCCGGTGACGATTTACTCCCATCTCCCCAGCTGATAAGATCCAGCACAGACTTCCAAGAACCAAAGTTCCTTGAAGACTCAGCCGCTGCTCTTCCTCACACCCACTGATAAGTTCTCAGGTACGGATGCCAGCCAGTCAGGCCAAGGTCTTAGTCATGCTCTTTGGAGAGTCTCAGGCTTCCGCTTTACAGTTCATTCCCCCAGTTTCCAAATGTTGGTTCCACAAGACCCTCAAAGGACACACGTTGGAGCTGAGCATAAACGATAACGAGAAAAACACAACAGCCTGCCTGATCTCCTGGGGGACTGAGAGTGCTGGGGGCCCCTCCTCCACTCCTCAGAGTGGCCCACTGGACTGAGTGTCTCCCTGCCTCCCTGGGACACCCCTGCCTCAAGCGGCCACCATGGGGATTCCATGACAGCCAGGTTTGCAATGGGATGGGACTCAATCAGGGCAAGGAACTGCCTAGACACCAACTAATGATAGGCCCTAAGTTACCACAGTCCCCAAAGACACTCCGATTCAAGGAGTTTCCTCTGATTATCAAAGGCCACTGTGGGCTGATGGAATGTGTCAGCCTACGATGTTGGCTTTTCCAAAAAAATGAAGTCAGAAGGTCTGGTCACTTCTAGACATCTGGAGAGCCTGAAAATAATCAATACCATGACAACTATGTTTTTAAGCAGGGTAAGTATCCTCCGTTGATGTAAACAGGGGTTTACATCACTAGTATAGCTGGGTGAGATTTTTTTTAGAGTTATCTTGTAACAGGGTGTAACTGAGAGGGGGGCCCCAAATAGGGATTTGGAATGGGGTCCAGAACTCAAGGTGTCCAGGAAATATTAGAAAGATTATAGGATGTCCTCACCCCTTCCCCCACAGATGTGAGTTGGGGGAAGGGACACATGGAGCAAGGAACACGGAGAGCTGTTTTGCACAGCAACAGCTTTGCAGCTAACCTCTGGCATGGTCACTTATCTATAGCCTTTATCTGGTTGCATAGATATGTTAAGTAGCTGTGGCGTGGCCATACTTTGAGCCAGGGAGAAGGGAGTGACTTCCACTCAAGACATAACTGGGAGGCAACGCCCCCTGGTTACAGCACCTGCAGGGGAGCTTGGAGATGATTGGCTCCACACCATGGGGCCACACCTGCCCAGACTCACTATGGCAGCCCAGTAAAGAATATGGGAGGATAGGGGAGTGCTGGCAGGTGTAGCCAATTGTGGGAGGAGTCGGAAGTGGGGCTGCAGAGGAAGATTGGCGTGGGGATTTAAAGCCCAGATGCAGCAGCCATTGGGGAGAGAATCACAAGGCTTTGGCCAGAGTGGGGGCCTCCACAGCCATGTGAGGGAGAACCACCAGTCAGCTTTGGCAGAGTGGTGACCCCCCACTCCCCGTAGTTTTGGTGGAGGGAGAACCACGAGGTCTTAGCAGAGTGGAGACCCCCTTGCAGCTTTGCCAAGGAGAACCACACAGCTTGATCCTAGCCAACAACACAGCTGATGGTGCCAGGAGCCTGAATCACAGACTTCTACTTTTCCTGAGATACGGTACCCCAAATTAGGGTGGGCAGAGAAGGAAGCACTGTGTGTGTTTGTGGGTATCCTAAAGGACTTTGATATTTTAATGAAGACAATAGGTCACTACTTTAAGTCTGTACAGCTTTAAACAAACATTTCCTTTCCTTTTCATGAATCTCTGGCATTGAGAGACGTCTTTCCTCTGGCAGCAGACAAGCGAACCTAGTGGGGGGTCCTTTCAGTAATAGTGTATCATCGTACCCCCCTTGTTCTGTAACAGTTTTTGGCGACTCCACTGGGACGATAATTGCCCGTGGCAGACCAACCCCCTCAGGTGCGAGAGAGTGAGACTTTGGAGTTTTCCCAGTCTCGAGAATTTCTCTGCGCTTCTCCTGGAAAGGTGAAAAGGAAACAAAACAGGGAGGGAGCAGAGACGGAAAGTGTTCTGGTTGGAAACTGGTTTCTGAACGCCGTTTGGAACACTGGAGCTGTGGGTAATGGTTGGTTAGCGAGCTGCTCCCAGGTGGCCCCCGTCTGCCCACTTACCGTTTCGGTGATTCCAGGTGGCACTAAGGGAACCTGTCCTCAGGTGTGGGGAGGAAGCAAACCCCTAGGCTCTGTAAGCCGAGCCTGCAGGTATGTTGGGGATCGGACAGCGAGCCATGGGGGTGCGCCACCATTTTGGGTAAAATGGAGGAGGAGCCACGTGAGTGCCCCACCATGGAGGGTGGGTTGTGCATGGGCGTCGCCATCCTGGATGACCCAGCGTTCATGGGCGCTGCCATCTTGGACGACTCAGTGTGCATGGGCGCTGCCATCTTGGAACTGGGCAAGGTGGTGGGCTAAGGGTTCTCTTCAGATTACGGGCTGTGTGTGGCTGCTGTGTGGGCACTGCACCAGTCAGGTTCTCTGTGCAACGGGTTCTCATAAGGATGGCTCTGGTTCTGAAGGTCATGAACTGAGGACCACGGGTGACCATCTGATTTACAGGGTGTTTGCAAGGTCTGAGCTTCAGAAAGCTGCAGGATGTCCCTGTGAATCTAGGAACTTTTAGTGGAAGGTACCTGTAGTGCTGGGGACTTTTGGCTGCCAGATGCTGAGTTTGAGTACTGAGTTTACGTATAGTCCTTCCCAGTGTGGGAAAGGAGCCGGGATTAAAAGTGAATGATGGTTAAATCTGAATGGGTAAAAACATGTACAAAGGTTGTGAAAGTTTTAAACCTGGAGGAAAGGAAACCTCAACTACTTGTTTTCTGATTTTTTGGGAAAGGAGCAAGTTTCTCCCACTGGTTTTGTTTCTGATCATAAATCCTCTGTACCTGAAAACCTAATTAAGGTCACCTGGAAGACCTAGTGAAGGTTGCCTGTAACCAGTTGGGGAGCATGCCTTTGCTGCTTGGGACCCAGGGAGGGTCACTCAGGGCTGATGAGTGCTTCAGCCAGAGGCAAAGGGGCATGTCTCTGCAAAGAGACTGGATCTGAAAGGAGCAAGTCTCTGCGAGGCACCAGCGGATGCACTGGTGGAAGAGAATGCCTCTACCTGTGTATTGTTCTGGAACTCGGTGTTTTGGATTTTGCTCTGTATCTGTTCTGAAAAGACTATTGAGAATTCCAGGGAAGGTTAAAACTTTATACTCTAGGAAAAGTGAACAAGGAAAAGTGAATGTTTTGGGAAGGAATTATGTGGTGTTGGTAATGGAAGGTATAAGGCATGGAGATGCAATCTTGGTGGATATCAGAAAGAAAAGGATTTTCCTTCACACTTTGTATTTTTCTCCCCACCTGATCCCTCCAGAATTTAGGATTCTGAAGGAGTGAGTGATGACATAAGGTTTCTTTGCATAAATCCAATAAGACCAGTCGTTAATAGTGGTTTTGTTAACTGAGATTTTGGCTGGAGTGTCACACCTGAAGGAGGCATGTCTGGGTTCTGGTCATCACCAGAAAGCCCTGAGGAACTGGGATTGACTTGCAAAGCTAGCGAAAGCCCACAAGAAAAAGCCTGGTACTTTGGCTGGTTGTGTGGCTCATGGCAGTCTTTTCAGGGAAGGAACGAAGTTTGCTTTCCTGAAAGATGGCTAAAAAGGAACCTGTAGGCACAATGGAAGCCTCAAGGAGTTGAGTGAGACAACTGGTACAGGCGAAGCCAGATGGTGGATGTGTGGCTCTGCTTCTGTGCCCCGAGGGGTGGACTGAGAAGTCAGTCTAAAGGTTCCCTGTGTGAGTTCCAACAAAGCAGACTTAAAGATCGTAAGTGATCCAGGCTGCTCTTGCTGTGTTTATGCAAACAGTCAAAATTAAAAGTGGGACTCAAAGTAGTCCCTTTAATAACAGTGAGGGTGATCTTAAGGAGACAAATTGTGGTTCAAGGAAAATCACAATACTCAGTATTGAACATCAGAATAACACAGCTAACTGTCTTGAAAGTTTGTTTTCATTTGAAAGTTGAAACTGGGTTTGTAATATCACCAAAGATGTACAGTTTACAGGTACGGAGGACCTGTCAAATTGCCATTGCTAAACGTCATTGCAGGAAGGACCTTGCAACTGAATGTCTTCCCAAAAGACAGTTTCACAGGCCCAGAGACTGGTTTGGGGACTACTGTGTAAATTAACCTGTGTGCTCTTCTGTTTTCATAGGGTGTGTGCCTATGACCTCATTACCTGAGGGGTTGGTTGCAATATAGGCCTCGCATAAGGAGCCCATTTTCATGATCACCCCCTGAGACTCAACAGTTTGGCCTAACCTAAATGGCTGGGTTGGTGAAGGGTTCGGGCAGTCTGTGGGCTTCACTTTAGAATTGATTTTCCCTTTTCTGTCTTAAAGGCTTGAACAGGAAGACCCCAGATATCTGAAAGGAAGGAAACCCTAATATATTCCGCTCAGCCCGAGTGAAGTATAGTGGGCTACAAGGGTTTTGGATAGGTGTAGCGTGCCTTGTACACCTTCCACCTGATAAGCCATTCTTTACCTAAGTCCCTGCCTTTGTCATTTAGTGGTTATGATTTAATTGTGCTTCCAACTCTCTTTCCAAATCTGTCACCTCCAGAATATGACCAGGATGCCAACTGTCCAGTAATGCCATCCTTTGGACACCAAGCCTGGAACTTCCTGGTGACAGCCAACTGACCAGGATTCTGTAAGGTCCTTCCCCTTACAGCAAGGACTCCCTCCATGCTGCACGCCCCCTTTCAGGGAACTCCTGACCCAAGGGTAGGTAGGACGACATCCATGTCCAGTCAGAAGTAGTTACAAGAACATGAGACCTTCATCCATTGTCCTTTATAAGATTATAAAGTGGTTGTATATCTGGAAGGAGGGATTGTAACAGGGTGCAGCTGAGAGAGGGGCCCCAAATAGGGATTTGGAATGGGGTCCAGAACTCAAGGTGTCCAGGAAATATTAGAAAGATTATAGGATGTCCTCACCCCTCCCCCCAACAGTTGTGAGTTGGGGGAAGGGACACATGGAGCAGGGAACACGGAGAGCTCTTTTGCATAGCAACAGCTTTGCAGCTAACCTCTGGCATGGTCACTTAACATATCTATAACTTTAACTGGTTGCACAGATATGTTAAATAGCTGTGGCCATGCTCTGAGCCAAAGGGATGGAAGTGACTTCCACCCAAGACGTAACTGGGAGGCAACTCCCCCTGGTTACAGTGCCCGCATGAGAGCTTGAAGGTGATTGGCTCCACACCATGGGGCCATGCCTGCCCAGAACCACTATGGCAGCCCAGTAAAGCTGGAAGGATATGGGAGTGCTGGCAGGTGTAGCTGATTGTGGGAGGAGTCGGGAATGGGGCTGCAGAGGAAGACTGGCGTGGGGATTTAAAGTCCAGATGTGGCAGCCACTGGGGAGAGAATCATGAGGCTTTGGCCAGAGTGGGGACCCCCACAGCCATGTGAGGGAGAATCACCATGCAGCTTTAGCAGAGAACCACCAGTCAGCTTTGGCAGAGTGGCAGGCCCCACAGCTTTGCAGAGAAGAACCATGTGGCTTGATCCTGGCCGATGACACAGCTGATGGTGTCGGGAGCCTGAGCCTACTTCTTTTCCTGAGATACGGTACCCCAAATTAGGGCAGGGGGAGAAGGAAGGACTGTGTGCATCTGTGGGTATCCTAAAGGACTTTGATTCTTTAATGAAGACATTAAGCCACTACTTTAAGTCTCTATAACTTTAAATAAACATTTCCTTTCCTTTTCACAAATCTCTGGCATTGAGAGACATCTTTCCTCTGGCAGCAGACAAGTGAACCTAGTGGGGGTCCTTTTGGTAATAGTGTATTGTACCCCCCTTGGCCCTGTTCTGGAACAATCTTGTATTTATTTCTGACACCTAAAGCCCAGGTTTCCCTTCAACCTCTTCACCTGCATAAACTATGCGTCCTCATACTTTTTACATCATTGTTAGAACATAAATAAGAAGTTAATATGCCCTCTCGTTATGCATTCATATTTGCATAATCTTTTTTAGTGAAATTAGACACATTCACTGTGTGGAGGACTCTAAAAGACCAATGAGGAGAACAAAATCCAATTAATCCAGTTTTCTCTTCCACTCACAGGACAATTCATTTCGAAAATCAGATTCTCTTTAAGAATTTGAAACGGAGGGTCACTCCCACCTACACGTACAGGGAGAAATGATCAACTGTGGCCCATGCTCCATGACAGCTGTTATTGACGGCCAGAACTTGTGTTGTTGTTTTTTTTTCTGCATGTGGGTAATAGACTCGTCCCCAGTTTGTAGGAGTCACTTTACAAAGAAATCTGATAAAATTGCTTTAAGCCGTGCAGTAAGGAACACCATCCCTCCGAGTTTAGAATAATTCGGCATGGGCTAAGTTATAGCCTTGCATGTTCCTTGAGAGCATGTTCCATGTCTGTTTTATTTACTTTTCCAAATTTGCCCAGCCCCCAAACACCCAGGAGCAACGCCTCAAACAGCACTGAACACTGGTGAGGGGGTTAAAGTAATCCACGTCCTTGAAAGCGTTTAAGTTCAACATATTACATAACTTCGACTTCACCATTTCACAATTTACCTTCTTTGTGACTAGTCCAAATTCCCTAGAGTTTTTAATCTACTAATATTTGGGTTCTGTGTAACCGTGGCACCATTAGCTGAGATAAATGTCACTACTTGGGATTAATATAAGGAAGCAGTGCAGTGAATTCATTGTAATATGTTATTTTTATTTATGAATCTATCATGCCGCACAAAAAAAATGTGTTTAAAGCAATTGAGAAAACATATTGGAAAGAGAATAAACTGGAACAGACTCACCAGCAAATGTTAAAGTATTTTGGTGGATTTTGGTTTTGTTAAATTCTTAAATATGTTTGGCCTAACACGTTTCCCTTTAATTCCCTTAATATACCCTGTGGATTTCCACAGAAACGCGAACCGTCTGTTTCTGATTCATTTATCCTCAACTCATCAATGTGTTTGGTAGAAGTGACGTGAAGCCCAGAGCCTCGTGGGCCGTCTTTGTGGGCTCTCCCACTCCGGTCCGTAAACAACGGGAACCCGGACCCAGGAATCTTGGGGCTCCATTTAATACTCAAGTTCCATCAAGAACGAGCGAGTTCTTAACTGGATCAGGCACACTCTGCCTTGGACCGCGCCGCGCTCCAGATCTCACAGCTGGGAGGAATTATCTGATAGCCCACTCCATTCCTTGTCACTTTTATTTTGGAGACTAGAAGCCTTGGATGGCCCAGAACACGTTGGAGTCGGGGACTCAGATGACAGCCCATGGGCTGTGTGGATGCAGACCCAGCAGGTGCGGCGAGGGTCCCCAAGGAGACGGCTCCCCCCACCCTGTCCCCAGGAGGAAACGGAGAGGACCAAGCATCCTCCCCCCATCCTCTCTCACGACCCACCCCCTCCAGTTTGTTTACACACAGAGAGAAACTTCTACCTGACTCTCTCCAGGATGTGAGTCCGTGGACAAGTATAAAATTATCTAGTTAATGACTGTTTTCATCCAGGTAATGATTCCTCAGCTTTCTCGTCTACCCCTGGCATTGTCCCTGAAGCCTGAGGACACAGACACGCCCCCTCTCGCAGCTGGGAAAACAGACATTACGGCCCGCGCCTGCGTGCGTAATGAAAGACCTTCTGTCCTACCTAATGGCCGGTTTGCTCTCTGCCTCTGCCGTGAGTCTGGCCTCCCGGGGGGTTCGATCGTTCCCGTTACAATGGCTGACATCTCGTCTTTTTGGAAATCAGCAACCACACCCCCTGTTCCTCCTCCTCCTGCTCCAAGGGCACTCCTCCAAGGGCCGCACGATGCCAGGGTTCCCTGAGGTTTGTGCTCATAAAGACCCTGAGCACTCTGTGAAACACTGGGGATCATCTGTTTACACCGGTACCTCCTCTCCCCTGCCCCACCCCCACGACCCCTGTCCTCACCCAAGCCCACGCCTTCCCTGGTGCTTCTGGGGGCTCCTCCGGAGGAAATCAGATCTTAGGTCTGCAGGCATGCCCTCCCTTCTGTGCTCACTGCAAACGAGAAACAAAAACCCTCTGGCTTTCAGATATATGTAATTCCTGCAGGAGAAACTCAAACACAGAGGATTAGCACACCGAAATGAGAATAATCCGAAGGAAATTCCTAAAGGGGAAAACAGCTCTCTTTCATCAACTGTCTCTGGGAATCAAAGAGAGATGAAACAGATATGCGTGGCATTTGCAGGAGGAAAAAGTATGTTTTTCAATACAGAGCAGAAAAGTCCACCTTCTGAGCTTCATAAACACAGGTCCTGATCCTTCTCTCTTCTCAGACCAGAGTGGCGTAACGTATCAGAATAAAAAAGATGCAGTGAAAGAACTCTGGAAACAGGTCCTGAGTCGCTCGTCTAATAAGTATTCCTGGACCGAGGCGCTATGGAAAACGAGGCGCTAGGGATGGAAGTGTGTTCCGTCCCATTTACAATCATTAAGGAGTTTGTATCTCCCCATTTACATAAATCACGTCACCCTATGAAGATAAAAGTCTCACTCCAAAGCAGGGAGCAGAAATAATTCCTAGGACTTCCATACATTGTTTTTAACCTCATCCTTTACATTTTTCCTCTTAAAAACGTATTGTATAATGTGCACAATACACTAGTGCAGTGCATGTATACATCTTACAGGTAAATACACAGATACTGGCTCTGGCTGGTGTAGCTCAGTGGATTGAGCACGGGCCTGTGAAGCAAAGGGTTGCCTGTTCGATTCCCAGTCAGGGCACATGCCTGGGTTGTGGGCCAGGTCCCCAGTAGGGGGCGTGCAATAGGCAACCACACTTTGATGTTTCTCTCCCTCTCTCCTTCCCTACTTTCTAAAGGTGAATAAATAAAATCTTTAAACATAAATAAATAAGCAGATATTGGAAGGGCAGACTTAAAACACCCCTGGTATTGTGTTGTTGTGTTTTACTAACAGGGACGCATAATCAAAAATATAGTGCGAGCCCAGTGACCTATAAAGCGAATCCTGAGCGGATACTTCTGGATCTGAGGCCCGGTTCCTGACCCCCAGCCACTCAGCCGGCTGCTTTGGACCACTCACGTAGGTCTTGAAATCTCCATTTCGAGTTCCAGGGTTAAAGTAGATACTGCCTGAGGTCTCTCTGGATGAAATGCCAGTGGTATCTTGCACACGTGCTTTTTAAAACCAGGAGTGAGACTGCCATCAAAGAGCTAGAAGTCGACAGTGGGAAAAAATAAAACACTTATTCTATTCTATCTCTAGAAACCAGGAACAACTTCATTCTACTGTACTAGATGGTTACGTGTTGGTTACAACACTGTGTCCTTCTCAGGAGTTTAGGGGCAGGGAGGGAAAGTTCTCAATGGTTATAAATTGGGAGCAAATAAAGGTTCAGCTGTTGAAGACAAAACAGTTCGTGTAACATAGAACCATTTTTGATGTGTTCTTTAACACTTCCTTAGTAACATCCTCACATTTCTGCCAGAGAGAGCTTTTAGAATCCCATGGTTTATTCAAGGCCTACTTTCGTAAGATCATTTGATACATTTTCCTAAATTAAAATTCTTGGATGCATCCTTTGTGAGTTCGGAGAGGTAGTTCTTACATTCACCCCACTGACCAAGTTCTACCTTCCAATCACACTTCTCAGCCACAAAAAAAATATGGAGGACATCTCACGCATTTCCTTCCAAAATTAAAAGATCGGTATGTGACCTTTTAATACAGATAAAATATAGAAAGGGCCTTGTCCCCCTTCCTATATTTTTTATTTACTTAAAGATCAAAAACAGTGCTCAGTTCATGTTGGATTTCCCCGAGCACCAAGCATGATTTCTCTTTTTCCTTTTGGCCCAGAGCAGGTGCTCAGACCGTAGGTGGAACGAGCGAATGCATGGACAAGCAGTACCTTCCCCAAACCTAGGAGAGCTTTCAACACGAAATCTGTGCACCACATGCCTCCCCCGCCCCCAAGAGACCTCGTTTACACACTCGCACCCTTTCCTGAACCCCCCTTCTAGCCTATGGAATCTCTCATTCATTGTTAAGCTCACCAAGAGATTCCAGGCGTGCAAAGATTGGGAAACACTGGCCGAGAGAAATACCGATGCCCTACACCCACCCCTCCCGGCTTTCAGTTTCCATTTGAAGAGCAGGGACATGAAAGATGGCTTCTATCCCGGAACTCCTTAAGACCTGAAGCTCCCCTTTGCTTCGGAGTTTGCTTTGTTTAGAATCCCACCTGCATTCCCCCCAAGGCTGCCTGTGTGTGACAGTAACTCATAGAGGTGCAGGGTTAGGGGGCGAGGGAAGGGGGTCACTAACAATGGCTACAATGTAGTCAGTACTCGGGGCATGCCAGGTTTTGTTTTAAGCATGTTTTACATAGATTTATCTATTTCACTTTCATATTCACTCCTGCATATTAGGTTCTGTTATCAGGTCCATTTGGCAGGTAGTAAAACTGAGGCACAAAAAGGGGTAAGTAACTTGCCCCTGGTCACACAGTTTGTCGACGGCGGGGCCTGGGTTCAAGCCCAGGTAATGCGGGTCTAGAGACCACAACTAGGCAGAATCGTGAAAGATGAAATTCTTGGGAAGAAGGAGATCCTGGTGCTACAATCGAAAGAAGCCTTCTGAGAAGGAAACCAGTGGTGTGCTTGTGTCTGGGGCTTATTGAAAGCCACTGGGATGACAGGATCAGTAGCCTTTTCCTGAACAACAGCTGCTTAGTCACATTCAGACCCTCCACATCGGTCACAAAGGTCATTCCTGCAGCTGGTGGCTTTGGCTGATCTTAGTATGAGTCATCATCAAGGGGACTTGGGTTCTCAGTGTGGCGGGCGGCAGGGGGCGGAGTAAGAGTTCAGGGGAAGCTTAGGCAAAGGAGCAGACATCCAAGCGGCACTGGAGATTCCATATAGAGCATCCATAAAGATGTACTTTCACGAGAACATAAATCAATACAGTCCCCACTGTGAACACACTAGGAAGTGGGGACAAGGGGCTGACCTGCCCTGATGCTGGGCCAGCGTATGCGGGATTTATCAGCACGGAGAGAATACGGAAATACACATACCAGGCCAATGCACACTCGCCGTCCTGAAGGGCGGTGGCGAATGCTGTTTCCCAGGGGGCTGGGGAGGGTCGCCCCTGCAGACGGAGGGTGGCTGGCCAGCCAGAGTGGGTGCTGGCAGGTGCTAGCCCTGCAGCGGTGTCCAAACGGGAAGGGCTGAGATGCAGGCACAGTCTTCTCGGGCGAAGGCAGGACGGCCTGGGTTACCACACCCAACTCCACAGGCCAGAGGGCGATGCCGTCGAATGCGTGCTCCTGAGGCAGCTGCCCGAGTCGCTGGTCGCTCTCAGTAAGACACGAGCAACTCTGAGCTTCATGGTCATCAGGGAACCGGTCACTTTCGAAGGGGTCAAAGGTAAGAGTTACCTGTGTCATGCAGCTGGACAAACCCTTCGAGGCATCGGGCATTTCTGCAGTGCCTGCTCTGTCCAGCGGGAGGGTGTCCTACAAGTCACGCAGGAGAATGTCTAACAGGGCAGCACGCAATGAGAATGAGGCAGATGCCGGTCATGGGAGCTGGTCAACACACACAGACAAAGGCTGTAAAATAGGTCATTTTTCTGGGGGATGGCTTTGATCACTGATTAACACCCCACGGTAAGAATTCTTTAAAAAGATAAATAAATAAAAGGATTCTCTTTCCCCCAACAAGGTAGAATAATTTTTTAAAGCAAACCCTAAACATAAAATTGACAAAGGGAAAAGGTCTTTGAAAAAAAAAATGCACCAAAAAGTACCTTTGAACGTTTATAGTTCAGTATAACTCCCCATGCATTGAAAATGAAATGTGAATTATTCACTATCAAGAAAGTTCAAAGCCCTTTGGTGGAATTTCTTTGACCTGTTTGGCAGCAAAATACATCTGGTGGGTGGTCGGACTCAGGCACCTGTCCAAGCCCAGTCGTATTATTATGTTTTCACGGCATCAGCATGGAAAAGCCCTGCCCTGCAGCACCCGTGACAGCCCTCGGGAATATCTCCTGAGCACACGGCGGCCCGAACATCACACAGAGAAGGGTGTCCGCAAGCCAGACTCTGTAGTTTTCCAGAGAACACACACCCAGCGAATGAAGAAGGGAGGTGCATGTCACAGCTCTACCAGTGGAAATGCACCCCGTGAACTGGAGGAGGGAGGGTTCATCTGTGAATGATGGCCCGTGTGCTTTGCAAAAGCCTGGATCTCATGTTCCAGCCCACATGGCAGCGAAGAGCCTACAATCCAAGTTTTCTTTTTTCTTTTTGAATTATGACAGAAAGTTTACTTAGAATGTCACAGAGGTAGCAGGAGTGAGCCAGCCGGGCTGGGCAGGCTCGGGAAACATGTTCCAGAAGCAAAGGAAGGGTCCTTGAGCTTAGGAGACGGAAGGCACAGGCCACGTGCCTGGAGGAGCAGAAGGGGAGGGGAGTGGTGTGGCGGAGAGCGTGCTAAAAAATGCACATTTTCTGACTTTTAAATCAGTATATTTTCCATTACACAGGATGCTTCTCAGTTCATTTTTCCCTGTCCCTGAAGCCTGGGGCAGAGTCACTGAATATCCATCAATTTTTCTCTCCCCTTTAACACACATGGTGTGGCCTGCAGGTGAGACAACCTAGACCTGAATGCGCTAGTCTGCCATTAACTCCGTTCCCTAAACACTCCACCTGACTTCTCCCACGTCCGTGTGTCTAGCCCGTAGCTCAGCCGAGTACATCGAAGGGCTTTAAAAATGGTCGTACAAAGTCTCACAAATCATAAGTACCACGCAGTATTCACAGTAATTATCATCACCATGAGGTCAAGGGTTACGTACACACTCGTTCAACTCAAGTGGCCTGTGTACGGTAGTACTAACAACTGGACATGTATCATTCAACACATGCACTGTGTCGGGCACTGTTCTCAACACTTGCATAGACGGGTTTAATCGTTACCACAGGTCTGTGAAGGGCTACTACTATTGTGCCCATCCTGCATATGAAATACCTGGGGCTCGGAGAAAGCACCGAGGACCTGAGATCCCAGCCCCAGAAGCCTGCACTTCCGGACCACCGAGGCGTCAGGCACTCGGCATCGTTTCCAGCACTGGACCAGTGGCCAGCAGACCTTCGCTCTCTTTCCCCTTTAGGGGCCTCCAGGCCAGACCCTCCCGGCTCACACAACACTCCCTGAACTCACAGAGGGTCATCCTGTGCTGTTCACAAGTCTCTGGATCCCACCTCAGCCCCCTGCCTCCCTGGCGTGAGGCTCGATGACAACACAGGGGCTACGGGCCGCAGTTGTGAAGACACAAATGACAGCCGTGAACAAAGCGCTAACCAGGTTCGCCGCACTGGAGCCCAGGAGGCAGTGCATCAGGCTCTCACGCCAGAGCCGAGCTCGCTGAACGTGCTCCCACGGCTGGAACAACCAGGAGACTTCGGAAGCCTTACGCAAGGCCAAGGGTCTTGCTGTGGGTTCACCCAATAAATGCTCCGTGGAACATGCAAGGCCCCAGGGATGGCTCCGCTGCCAGATCGCACTTCTTGAGCTAGGGCCCGAGGCTCCCCAGTTTTGGCCACTCACCCCAGCAGGCCCTCCCCTCTGCAGCTGGTCTGGCTGACGGGGTTTAGGATGGGGAATAAAGCAAGCGTGAGACATTCTTATTACCACTTGTACTGGATTGAATATGGTGACCCCCCCGCCCCCTTCAAATTCATGTCTACCCAGAACTTCAGAATGTTACTTTATTGGGTCTTTGCAGATGTCACTAGTTAAGGGTTTTGAGAGAAGATCATGCTGGATTTAGGGTGGGCACTAAATCCCATGATTGGGGTCCTTAGGAGAGAAAGGAGATTCTCCCCTTTCTCCCCAAATCTTAGGGAGATTTGGGCACAGAGGCACAGAAGAGATGAGAAATACAAGGAAGAATGTCACGTGAACTCAGACAGAGGCAGAGCCTGGGTGATGGAGGACAGGGCAGGAAGGGGCAAGGACAGTCAGGAACCACCGGCAGCCGGAAGCGTCCAGGACGGGTACCTGCCCACAGGTTTGGGATAGAGGGTGGGCTTCAGTCCTTCAGCCCGGGGAGAGAATCTTGTCTTTTTTAAGGACCCCAGTTCGTGCTCATGTATTACGGTGGCCCTAGGGAACCAACACACCACTCCTGCTGCTCCTTCGACACACAATTAGAGAAAGCATGTCAATGACTGTAGAATCCCCCAAAGAGTCAGAGAGTCTAAATATAGAACTAAATGAAAACTTCTGTAAATCACACTCTAGGTGGGGGGGCGGGGGGGGCGGGAGGTTCTGTTAATCACACTTCACACAGAGAAAACACAAGTCATTACTGGCGACATTTAGTTTCGCTTTTGATGGTCCGGTAATGAGAACAAAATCTACTCAGAGTCAAGAGACTCCTTAGCCTTGTGCAGCGTAGACCTCCACGTAATTATAAAACAACAGGCTCTTAAAGGGCGCGTGCCATAAAAATAAACTTAAAGGAAATATTTTAGAATAAAGTGAATTCCAAAAATATAATAAAATTCTGTCATATTTCTGCCATCGAACAACCATTTTGAGAGAGTATTTTTACTACGCTCGGTTACTACTGATCTAACCCGGTTTTAAATCTATTACACAGTGAAGTCCATTTAAAATACTCACTAATCCACATTTTTCCACAACCCACATAACTAGGGACCATCAAAATCTTTTCTGAAAAGCATATTTTAGCTGGGTCCACTTATGCACTTTGGACTGTTAAATGAAACATAGAAGAAACCCCGAATTTTAACTTATTAGGGGGGGCGGGGAAAGCCTGTAAAAATTTTATGCTTTGCAATCAAAGGGAGGGCTCCCAGCACGGGGCCTGTACTCTCGTGCAGCTGTGACCAAAAAAAGTCAAGGTGTGATTAAACGGTCTTTTTCATATTATCCTCCCTTCAAGGTCTTGTAATTGGAACGCAGCCATCATTAACAGAGCCCGCTCACCAGAGGTCTCAGCTCCGAGGGACGAAAGGAGCCACCCAATGTCTTTTTTTTTTTAAGGTTTTCCTAAAAAAAATGTATTGGATTTATTGGAGTGACATTGGTTCATAAAATTATACGGGTTTCAGGTGCACTTCTTCACGCCAGGCAGATGCCTGCTGCTGACACCTCCCGACCATGGGCTGCTCTGCCGCCTGCCCGTCTTCATGCAGAAAACGACAGGACAATCACTTGGTTCGTGAGCTTGTGACGCCCAGTGGCCTCACAGGAAATGCATGTCCTCACGACACAAACAGGAAGCATGGGGTGGGTCTTTGCAGGTGGCACATCTTCCTTTGACCCTCGCCGCCCCCACACACTCTCTCTGTCCAGCGCCCGCACACCCCCCAGGAGCAGGATGGTTCTGGGGTGTCCTGTGCCTCCTGCATGCTCCCTGCGTCTGATTCGTCATCAGATGCTTCTGTCACCTCTTCACTGTTGCTGTCTCCATTCGCCGAGGTTATTCCGCCAGCTCTCAGACCCGCCGTCTTCTGTCACCTGAGCCTCCTGTTGACAGACACCCTGGGCATCGACTCCTCCCTCCGAGATCCCTTCCACCTTCTGCACCCAGGTACCTGTGCCTCACCCATGACTTTCTTCATGGCATTCCCTGCTCAACAGTTTGTTATGGATCCAGCAGCCCCCCCCCGATAAGAGCCCTCACCCTACAATGGGTTTTCAAGTCCCTCTATAATGCAGGAGGGTTTGACACCCCCAACTCAGTTGACCTACCCATCTTTCTCATCCTCATCAGCCCCAACGCAACTTCTGCTCTGGCAGATCAGTGTTCTGCTGCTTCCATCCAGCTGCCCCACCCCCAGCTTCATGACTGCTCTTCCAACCCGTCCCCAGTGACTTTTTAAAAAACTATGGGCACGGACTGGCTTCCTCTTTCCCCACCATCAAAACTCCACCAATTCTGAAAGATCTTGCGCAACCCTCCTTCCTTTCTCGCAGTGCCAGACTCTGCATGAAAATATTCCCGTTCCACCTGGGACATAATTAGCTCTCAACGTCCTTTGTGGCATGTAAAGGCCGGCCCTTCGCCTCTCTGGTTCCCTGGCTCCCATGAGATGGGCTCAGCGACCCTCATGGAGACCTGCAGGCCTTCTCCTCGCATTATTTTCCCACCCGCCCTGTCCTTCCCTGCCTTCCTTCTTTCCCTGCTCAGCCCGACAGCGCTGCATGCCCACCGGTCTGACCCACAGGGCCACCTCCCCTTGACCTTCTGCCTTGCTGCCACCAACACAAGGTCATCTAGTGGTTTCTTTCTTCTTTTTCTATCCAGTAGCTACTGGAACAAACTTAATGACAATGTAGATCAGCTCTTTTTTCATTTACGGCTGCTTAGCAAGTCTTCCCCATTTTTCCTCGGCTTCCTTTCCCTTTGTAAATCCTTCCGCTTTTCTCCCACTTCTGTCCTTAGGCTCACGTCTGCCCACAGTTCCCTGTGGTCTTAGAGGAAGCGTGCCCCTACCGTCAAGGCCCCCGCCCCCCCCTGCCTTCCAGCGTTTACAGTTCTCGGTCAAGCCGCTGTCCCAGGCTCCCTCTCCCGGCTTCTCTTGTCCATGGGGATCGTGCTTCCGTTCATCCCCATGTTTAAAAAACACCCCCCTTTCTTTTACCCCTGTCTCCCCTGCCTTATGGGTAGACTTTTTTAAAGGAATAGTCTGTGCTCACTTTTTCACTGCAGATTCTCACCCTGAGCCGCTGCAATCAGAGTCCCAGCCCCAGCGCTCTGCTGACGCTGGTCTCACAAACATACACACACCGTGGAATACTATTCAGCCACAAAAAGGGCAATCCCACCATTTCCGACCACATGGCCAGACCTAGAGGGCGTGAGGCTCAGGGCCATGTCCGACGGAGAAAGACAAACAGTGTATGCTCTCCTATATGCGGAATCTAAAAGCAACTCATAGAAAAAGAGATCAGATCTGTGATGACCAGAGGTGGTGATGGGGGAACTTGGATGAAGAAAGCGGTCAAAATGTGCAAACTGCCAGTTCCCACATAAATCAAAACTGGGGATGTGATTCCAACACCAGGACTAAGGGTGAACTCTGGGATATGTTTGCAAGTTGCTACGAGAGGACTTCCTAAGTTAGAAAAATACATTTTTACACCTGTATGAGACGACGATGTTAACTAAACTCACTGCGGTAATCCTTTTGCAACTGATGTCAGTCAAGCCACGATGCCGTCCAGGGGTGTCCAAGCTTTTGGCGTCTCGGCCACACTGGAAAGAAGAGGAGTTCATTGTCATGGGTCACACATTAAATGCATTGCGACACAACATCACAAAAAGATCTCGTCACGTTGCAAGTGAAATTACCATTTTGCGTTGGGCTGCACCCTAGCCATCCTGGGCCGCACACGGTGCAGGAGCCGCGGGTTCGACACCCCAGAGCCTTAAGCTCGTACAGTGCAGTGGTGTCAATGATACCTCGACGGAACGGCCGACTCCCCCCTGCCTGCCAACCCAACTGTCTCACTTCACCCTCACACCGACACCCACAGTGGTGCCCCTGCCTCTCAGAACAACTGTCTTTGTAGCTTTCTCAACATTCCTCGTGTCTCCTTTCACCTTTTCGGTGTCTTCTGAGAGTTTTCCCCTGATCGCTCTTCCCCAGCTTAGCCTGGAAATACGGGTCTTTCAAAAACCTCCTCCTCCTAACTGTCTCTCAGAACGTTTCTTCCACACCTATGGTTTTATTGATCCCTGGATGCTGGTGATGCCCCAAATTCACTTCCACCCCAGTCTAACTTTTAGGCCCGTACTTCCATCAGTCACCGACTCCTGCTGACACCTCAACCTGAGAAAAGCTGAACTCGCTGTCTTCATGATACACCCGCTCCTCCCTCTACAATCTTACCTTCGTTGGCAGCTTCACCGGAACACTGGGAGGGAGTCACTTTAGATGACGCCCCACACCTCACCTCCCAGTTCTAAGCGTGTCCACCTTTCCAATGTGCCTTCACCCCAGTCCTGAAAAACAGCGCTTCAATCTGGATACTTCTTGTCCTCTCCCATGTCTAAAAAAAGACTTCTAACACGTCTCTCCTATAGCCTCTCTCAGTCTCCCCAGTATATTGTCCCTGGAGTTACTTCTGTGCTAGTTTGTACATACACGATCAGGCCACTCTCATATTTTTTTTAAATCAGTTCTGATCTGAGATATGTTTCTAGAAGCTGTGTGTCTCTGGGGTCGCCCAGGGTAAAACAGGTCAGGACAGAAAGGCTGGTTGAGAAGCCCAGTGCCTCACTTTCGCCCACATGGTTTTCATTTTAGAGATGGGTCCCATTTTCTTCCGGTGCTCAGAGTGCCACGTGCTCCCTGGAAAACCATTTCCTCCTCCTTCCCAACGCAGCAGTGCCCTCTGCTTCAGACTGGGTCCCTCCACGTCCCAGTGACTCGTGCACCGCCTGCTGCTGCAGCCCGCCTGGATGCCACAGCCATGCTTAAAAGATGGAACCTGGACTTCCGTGAGGTCTCCTAGAGCTATCTCACTGACGGCGATAGAAGGGCCTCTTCACTTGGCACAAAAGTCCATGCCCCCCTTTAAAAATGCCCGCTGACGTGTCCAGGGTCCCGGCTGTCCACCTGGAACCAGATGGTGAGCGTCAGGTTTGGAAGAACTCAGCTGAAGATGGCCCTGCATTTTTCAGGACTCCAGAAGATTCGCCATGGTTCCTTTGCGTCTGACATGTGCAAACAAAGCCACGAGGCCAAGGAAAGCTGCTTCCAGTGTGCTCGCTGGCAGGGCCAGCCTGGGCATTACGCAAGTCTTGACGCATGGATCTGGCTGGAACAATTGGAGCATATTTGTCAAGCCTTGTTCCGGATTTGTAAAGGCTCTTCTCCCATGCCACCTTCCGATGCAAAGCCTTACTCAGGAGACAGCTAAAAGCTTGACTGTGTGTCAATGGTTCAGCCCCGCACACAATGTAAACATAAAGAGCTTTAGGTGTGTTTGCTTGCACTGCCTCACTTACCACAGATCTGCAAAAAACACGTTAAGAGTCTCCCTCTGCTTGTCACTTGTTAGGGTGTGTGAGAAAGGACAAATCCCCGACACCAACGATTAAGTTTGTTTATCCTAACATTTTTTAGCTTGTAGTCCATCACCTCATTTTAATGTGCTACATCACGCTACTGTCATTGTTTTAACCCGTTTCCTCCTGGCCATACCACCCCTTCTGTGAAATCAGTTTAATTGGCCCCTTTGAAACTGCTTTCCAGAAAACAAGGAAAATAAAGATTTGAAACTGGTCGATGAATAATTACACCAAAACCCGACTATGTAGGTAGAGTTGGAGCTGTTATTTTTCTCTTGGCGTAAGTTTTGAGCATTTGTCATGCAAGGCACTGGCCTATATGTAATTTGCAGAAAATAAAAACAGAGTAAATGGGTCCATCAATTCATTCCTTAATTAATGCACTGACTTCCTGCTTCACTTTCCCTCTATTACATAGCTGTTACTATTTGTTTGGGAGAGCCAAGCATGATATATTGATAATCATTCCCAGAAGGGATTATTTCCTGTTATACAAGTTTTATGATGCAAAATCACACAATTATAATATCCTTAAAAAAAAAACAACCTTCCCCCACCCAGAAGAAAAGGTATAAATTTAAGCTAATATAAACTTGTCAGAGTTCTCCCTCTCAATTTCACACCAGGGCGTGGTGCTGCACAGCTGGGGAGCTGAGCTAATAAGTGTTGAAAAATGAAAAATGCTGCTTTATGGCATCACATAAACTGGCAAAACGAACACTTTTCCCTCCACCCCATTTTGACAAACAAACGCCAAAAAGGAGATGCCATAAGAACGCGAGTTTATGGCACTAGCCCCGTGGGGCACACAGAAGTGTCGTGTGGGATTTCCATTTTATTGAATACTATATGTAATGAGAAGCGGCATAAATGCATAAAACCTAATCACCTTTGTGTTCCTTGCTGAACCTCGGAGGGGTCATTTTTGGGAAAGCTGTTGGAAACCGCATAATGATCTATTTATCCAGTAGTGAAACGGGATTATCCCTTTTACAAGGAGGCTGAGCTTTTCCCTAACAACCTGCTGCGATACGAAGGCACAAATGGAGGATTTGGGGACATGACGTTCGGCAGATATTTCTTGAATAACTGTAATCGCGTTCAGAGAGGGACGCACGGTGTTCTCGTGTCACTTCCATCGCGTGATAGAATCGGGACCCGCGGTTTCTCCTCGGGCTGCTTTGTTTCCGAGCCGGTGCCCGATGGCTCACGCTCACACTCAGTTCCTCGCGAGCTGTTCTCCACTCCACCAGCCAACATCCATGGCGAGGCCACCATGTCCCGGTCACGCAGGCCTGCTAAACCATGCAACTGTACCATCACAGCAAGCTGGCGCCCATTTATCACAAGAAGAAAACCCCTTAATCAGAGCTAGACATCAACCTGCGGGAGCCAGAACAAGGTAAGCAGCAAGAGAATATACATTGTCAGGGACCTTCCTTCCCC